>NC_084614.1:65269889-65574889 GCF_033978795.1 Nerophis ophidion
AGTAAATTAAACTAAATAGGTGTCTTACATTATTTGTCAATGCGTAATTGGACAAATGGCTATTATTTACCAAAAATAGTCGTAATAAAATGTTTTAAAATATCCTCCATAGAACCAGTTCGTGTTTGTGTTTTTTTCTTTTGACAGAATTACACGTGTGGGGGATAGAATGAATATTAATAAAACCTTGGACACTGGTTCTCAAGAGGATTGGACATTGGTGTATTTATGTTTCCTGTCGGGACCTGGGGTCACATGTGAGAATGGCAAGTCTCAGCAGGAAAAGTGCGACGGAAAGAATTTTGCAAGCGAGAGTCTCGCTCAGTCACAGCAGAACGCTGACATCGGCGAAAGTGGCTTCACATCTGCTTGTCAAATCTCAGGGAATATCAAGACAAATACGTCCACGCTGGTGCACGCACAGATCGGATCTGCCCTCGGGCCAAATTAGCCTGGTCGGGGGAAATGTCGACGATGAACATCATGTTGCAGCAAAAATTTACAGTATAGTCTTTTTTTTTTTTTTTTGGCATTTCCCTCCATTCTGTTGGTGTTCCCACTTGCATGATTTAAACCTCTTGGAAGTCTCACTCGGTGCTTCCTGCAGCGCTGAAATGTCACATTTAGCAAAAACATCAACGTCCGATCACATTTAATCCCTCCTGAGCTCATTTGTTCTCCACTCCTTCGTGAGTGTTTCCCCAACATTGATGAGGGAACACGCCTCATCATCACTATCCTCCGTGGTGCCATCACACTGGATGACCGCGCTCATCTTTATTGTCACCACAATATAATCCCTATTGATTTTTAATGCAGGACAAGTGAAGGCCAAAACCTGTTCTTGGTCGGTGATCTACTGTGCCTACTATGCCTTCCGTTGGTATTATCCTGCCTGCAGTAGTTTAAAACACACATTGATGTCAAGCGCTAAAATGGTGCTATGCAAGAATCCTATTGATTTAGAAAGAAACTCGTCATTTTGTCATCTTGACAAGAGCAACTTTCCATCAAGCTTAGAGGTGTTTATCTTCAATATGCAAGGACCATACTCATTCCGGCAAAGACATTTGTGAATTTTTTGAGCAACTTTTCCAAAAGCATCAATTCAAGCTTACAGACATTATTATCCAATATGCAAGAATCCCATTGATTTTTAATGCAGGACAAGTGAAGGCAAAAACCTGTTCTTGGTTGGTGATCTACTGTACCTACTATGATTTCCATTGGTATTATCCTGTCTGCAGTAGTTTATAACACACATTGATGTCAAGCGCTAACAATTTGCTATGCGAGAATCCTATTGATTTAGAAAGAAACTCGTCATTTTGTCAACTTTACAAGAGCAAATTTCCATCATGCTTATAGGTGTTAATCTTCAATATGCAAGGACCGTACTCACTCTGGCACAGACATTTGTGAATGTTTTCAGCAACTTTTCCAAAAGCATCGATTCAAGCTTACAGACATTATTATCCAATATGCAAGAATCTTATCGATTTTGATGCACGACAAGTGAAGGCCAAAACCTGTTCTTGGTTGGTGATCTACTGTACCTACTATGCCTTCCGTTGGTATTGTCCTGTCTGCAGTAGTTTTTAACACACATTGATGTCAAGCGCTAACATGGTACTTTGCAAAAATCCTATTGATTTATAAAGAAACTCGTCATTTTGCCAAAACCTTGACAAGCTTCTAGGTGTTAATCTTTAATATGAACGGACCATATTGGTTTTATTACTAATTGTAACTCAGACATTTGTGAATGTTTTGAGCAACTTTTCCAAAAGCATCAATTCAAGCTTACGGACCTTACTATCCAATATGCAAGAATCCTATTGATTTTTAATGCAGGACAAGTGAAGACCAAAAGCTGTCCTTGGTTGGTGATCTACTGTAATTACACTGCCTTTCGTTGGTAATATCCTGCCTGCAGAAGTTTATAACAAACATTGATGTCAAGCGCTAACATGGTGCTATTCAAGAATCCTATTGATTTAGAAAGAAACTCGCCATTTTGTCAACTTGACAAGAGCAATTTTCCATCAAGTTTATAGGTGTTAATCTTCAATATGCAAGGACCGTACTCATTCTGGCACAGACATTTGTGAATGTTTTCAGCAACTTTTCCAAAAGCATCGATTCAAGCTTACAGACATTATTATCCAATATGCAAGAATCTTATCGATTTTGATGCAGGACAAGTGAAGGCCAAAACCTGTTCTTGGTTGGTGATCTACTGTACCTACTATGCCTTCCGTTGGTATTGTCCTGTCTGCAGTAGTTTATAACAAACATTGATCTCAAGCGCTAACATGGTGCTATGCAAGAATCCTATTGATTTACAAAGAAACTCATCATTTTGCCAAAACCTTGACAAGCTTCTAGGTGTTCATCTTTAATATGCACGGACCATATTGGTTTTATTACTAATTGTAACTCAGACATTTGTGAATGTTTTGAGCAACTTTTCCAAAAGCATCGATTCAAGCTTACAGACATTGTTATCCAATATGCAGGAATCCTATTGATCTTTAATGCAGGACAAGTGAAGGCCAAAACCTGTTCTTGGTTGGTGACCTACTGTACCTACTATGCCTTCCATTGGTATTATCCTGCCTGCAGAAGTTTATAACACACATTGATGTCAAGCACTAACATGGTGCTATGCAAGAATCCTAATGATTTAGAAAGAAACTCGTCATTTTGATAACAAGTTGACAAGAGTTTTAACTTGTGAGCCACTTTTTTTTTTAGATAATCCTCCTTTTTCATCGTCCTATTTACCCTCTGTAAAGCACCAGTTCCATTGAAGCAAAACAGGCCCAGAGCATAATACTACCACCACCATTCTTGACGGTAGGCATGGTGTTCCTGTGATTATAGGCCTCACCTTTTCTCCTCCAAACGTGTTGCTGGGTATTGTGGCCAAACAGCTCAATGTTTGTTTCATCTGACATCCCATGGACAAAGATAAGACCTTCTGGAGGAAAGTTCTGTGGTCAGGTGAAACAAATATCGAGCAGTTTGGCCACCACACCCAGCCAAAAGTATTGATTCAAGCTCACATACATTATGATCCAATATGCAAGAGTCCTATTGATTTTTTTGACTGATTAAAAGGACCAAAAGGGCAGGGCGGAAATATCAAAATGTCAAAACCAAACTTTCAGCAATTTTACATGTTCATTATACGCATTCATTATGAAAAGTACAAGAACCCTGTTGAGTTTTTGTATCATGCAGAGTGAATGCAAACTCCACACAGAAAGACCCCAGGATTTAATTACTGTGCTACGGTGCCGCCCTGTCACCAATATTATTATCCGCAAAATGCCTTTCTGAGGATTTTAACTTGACAGTATTTGTACAACCTTTCACTGGACAACTGCTTTGGGCAACACCTTCCTTCAAGTGAGCTATTAAAAGTCTTAAATGCTGCATATCTGTTTAGTAGCTGCTTGCAAACACTTCCAACA
Source organism: Nerophis ophidion (assembly GCF_033978795.1). Taxonomy (NCBI): domain Eukaryota; kingdom Metazoa; phylum Chordata; class Actinopteri; order Syngnathiformes; family Syngnathidae; genus Nerophis; species Nerophis ophidion. The sequence continues at coordinate 65,273,369 of NC_084614.1, forward strand.
CAGCGTGATTCATTTCCATGCAGTTTGCACTGAAGCACATAGACATAACCCCTTAAAGTCTGACACCACTTGCCACAAAAATACAAGGAAGCATGTTAGCCATGTGTCAACAAGGCTAATGGTTTGCCACAAACGCCTCAAACATTTAAAGGGGAACATAATCACCAGACGTATGTGAGCGTCAATATATACCTTGATGTTGCAGAAAAAAGACCATATATTTGTTAACCGATTTCCGAACTCTAAATGGGTGAATTTTGGCGAATTAAACAGCTTTCTATTATTTGCTCTCGGAGCGATTACGCCAAAACGTGACGTCAATCCTCCATTTTCTCAAACATATTACACACACAAGTCAAATCAGCTCTGTTATTTTCCGTTTTTTTGACAGTTTTCCGGTACCTTGGAGACATCATGCCTCGTCGGTGTGTTGTCGGAGGGTGTAACAACACGAACAGGGACGGATTCAAGTTGATTTACCTAGAATGTGCATCGATTAGCACGGCATGCTAATCGATGCTAACATGCTATTTAGGCTAGCTTTATGTACATATTGCATCGTTATGCCTCATTTGTAGCTACATTTGCATCCAGCCTTTCCCTCCATCCACATTTAATGCCAAACAAACACATACCAATCGACGGATATAAGTTGCTCCAGTGTCCAGATATACGAAAGTCCCTCGTTTAGTCAGCACATTTTAACGGCGATGCTACGACAGACATGGCACAGAGATGAACGGATACCCTGCGACACTCAAAGCAGATGCATTTCCAACGATAAAGTCAACGAAATCACAAAGGTGAGTTTTGTTGATGTTATTGACTTATGTGCTAATCAGACATATTTGGTCGTGGCATGACTGCCAGCTAATCGATGCTAACATGCTATTTAGGCTAGCTGTATGTACATTTGTAGCTGTATTTGCATCCAGTGTTTCCCTCCACCCACATTTGATGCCAAACAAACACTTGCCAATCAACAGATTTAAGTTGCTCCAGTGTTACAAGATGCGAAAGTCCCGATCGTTTGGTCTGCACATTTTACCGGCGATCCTAAGGCAGACATGGCCGAAAAGCGTCAATAGCTTTTCGATCAAAAGCTTCAGTTTCTTCTTCAATTTCGTTTTCGCCATCTGCCTCCATACTCGAACCATCCGTTTCAATACATGCATAATCTGTTGAATCGCTTAAGCCGCTGAAATCCGAGTCTGAATCCGAGCTAATGTCGCTATATCTTGCTGTGGTATCCGCCATGTTGTTTGTATTAGCATCACTGGATGACGTCACAGGAAAATGGATGGTGGCTTCGCAGATAGCGAAAATCAGGCACTTTAAAGCCTTTTTTTGGGATTTTCCCGGACGGGTAAAATTTTGAAAATAACTTTGAAAAATAAAATAAGCCACTGGGAATTGATTTTTATTGGTTTTAACCCTTCTGAAATTTTGATAATGTTCCCCTTTAAGGTAGGTTGTATTAGGCTTTGTACAATTTTTCAATATTTTCACAATAAGTTCAGTTTTTTTTACGTATGTTAACCATAGTAATTAGGGCCACTACTGTTTCCACGGTTTATATAAAGACATAAAAAATGGCCCCCACATACTTTACTTTTCAGTATAGGGGCCCTTGGTGGAAAAGGTTTAGAGACCCCTGATCTAAAATATTCGAATCTTCCAGAATAAAAATAAAATATACTTAAAATATAAACAAAGTTTAGTTAGTTAGTTTATAAAAAAAATAACTAACTAATGTATTCATTAATAATAAACACTATAAAATGTGTAACTGAACATGAATATTTCCGTACAGGCAGAATTTTTGACACAGCAGTTTATGCAGTTAAATATTATTATTAATAATATTAATTGTGTTTCTTCTATTCGCAAATGTGGAAAAACATAAGTAAAAATGTAAGAAAAAAGAGCAAAAAAATGAGAAAAACCTGAAATGCTCAAACTAATTATTAATAATTATATACTTGGTCACATATAAACCAAAATTGACACAATATTTGTTTTTAGTATTTGTTAAATTGAAATTATATTAAAAATATTTTCAGTATGCGGTCCTTGGCGTAAAAAATTTGGACACCCCTGAACAAAATTATCGATATTTAATTCTGAGAACCGATATTAGAGCATAAAAATCCGGTATCGGCGGTATCGATATTTCAGTATCGATCTGCACATCATAAGTGCGTTCAAGGACCCTTGATTAGATATTGACCCCCAGTAGCTGCCCTAACAACAATAATAATAATAATAATAATAATTAAATCAATCAATCAATCAATGTTTATTTATATAGCCCTAAATCACAAGTGTCTCAAAGGGCTGCACAAACCACAACGACATCCGCGGTACATAGCCCACATCAGGGCAAGGAAAAACTCACCCTTGGAGAGAACCGCTTGCTCCTTTCGGGATGGGTTTCTGGAGCACATCTCAGCTGCATTCAGGCGGTAGGCGGGGTACACCCTGGACAAGTGGCCACCTCATAGCAGTACTCGTAACTAGTGATGTGTATTTCTGGTCTTGTCATCCCCACCCGGGCAGAAGGGCGACACGAGACACGAGAAAAAGTTGCTTTATTACAAGCGAGCGTCATTATACAGGACTGCAGTACCTGGAGGAGGTCAAGTAAAAAAACAAAAAAAACGAGGCACTCCTAACTTGGAGGAGCCGAACCACAGTCTTAAATTCCTTCTTTTTCTGTCTGGGTGTGTGTTAATTCAGGAGAGTACAACCTGACCATGTAAGGAGATGTTCATGTGCAAGTGACCAGAAAACAACCTCAATATGTTTTAACTTAAATGTTGACGTGAAGACAGACAAGGAGTCTCTCCTCCAGGACAGAGCTACCACTTTTGCATTCCGAAGTCTGAATGCATTGCTTCTTCTTGTGAGAGACCTAATTCCAGTCCAACTAAGGCTCCTTAATTTATTATGGGCTCAACTAATATTTACTTAAACTTGGTGGTTTTATTTTCTCCAAGTTGAATACAAACATTCCCTCATCTAGAACACAATATGAATTGATTAATTCACTTCAACAGCACTCTGGTGTTTTTAAGAATCTGCTGCAAAAATTGTGAGTGAACTAAACTTCCGGGCCACTTGTTGAACAGCCCACTTAAATGGACTTAAACAAATGCCTGTAAGTGACTGGGAAGACAACAGATATATACCATAACTTGTAGATTGACATTTAAGATAGACATGGAGTCTCTCCTCCAGGATAGAGCTATCACTTTTGCATTCCGAAGTCTGAATGTATTGCCTCTTTTCGTGAGAAACCTAATTCGGGTCCGACTAAGGATTCTTAATTTATTATGGGCTCAACCGTCCGGTATAACTTGGTTGGTAGAGCGGCCGTGCCAGCAACTTGAGGGTTCCAAGTTTGAGCCCCGCTTAAGCCGCTGTGTCCTTGGGCTAGACGCTTTACCCACCTGCTCTCCCTGCCACCCACACTGGTTTAAATGTAACTTGGATATTGGGTTTCACTATGTAAAGCGCTTTGAGTCACTAGAGAAAACCGCTATATAAATATAATTCACTTCACTTATTTACTTAAACCTGGTGGTTCGCTTTTTCCAAGTTGAATATAAACATCCACCTTATGTAGAACACATTATTAATTAATTACTTCACTTCAACAGCACTCTAGTGTTTTTAAGAATCTGCTGCAAAAAACGTGAGTGAACGATACTTCCGGGCCACCTGTTGAACGACCCCCTTAAAGGGACTTAAAAGAACGCCTGTAAGTGACTGGGAAGACAACAGATGTATACCATAACTTTTAGGTTGACGTTTAAGATGAACAGGGAGTCTCTCCTCCAGGATAGAGCTATCACTTTTGCATTCCAAAGTCTGAATGTATTGCCTCCTCTCGTGAGAAACCTAGTTCGGGTCCGACTAAGGATCCTTAATTTATTATGGGCTCAACAGGATGGTATAGCTTGGTTGGTAGAGCGGTCGTGCCAGCAACTTGAGGGTTCCGGGTGCGAGCCCCGCTTAAGCCGTTGTGTCCTTGGACGAGACGCTTTACCCACCTGCTCTCACTGCCACCCACACTGGTTTAAATGTAACTTAGATATTGGGTTTCACTATGTAAAGCGCTTTGAGTCACTAGAGAAAAGCGCTATATTAATATAATTCACTTCACTTATTTACTTAAACCTGGTTGTTCGCTTTCTCCAAGTTGAATATAAACATTCACCTTATGTAGAACACATTATTAATTAATTAATTCACTTCAACAGCACTCTGGTGTTTTTAAGAATCTGCTGCAAAAAATGTGAGTAAACGATACTTCCGGGCCACCTGTTGAACGACCCCCTTAAATGGACTTAAAAGAACGCCCGTAAGTGACTGGGAAGACAACAGATGTATACCATAACTTGTAGGTTGACGTTTAAGATAAACAGTGAGTCTCTCCTCCAGGTTAGAGCTATCACTTTTGCATTCCCAAGTCTGAATGTATTACCTCTTCTCATGAGAGACCTATATTCCAGTCCAACTAAGGCTCCTTAATTAATCACGGGCTCAACCATTTATTACTTAAACCTGGTGGTTCGCTTTCTCCAAGTTGAATATGAACATTGACCATATGTTGAACATATTATGAGTTCATTAATCCACTTCATTAGTAAAAGTGACAGCTTTAGTAATGGCATTATTCGGGACACTTGCTGCCCTCAGTCTCCTCTTGGATAAAACACAAATCAGTCTTGGACAAACAATTCCCTCCGCTATTACAAACTATTCCCAAATAGAGTTGACAGCCATTAGTTTTTTTTTCATGGCGCCACCTCTCTTCCTTCTATCTTTTAATTAAGAGCAAGCGGGCTAAAGAGAATGGTAAAGCAGGTAGTCATCAGTCAAAGCAGTCAGCCGTTCAACGGGTAAATATGACCATCAGTCATGTAGTCAATATTGTTGTTCACATGCCATCGGACTCATCACACCCATGGGTGTACCCACGGGTGTGCCCACGCCCACGAGTTGTATTTAGTAAACACACGCCGCTGCTCTTCACATTCTACCTGGCGCGGTGGATAAAAGTGTTTCTGCTGAGAACAACAATATGGTGTTATGGTGCACCTCCACGCAGATGAGCGTCAAATAATGATTGAATTGAACGTGCCCACTCGTTCCATTTTCTCCACGGCTGGCAGGAAAGAAATGGAAGAAAACACAGAGGATTGGTTCCTAAAAAGCTCACAGTAAACTGAGACATGCAGAGTGTTTCAGACTCGAACAACACGGCACGGTGGTGTTTTTACACATTCATGAGCAAACACTAACTAAGACAGAAGCAAAGTTTATTAGTGCTGATGAGTTGGTTGCAAACAGAGGTTTTAAGTGCATGCACAGGTGAATAAATATGTTGGATGCTGCCCACTCATTATTGCCATCTTGTGGAGTTAAGTCCAATAAAATACATCAGTGTACCCTTTTATATACTGTATGTTTACCTACTTCTTCACCCTCTTTTATCTATATTTACCTTTTCTACTTTCTCTTATCTGTTTACCCAATTGTTACCTTCTTTTACCAATATCTACATTTTCTACTTTCTCTTATCTGTTTACCCAGTTTTTACCTTCTTTTACCTATGTTTACCTACTTATTCTAAACCTTCTTTTACTTATGTTTACCTTTTTAACCTTATTTTATCTGTTTACCTACTTTTTTAAACACCTTTTTATCTTCTTTCACCGTTTCACGATATTTTTATTCTTCTTTGAATTTTTTATCCAATTAAATTAAGTTTAATTGTTCTTATACCTGTTTACCTATTTAACCTTCTTTGACCCGTTTCTCTTCTTTGACCCTTTTTTAACCCATGTTTACCAACTTTTTTCCTTCTATCTGTTTACCTATCCACATACCTACCAATTTTTACCTTTGTTTTAACCTTCATTTACCTGTTTACCAACGTGTCCCTTTTTTTTATGTTTACCTCCTTAGTCTTCTTTCAATTGTTTATCTACTTTTCTTTTTTACCTAGCTGTAAGTTCTTATACCTGTTTACCTATTTTTAACCTTCTTCTTCCCTACTTTTTTTCATCCTTTTTAACCCATGTTTACCAACTTTTTGACCTTCTATCTGTTTACCTACATTTTTTAACCTTGTATTACGTTCTTTTACCTGTTTATCTATTTTCTTAAACCTTGTTTTACCTTCTCTCACCTGTTTAACTATTTGTTATTCAAAATATTCTTTCACCTGTATACCTATTTCTTTACTTTTTTACCTTTGTTTACCAAAGTTTTTTATCCGTTTACCTACCAATTTTTTTTTACCTTTTTTAACCTTATTTTACGTGTTTACTAATGTTTCCCTTTTTTTAAACTATGTCCACCTCCTTATTCTTCTTTTAATTGTTTATCTACTTTTTTTGTACCTTCTTGTACGTTCTTTTACTTGTTTACCTTTTTTTTTTACCTTCTTTTACCGGTTTTCCTACTTTTTTCACCTTTTTTTAACCCATGTTTACCAACTTTTTTTTACCTTCTCTTTACCTAAATTTTTTTTTAACGTTTTATTATGTTCTTTTACCGGTTTACCTATTTTATTTTTTACCTTTTTTACCTATGTTTACCAACTTTCTTTTAATCATCTTTTACCAGTTGATCTATTTTTTAACCTTGTTTTATCTTCTCTCACCTGTTTAACTATTTTTTTAATCGTCTTTTACCTGTATACCTATTTCTTTAATTTTTTACCTATGTTTACCAAAATGTCTAAGTATTTTATCCGTCTACCTACCAATTTTTACCTTTTTTTTAACATTCTTTTACCTGTTTACCAACGTTTCCCTTTTTTTTTAAACTATGTTTATATCCTTATTTTTTTTAAATTGTTTATGTACTTTTTCTTTACCTAATAGTATGTTCTTTTACCTGTTTACCTATTTTTTGTAACCTTCTTGTACCTGTTTCCCTACTTTTTTCACTTTTTTAACCCATGTTTGCCAACTATTTTACCTTATGTTTACCTAAACATTTAAAAAAAAAATCTGTATTATGTTGTATAGGATAGTCAAATATAAGCTTTGGCTTCAGCCTATTCCTTTTTTGGTCATTCTTTTTCTTTTCTTTCGTGTGTAAATGTGCATTATTGTATACATATAACGTACTGTAAAACTGATCAGACAAAATGGTTGATTGATTTGATTGATTATACGATCGAAATAAACTTATTTCATTCATGTTCTTTTATCTGTATACTTATATTTTTACCTTCTTTTACCTATTTTTACCAACATTCTTTTAATCATCTTTTACCAGTTTATCTATTTTCTAACTTTGTTTTACTTTCTCTCACCTGTTTAACTATTTAAAAAAAAAAAACATTTCACCTGTATACCTATTTCTTTGCTTTTTTACCTTTGCTTACCAACATGTTTAAGTTGTTTATCCACCAACCTACCAATGTTTCCCCTTTTATTGTAACTATGCTTACATCCTAATTATTTTTTAATTGTTTATTTCCTTTTTTTTTTTTTTACCTAGTAAGACGTTCTTTTACCTGTTTACCTACTTTTGTAACCTTCTTTTTCCTGTTTCCCTACTTTTTTCACCTTTTTAACCCATATTTACAATTTTTTTACCTTCTGTTTACCCACATCTTTTTTAACCTTGTATTATGTTATTTTACCCGTTTACCAATTTTTTTTTACCTTATTTTACCTATGTTTACCAACTTTCTATTAATCAACTTTTACCAGTCTATCTATTTTTTCCACTTTGTTTTACCTTCTCTCACCTGTTTAACTATTTTTTTAAATCTTCTTTACCTGTATACCCTTTTCTTTACTTTTTTACCTGTGTTTACCAAATTTTTTAAGCCTTTTATCAATCTACCTACTAATTGTTTTACCTTTTTTAACCTTCTTTTACCTGTTTACCAACGTTTCCCTTTTTTATAACTATGTTTACCTCCTTATTCTTCTTTTAATTGTTTATCTACTTTTTTTTTTACCTAGTAGTACGTTATTTTGCCTGTTTACCTATTTGTTCACCTTCTTTTACCTGTTTCCCTACTTTTTTTCAAATTTTTAACCCATGTTTACCAACTTTTTCACCTTCTATCTGTTTACCTACATTTTTTTAACCCTGTATTACGTTCTTTTACCTGTATACCTACTTTTTTTTACCTTCTTTTACCTATGTTTACCAACTTTCTTTTAATCATCTTTTACCAGTTTATTTTTAACTTTGGTTTACCTTCTCTCACCTGTTTAACTATTTTTTTAACATCTTCTTTTAGCTGTATACCTATTTCTTTGCTTTTTCACCTATGTTTACCAACATTTTTAAGTCTTTTATCGGTCTACCTACCATTTTTTTTTTAAATTCTTTCACTAACGTTTCCCCTTTTTTATTTATTTTTTTATTTCGTTTACCTCCTTATACACCTTTTTATTTTCAAAAATTGTTTACCTATTTTTTTTCCCGTTTATCAACTTCTTGACCTTCGTATGTACAGTGTTTATTTTTTATTATTTTTATTTTTTACCTTTTTGATCTTTTAGTAACACAACAACGCAACATCAGTAGGGTAAAACTGACCTGTCTCACAACGGTCAGTTATAAAATACGTCATAAAAGTAAGAAACCAATATTGCGAACATAGGGAAAAAGCAGACAAAATACAAGGTAAACATGAGTTTACTTTGTATTTTACTTGCTTTTCCCTATGTTTACCAATCTTTTCCCTTCTTTTACTGATGTTTACATATTTTTTTTTACTGTTTTTACCTATGTTCACTTTTTTTTTTTAAATTAAAGTACCAATTATTGTTACACACACACAAGGTGTGGCGAAATTATCCTCTGCGTTTGACCAATCACCCTTGATCACCCACTGGGAGGTGAGGGGAGCAGTGAGCAGCAGCGGTGGCCACGCCCGGGAATTATTTTTGGTCTTTGTTGGGGTTTTTACCCTCTTTTACATATTTTTAGAGTTTTTTTTTTGCCTTCTTTTGTTTATGTATAATTACTTTAAACTTTTTTTTTTTGTACTTTCACCTGTGTTTACTTATGTTTAACCTTCTTTTCCCTATTTTGTTTTCTGTTAGTATTTTTTGTTAACTACTTTTTTTTAAATCTTCTTTTACCTAAGCTTACCTATTTACTTTTTGACATTTTTTGTTACCATTAACATAGATTTACCTACTTTTTTACTTTAATTTGGCTAGTGCCAATTAAAGACACCCGGGGTTACTTGCTTTAGAAGACCACGCAAATCGACTGGTGCAAATCGACTAGACTGGACATGGCGTGAAGGTACTGACATCTTTTTTTAATCACTCAGAAAGTACCAAACAAAAGGCGCGCACAAGGCGGAGGCTAAAACAACTTAAGACATGAAACATGAACTAAAAAACTCACTAAACTGTGGACATAAAAACGAAACACTTACTGTGGCGTGAAGAAGTCAAAAAGCAACATAGCAATGGCATGAGCACAATGGCATGGACCGCGTAATCAATCAGGTATCAAGGGTGTGTAGAGGGTGATGTCGCCAGGCTGACTGCCTGGCAACTACAGGCTTAAATAGTAGTACAGTGATTACCAGGTGAACACATAACGGGTGAAACTAATCAGTTGGCATGGTGACAAAAACAAACAAGAGTGCACAATGAATCCAAAACCAAAGAGAACATGACCACAAAACATGACAATTGCGCAGGAAATGTCTTCAATGTTTAATGTATAAAATGTTATTAACTATAATAAATGTCTCAATGTCAGTATTTCTGGGAATTTTCCAGAGAGGAAAACATGTTTAACTGGGCAATTCTTTAAAGAAAAAAACACTAAACGTAATTTGTTTTAATAAATAAAAATGTTATCCAAACCTAATCTGGTGATGAAATGAGGTGTCTAAATATATGATAAATAATAAATATATATAATTTCTGATCAACTTTGTTCGACAAATTCCCTCAACTTGTGGCTCAGCTTTTGTCATAAAGACTTGCAGGTAAGTTCAGGTAACTGAAAGCGTCAATAAACCTGACTGAGAGCTGGCTGGGGATGACACGGATCTATTTTTATGGACGTGAGAAGACTTCTTTGAGGTCCTCAGCACGCCGTCCTATTATTAAGTTGCGGTATTGAGGACACACAAAACACACAAAAGCTGGGAGGAAAACACAATCAAGCTCCATCTGCCGACAGTGGGGAAAAAAACAACAACACCACCACCAAATCTCGTTGACTCGCTATTTATTTTCTCTGCGCTTTAAATATTCATGCCGAGACCGTCAGTCATTGTTTACATGCTCTTGTTTGGCTTTAAGCGGTCCGGCGTGCGCAATGGCTATTCCCCCTTGTCCATGTTGCGTTTGTTTACGGCGTATTAGCGATGTAAACAGCAGCCGCGGCTTTTGTGTCGCAAACCGAGCCTTGACAATGCGCTGCTAGTTTGTCGGCGAGTGGATTTTTGGTGTGCTGCTGCATGTTTAGACAGGAACACAGCGTCTTTTCTCAAGGGACAAAGAGAGTAGTCAGTGTACACTGAAAATGACTTGGAACACGGCAAACAACCTACTCAGTGGCCTAGAGCAGTGGTTCTCAAATGAGGGTACGCGTACCCCTGGGGGTACTTGAAGGTATGCCAAGGGGTATGTGAGATTTAAAAAAAAAATAGCAACAATTCAAAAATCCTTTATGAATATATTTATTGAATAATACTTCAACAAAATATGAATATAAGTTCATAAACTGTGAAAAAAAAAAATGCAACAATGCAATATTCAGTGTTGACAGCTAAATTTTTTGTGGACATGTTCCATAAATATTGATGTTAAAGATTTCTTTTTTTGTGAAGAAAATAATTAAGTTCATGAATCCAGATGGATCTCTATTACAATCCCCAAAGATTGTAATAGAGATCTTTTTATTTATAATTGAATCACTTGTTTGTTTTCGACAAGTTTTTAGTTATTTTTTCCCAAATAGTTCAAGAAAGACCACTAGAAATGAGCAACAACTGAATAAATCAGAAACTGATGACATAGTGTTGTATTTTACTTCTTTGTCTCTTTTTTTCAACCAAAAATGCTTTGCTCTGATTAGGGGGTACTTGATTTAAAAAAAAAATCACAGGGGGTACATCACTGAAAAAAGATTGAGAACCACTGGCCTAGTGGTTAGAGTGTCCGCCCTGAGATCGGTAGGTTGAGAGTTCAAACCCCGGCCGAGTCATACCAAAGACTATAAAAATGGGACCCATTATCTCCCTGCTTGGCATTCAGCATCAAGGGGTTGGGAATTTTGGGTTCAATTACCAAAAATTATTCCCGGGCGTGGTACCGCTGCTGCTCATTGCTCTCCTCACCTCCAAAGGGGGTGAACAAGGGGATGGGTCAAATGCAGAGAATAATTTCGCCACACCAAGTGTGTGTGACAATCATTGATACCTAATAACATATTTATTTTATTTTTTTGGTTTATTTTTGTTATTGTTAATATTGTTGTTATTTTATCATTATTGTTATTATTATTTTGATTTTGTGATTATTATAATAATAATAATTATTATTATTATTAGGGCATATACTCGGGGTCAATATCTAATCAAGGGTTCCTGAATGTAGTGGTGATGTGCAGATCGATACTGAAATATCACACACACACTCTTAGATTGTCCGCCCTGAGATCGGTAGGTTGTGAGTTCAAACCCCGGCCGAGTCATACCAAAGACTATAAAAAAACGGGACCCATTGCCTCCCTGCTTGGCACTCAGCATCAAGGGTTGGAATTGGGGGTTAAATCACCAAAAAACGATTCCCGGGCGTGGCACCGCTGCTGCTCATTGTTCCCCTCACCTCCAAAGGGGGTGAACAAGGGAATGGGTCAAATGCAGAGGACACATTTCACCACACCTAGTGTGTGTGTGACAATCATTGGTACTTTAACTTGAAAGCAATGGTGGCGTCATGGAAGCAAGAGTGCTGCCAGCGCTGCGGTTCAATGATTTTTCCTATTTTAACCTAATTTGAATGGGTACTTTTTGGCGTAATCTTACCAAATAAGAGGTCAAAACAGCACCTGGTAACAAAGGTAAATGCCTTTATTTGAAGCCTCGTCAAGGACGATGACGAACTCATTTTACATCGGGGGCCACATGGAGAAAAATGTACTCCCAAGTGGGCCGGACTGGTAAAATCACGGCACGATTACTTAAAAATAAAGACAACTTCATATTGTTTTCTTTGTTTAAAAGTAGAAAAAGCACATTCTGAAAATGTAAAAAATAATGTTGTTTTTTTTTACACTTACATGTAGCGGTTAATAGTATTCTACCATTATTTGTTATTTGAGTTTTCTGAATGAAATATGTGACAGTGTTCATCAGTCAACTCATTGGTGTTAATTTTCAATCTATCAAGATAAAAAATTATCAAAATCAAATTACAGGATGTTATTCATGTATTTTGCTCATTTTCCTCGACTAGTACACTAACATCATGTGGTTTATTTTTTTTACATATGTCGCATCATTTGAAAAGAATTGCTATTGCGACATCTAGTGGACACATTTAGAACAGCTGTTTCTTTGATTAAAACAGTTCAGCTAATTTTTACAACTAAACTCATCCCGTGGGCCCGATAAAACTTGTTCGCGGCCCTGATGTGGCCCACGGCTCATACGTTCAACACACTTGCTTTACACGCTTGTTTAGGGCCACATCCACTATGGGGGCCTCATGATCACAGCCTGGGCTTTTGCAGATATTTGAAAAAAAATAAATCTTAAAATCTGTCATTTATAAAATACGCGGTCTTAAAAAATATGATAAATCAATGTTGCTGTCAAAGTTCAATAATAAGTTTGTTTGAAGCAAGTCAGTAACGAGTGTCGTTCCTCCATCAAGACACGATCGTCCACGCATGCGCGAAAACTGATCATGCTTGTCATCCCAGTTATCATGGTTTTCTCTTTTGGAATCTTTATTTGAATAACAATGTATTATGGAATATTACATACAAAATAAACGTTACTTAAGAATACGGTATTTACAAAACCCAAAACCAATGAAGTAGTCACTGGTTTTGGGTGAGTAAATAAAAAAACAATACAATGATTTGCAAATCCTTTTCAACTTATATTCAATTGAATAGAAAGAAAAGATATTTAATGTTGGGACTGAGAAACACATTTTTTTTTTTGTGCAAATAATCATTAATTTAGATGTTAACGACAGCAACACAACGTCCACAGTTTTGAAATACAATTTGAAATATGGACTCGTCAGACCACAGAACACTTTTCCACTTTGCATTAGTCTATCTTAGATGAGCTCAGGCCCAGCGAAGTCGGCGGCATTTCTGGGTGTTGTTGATAAGTGGCTTTCGCTTTGCATAGTAGAGTTTCAACTTGCGCTTACCGATGTAGCGGCAAACTGTAACTACTGACAGTGGTTTTCTGAAGTGTTCCTGAGCCCATGTGGTGATATCCTTAACACACTGATGTCGCTTTTTGTTGCAGTACCGCCAGATTATGTGGCCCTTGGCGGAAAACGTTTGGACACCCCTGAATATATAATATAATATGTCACTAGTTTACCTTGTAGTGAGTACTGAATATGTCCCTAGTTTACCTGGTGGTGCATACTGAATATTCTGTTAGCTTACCTGGTAGTGCGTACAAAATATGCTGTTAGTTTACCTCATACTTGCCAACCTTGAGACCTCCGATTTCGGGAGGTGGAGGCTGGGGGGTTTGGTTAAGAGGGGAGGAGTATATTTACAGCTGTTGTGTGCGCAGTTGTGCACTGCACTTTCTAAATTTGATTGATTGATTGATTGATTGAAACTTTTATTAGTAGATTGCACCAGGGGCGTCACTAGACTTAATACTGTACTGGGGCACAGCTGGGGCACAAATAATTCATGTGAGCGTGCAAAGCGCGCAAGCAAAAACATTTTTAGCACTTATTTATCTTAAAAAAATACATAAATAGTGCTTTAAACTATGAAATCATATCAGATTATGTTGTATGGATCTTTGATTGACCACCTGAAATCAACTAATGCATTTGACCTACTTGTGCACTTTTTTACTCCAGACTTCTAAACTGCTACTGGTAAAAGCAAAAAGGAAGAGCAATGAATCTTTTTGAAATATATTTTGCAGTAATCATCTGCAAATTTAACATCTACAAAAGTAAAACACTCCTCTCTGAGCTGCAACCTTATCGTGGTAGAGGAGTTTGCGTGTCCCAATGATACTAGGAGCTATGTTGTCCGGGGGCATAAAGCCCCCTGGTAGGGTCTCCCAAGGCAAACAGGTTCTAGGTGAGGGATCAGACAAAGAGCAGCTCAAAGACCTTTTATGAAGATGAAAAATCATGGACCCAGATTTCCCTCGCCCGGACGCGGGTCACCGGGGCCCCCCCCTGGAGCCAGGCCCCGAGGTGGGGCACGATGGCGAGCGCCTGGTGGCCGGGCCTGTTCCCATGGGGCCCGGCCGGGCACAGCCCGAAGAGGCAACGTGGGTCACCCCTCCAATGGGCTCACCACCCATAGCAGGGGCCATAGAGGTCGGGTGCATTGTGAGCTGGGCGACAGCCGAAGGCAGGGCACTTGGCGGTCCGATCCTCGGCTACAGAAGCTAGCTCTTGGGAAGTGGAACGTCACGTCACTGGGGGGGAAAGAGCCTGAGCTAGTGCGCGAAGTCGAGAAATTCCGCCTGGATATAGTTGGACTCACTTCGACGCACAGCAAGGGCTCTGGAACCACTTCTCTCGAGAGGGATTGGACCCTCTTCCACTCTGGCGTTGCCGGCAGTGAGAGGCGACGGGCTGGGGTGGCAATTCTTGTTTCCCCCCGGCTCAAAGCCTGTACGTTGGAGTTCAACCCGGTGGACGAAAGGGTAGCCTCCCTCCGCCTTCGGGTGGGGGGACGGGTCCTGACTGTTGTTTTTGCTTATGCACCAAACAGCAGTTCAGAGTACCCACCCTTTTTGGGAACACTCGAGGGAGTACTGGAAAGTGCTCCCCCGGGTGATTCCCTTGTCCTACTGGGAGACTTCAACGCTCACGTTGGCAACGACAGTGTAACCTGGAGAGGCGTGATTGGGAAGAATGGCCGCCCGGATCTGAACCCGAGTGGTGTTTTGTTATTGGACTTTTGTGCTCGTCACAGTTTGTCCATAACGAACACCATGTTCAAACATAAGGGTGTCCATATGTGCACTTGGCACCAGGACACCCTAGGCCGCAGTTCCATGATCGACTTTGTAGTTGTGTCATCGGATTTGCGGCCTCATGTTTTGGACACTCGGGTGAAGAGAGGGGCGGAGCTTTCTACCGATCACCACCTGGTGGTGAGTTGGCTGCGATGGTGGGGGAGGATGCCGGACAGACCTGGGTGGCCCAAACGCATTGTGAGGGTCTGCTGGGAACGTCTGGCAGAGTCTCCTGTCAGACAAAGTTTCAATTCCCACCTCCGGAAGAACTTTGAACATGTCACGAGGGAGGTGCTGGACATTGAGTCCGAGTGGACCATGTTCCGCACCTCTATTGTCGAGGCGGCAGATCGGAGCTGTGGCCGCAAGGTAGTTGGTGCCTGTCGGGGCGGCAATCCTAAAACCCCTTGGTGGACACCAGCGGTGAGGGATGCCGTCAAGCTGAAGAAGGAGTCCTATCGGGTCCTTTTGGCTCATAGGACTCCGGAGGCAGTGGACAGGTACCGACAGGCCAAGCGGTGTGCAGCTTCAGCGGTCGCGGAGGCAAAAACTCGGACATGGGAAGAGTTCGGGGAAGCCATGGAAAACGATTTCCGGACGGTTTCGAAGCGATTCTGGACCACCGTCCGCCGCCTCAGGAAGGGGAAGCAGTGCACTATCAACACCGTGTATGGTGCGGATGGTGTTCTGCTGACCTCGACTGCGGATGTTGTGGATAGGTGGAAGGAATACTTCGAAGACCTCCTCAATCCCACCAACACGTCTTCCTATGAGGAAGCAGTGCCTGGGGAATCTGTGGTGGACTCTCCTATTTCTGGGGCTGAGGTCGCTGAGGTAGTTAAAAAGCTCCTCGGTGGCAAGGCCCCAGGGGTGGACGAGATCCGCCCGGAGTTCCTTAAGGCTCTAGATGCTGTGGGGCTGTCTTGGTTGACAAGACTTTTCAGCATCGCGTGGAAATCGGGGGCAGTACCTCTGGATTGGCAGACCGGGGTGGTGGTTCCTCTCTTTAAGAAGGGGGACCGGAGGGTGTGTTCCAACTATCGTGGGATCACACTCCTCAGCCTTCCCGGTAAGGTTTATTCAGGTGTACTGGAGAGGAGGCTACGTCGGATAGTCGAACCTCGGATTCAGGAGGAACAGTGTGGTTTTCGTCCTGGTCGTGGAACTGTGGACCAGCTCTATACTCTCGGCAGGGTTTTTGAGGGTGCATGGGAGTTTGCCCAACCAGTGTACATGTGCTTTGTGGACTTGGAGAAGGCATTCGACCGTGCCCCTCGGGAAGTCCTGTGGGGAGTGCTCAGAGAGTATGGGGTATCGGACTGTCTTATTGTGGCGGTCCGTTCCCTGTACGATCAGTGCCAGAGCTTGGTCCGCATTGCCGGCAGTAAGTCGAACACATTTCCAGTGAGGGTTGGACTCCGCCAAGGCTGTCCTTTGTCACCGATTCTGTTCATAACTTTTATGGACAGAATTTCTAGGCGCAGTCAAGGCGTTGAGGGGTTCCGGTTTGGTAACCGCAGGATTAGGTCTCTGCCTTTTGCAGATGATGTGGTCCTGATGGCTTCATCTGACCGGGATCTTCAGCTCTCGCTGGATCGGTTCGCAGCCGAGTGTGAAGCGACCGGAATGAGAATCAGCACCTCCAAGTCCGAGTCCATGGTTCTCGCCCGGAAAAGGGTGGAGTGCCATCTCCGGGTTGGGGAGGAGACCCTGCCCCAAGTGGAGGAGTTCAAGTACCTAGGAGTCTTGTTCACGAGTGAGGGAAGAGTGGATCGTGAGATCGACAGGCGGATCGGTGCGGCATCTTCAGTAATGCGGACGTTGTACCGATCCGTTGTGGTGAAGAAGGAGCTGAGCCGGAAGGCAAAGCTCTCAATTTACCGGTCGATCTACGTTCCCATCCTCACCTATGGTCATGAGCTTTGGGTCATGACCGAAAGGATAAGATCACGGGTACAAGCGGCCGAAATGAGTTTCCTCCGCCGTGTGGCGGGGCTTTACCTTAGAGATAGGGTGAGAAGCTCTGCCATCCGGGAGGGACTCAAAGTAAAGCCGCTGCTCCTCAACATCGAGAGGAGCCAGATGAGGTGGTTCGGGCATCTGGTCAGGATGCCACCCGAACGCCTCCCTAGGGAGGTGTTTAGGGCACGTCCAACCGGTAGGAGGCCACGGGGAAGACCCAGGACACGTTGGGAAGACTATGTCTCCCGGCTGGCCTGGGAACGCCTCGGGATCCCCCGGGAAGAGCTAGACGAAGTGGCTGGGGAGAGGGAAGTCTGGGTTTCCCTGCTTAGGCTGTTGCCCCCGCGACCCGACCTCGGATAAGCGGAAGAAGATGGTTGGATGGAAAAGTAAAACAAAAAATAAAACACCCCTACATCTCTGGGTTCTTTTATATTATTTAATTTCCATTTATGGCAATGAGGCTAATCCTATTTCAGATACACAAAACTATAAAATATACACAAAACAATAAAGCCACAGTAGTAAAATAAATGAACAACTGTTGTGTGTCTGTTCAGGGAATCATTTTCTGAAAAGTAAACTGTAACGTCTCCTTTTCATTTTTGCAAAGTGGTCAATCACTCTGGACAGACATGGAAATATTACATTAACTGTTATACAGTTGACCAGTGGTTCCCAACTGCTGGGTCGTGACATAAAAGTGGATTGTTTGTCATTTTCAGTGAGTCGCAGTCACATGTGTGCATGAAAAAAAAAAGTTTAGGGAGAAAAAAATCAAATTGTGACAACAAAACCAGATATTTTTAGCCATTTTTCTAGTGACTATTAGTGAGTATTTTAGCAAAAGGCAAACCGACTAACAAGTTGGAGGAGGACTCAGGACAGACATGGAAATATATTTTAAAAAAATCTAAATGGGGCAACAAAACCCGATATTTTCAGCCATCTTTTTGAAAACAAATACAGAAATGTTACTATTTTTTCTGGAAACAAAACCAGATGCTTTAGCTGTAGCCATTTTTCTGGTGACAAAATAAGATTATTTTAGTCAAAGTCACACTGATTAACAAGACAAGTCTACTGTGCTATTTTTCTGTGAATAAACTTGAATGATTTAAAAATTTGGCTCACGACTTGATGATATGGAAAAATGTTTTTCTTCCTGAAGATAAACCATTTGAGAAGAACTCAACTCACACATGCTTACTCCAAATCATTATTGATGCAGAACCAGCAGACAATAACCAACATTATGTTTCATGTTCATTGGAAATTCCCCCGACAGATCGTACAGCAAATGAATATGTTTGTCTTGATACAAGGAATAACGTTAGCTAACTTAGCATCAACTTAAGACAATGATGTTGCCTAGCTAGCTAGGACTTCACTTACATCTCTCATTCCTCACTTCTTCTCTGCTGCGGACGAATAACTTTCTTAAATCCATCTAGGAGTTACAGTTTGAGTCAAATCAAAATCAAAATATTGTAATTAACAAATTGTAATTAACAAATATTGTAATTAACAAATTGTTGTTGGCTAACGTCACCTACCTCACGCAGTGATTCGAATCCCCCCTCTCTCTCTCTGTCTCTCTCTCTGTCTCTCTCGCTCTCTCAACCGAAGTCTCAATCCACACGTGAATAAATTACCATATTAAGTAGCCATGTGCTCATTGTTACGTGGAGTGAATACAGTAGCAATCAATTACCATACTACGTAGTATGTGCGCTGTTGTCTATGTTATGTAGACTTAAAACTCAGAAGCGTTTTTTTTTTATTGGTGAAATTTTTACTGGGGCACTGCAGATCAACAGTGGGGCACGTGCCCCAGTGAAATATGTCTGGCGACGCCCCTGGATTGCACAGTACAGTACATATTCCATACAATTGACCACTAAATGGTAACACCGCAATAAGTTTTTCAACTTGTTTAAGTCGGAGTCCACGTTAATCAATTCATGGTACAAATATATACTATCAGCATAATACAGTCATCACACAAGTAAATCATCATAGTATATACATTGAATTATTTACAATTCGGGGGGTGGGATAAGGAACTGTTGATATCAGTACTTTAGTTATCAACAATTGCATCAACAGAGAAATGGACATTGAAACAGTGTAGGTCTTACTTAGTAGGATATGTACAGCGAGCAGAGAACATAGTGAGTTCACATAGCATAAGAACAAGTATATACATTAGAAATACATTAGATTATTTACATTAGGTTATTTACAATCCGAGGAGATGGGATGTGATTGGAGGAGGATTAATAAATGGTTGAAGTGGCCTGGAGGTGTTGTGGTGCATGTACAGTAGATGGCAGTATTGTCATGTTTAAGAGTGTCACATGCTGTTTAGGGCAGACGAACTTCCTTACGGTAGAGTGGTGGACGTAAACGTGACTGCTGTTTTTGTGTGTTGTAACTGCGCTGCGAGGACTTAATGAAATTGCCTAACAATAAACCCACATAAGAAACCAAGAACTCGCCCTCGATCATTCTACAGTTATAACATCATTGGGCATACACGCTCTCAGGGACGTCACTCAGGTCCTCATGGAGCTAGGGGGGCGTGGCCTCCAGCTCCGCCTGAATTTCGGGAGAGAATTTGTCCCGGGAGGTTTTTGAGAGAGGCGCTGAATTTCGGGAGTCTCCCGGAAAATCCGGGAGGGTTGGCAAGTGTGGCTTACCTGGTAGTGCGTACTAAATACGCTGTATCTAACCTGGTATTGCATACTGAATATGCTGTTAGTTTACCTGTTGGTGCTTACTTAACCTAATTCAAGTTTCTTCCATAACAAATCTTGGAGACAATGCAAGCTGCATGCAGAAACCTTCTTAAGGTGTATTTAATAGCTAGTTTCAACCGAATGAAGTCAAAAATGTGTCTTATTAGTGCTTGTAAACAGACCGAGTGTGTGAATGTGGTGCAGTGACGTTAGGTTGAGGGCAGGTGAGTCTCAAAATAAAAATAAATAAGTAATATTGACTAATCTGGTTTAGGGCCACACCTTCAAGGTATTTCCGGACAAATTACAACTCCGACTGGCTCCGAATCTACTCCACTGACTTTTAAGTGACGTCCCGCTGGGAAGTCATTACGTTAGTTTAGCCAAATTCCCGCGGCGGTGTAGCTTGCTTTGATTCAGTTATTTGTCAGGCGGCGCCACGCAAACTAACAGGAGTCCACATGAGGACAAATCACTTGAGGACACCTTAAAAAAAAAGAAGCTGCACATCCAGTGTGTTATGAAAGAAAGAAGACATCTGAACGGAGCTTTGAACAGACAGAGCACATTGATGGTAAATACCACTTCTGGACTATGTTGAGTTTTACTTACCGTATTTTTCGGACTATAAGTCGCAGTTTTTTTTTTAATAGTTTGGCCGTGGGTGCGACTTATACTCAGGAGCGACTTGTGTGTGAAATTATTAACACATTACCGTAAAAATTCAAATAATATTATTTAGCTCATTCACGTAAGAGACTACACCTATAAGATTTCATGGGATTTATCGATTAAGAGTGACAGATTGTTTGGTAAACGTATAGCATGTTCTATATGTTATAGTTATTTGAATGACTCTTACCATAATATGTTACGTTAACATACCAGGCACCTTCTCAGTTGGTTATTTATGCGTCATATAACGTACACTTATTCAGCCTGGTGTTCACTATTCTTTATTTATTTTAAATTGCCTTTCAAACATCTCTTCTTGGTGTTGGGTTTTATCATTTAAATTTCAACAAAAATTGCGACTTATATATGTTTTTTTCCTTCTTTATTATGCATTTTCTGCAGGTGCGATTTATACTCCGAAAAATACGGTATTATATTTTCCGGACTATAAGGTGCACTTAAAATAATTTTTTCCCCCTCAAAACTCGACAGTGCGCCTTATAACCTGATGCGCCAAATGTATGGAATAATTCTGGTTTTGCCTATTGACCTCGAAGCTTTTTTATTTGGTACAAAATGTAATAATAAGTGTGACCAGTAGATGGCAGTCAAACATAAGAGATACCTGTAGACTGCACTATGGTGACAGTCACACGCAGGAGATGTACAGTATGTAGACTGAAATATGACTGTCTTCAATCCCATTCATCCATTTTTTCCACCGCTTATTCCCTTCTGGGTCGCGGGGGGCTCTGGAGCTTATCTCAGCTACAATTGGGCAGAAGGCGGGGTACACCCTAAACAAGTCGCCACCTCATCGCATGGCCAACACAGAGACAGACAACATCCGTACATCCCATCCATTTTCTACCGTTTGTCCCATTCGGGGTTGCTGGTGCCTATCTCAGCTGCGTTCGGGCGGAAGGCGGGGTACATCCTGGACAAGTCGCCACCTCATCCCAGGACCAACACAGATAGACAGACAACATTCGCACTCATATTCACACACTAGGGCCAATTTAGTGTTGCCAATCAACCTATCCCCAGGTGCATGTCTTTGGAAGAGGGAGGAAGCCGGAGTACCCGGAGGGAACCCACGCAGTCATGGGGAGGACATGCAAACTTCACACAGAAAGATCCCGAGCCCGGGATTGAACACAGGACTACTCAGGACCTTCATATCGTGAGGCAGATGCACTAACCCCTGTTCCACTAAGCTGGCAGCCCCTCTGTCTTCTCTTAGCAAATCCAAAAAGAACTTGGTAGCATTCACTACTTTGTTGGCCAGAGGAATTGTTTTGCTAAATTAGAAAACCTCCACACCCGCTGGATTAGAGACATTTTTTATTTTCCTAAATTGAGGGAAATTAGGCTAACAATGAACATTTTCTTCTTTGAAGATTTAGGAAGCATGGGATGGTCTCCTAAAATATGTAAAAAGAGAATGATCTCAAATTATACCCCGATTGAAAAGCAATTGAAAGGTAGATAATTGATGAGCCTTTTGTCTGATTTTGTGGCTTCACGTTAATATTTAGGGTTAGAAAAACTTTATTGATCGACAAGGGAAATTGTTCCACACAGTAGCTCAGTTACAAAGGATGAGGAGGATAATGCAAGTATAAAGTAGACAAAAATATTAGATTAGATAGATTAAATAGTACTTTATTTATTCCTCCAGGAGAGTTCCTTCAGGAAAATTTAATTTTTCAGCACAATCCCATTCAAGATCAGACAAACATTACAGGGAGACAGATCGGCAGAGCCTGACGGGTCTGCTGGCTTCCAGCGCTCCTTGCAAAAAAGAAGAGATACAGGTAAACAAGTGGGGGGGGGGAATGGGAGAAAAAAAATTGAAGATTAAAATAAAATAAAATAAATAAATAAAAAGGTCTGAGCCTAGGCCCTGGAGAGGGGGTCCGGACTGAGGCCAAGGGAAAAAAACGACAATTCATAGCCATAGTACACATCCCTCTCACATGTGTGTAAGACGGACACATCAAACATCAAAGAACACAAAGGATTAAAGACATTAAAGCAGCGGAGCTGATACAACCAGCCACTTCTACATAAATTTATGAACAAAAAGTACAAGAAACATATACACCGTGGGTGTATATGTAAATATATAGTAGCAATATTAAATATAACATATATGTAATATTTACATTTATACACATTATGTAATATATACTGATATATTATATTTTTATATAAAATATACCATATATGACAGTTACCATGTGCAATATTACAGCATATGTAACAGCTGCGGGATAAAATAGAGAGTAGATCCAGCAGAAAATATACATTATAAACAAAGAGAGGTAGCTGACATAGAAGGTGTCAGGTAATAGACAGATATCATCTATTGCTGTATGGCGAGTGATTATACAGCTGGATGGAGTGCGGAATGAAGGAGGTTTTAAATTGAACACTGCGGGAACGAAGCTGAAGGAGCCTGTTGGAGTATGAGCTCTGCTGTCCCTCAATTGTCTGGTGGAGTGGGTGGGCGGGATTGTCCATGATGGCCAGCAGTTTTTCCAGTGTCTTCCTGTCGTTCACTGACACAAACGCCTCCAATTGCGTGCCAATAGTTTGGCCGGATTTCATGGATCAGTTTATCTATCTGGTTGAAGTCCCTTTTGCTGGTGCTAGTCCCCCAACAAACTATTTCAAAGTACAGACTGATAAAATATATTCAACAGCTTGCTGCACACATTAAAGGCCTACTGAAATGAGATTTTCTTATTTAAACGGGAAAAGCAGGTCCACTCTATGTGTCATACTTGAGCATTTCGCGATATTGCCATATTTTTGCAAAAAGGATTTAGTAGAGAACATCGACGATAAAGTTCGCAACTTTTGGTCGCTAATAGAAAAGCCCTGCCTTTACCGGAAGTATGTGCGCGTGACTTCATGAGTTGCAGGGCTCCACACATATTCACATTGTTTTTAATGGGAGCCACCAGCAGTAAGAGCAATTCGGACCGAGAAAGCGACAATTTCCCCATTAATTTCAGCGAGGATGAAAGATTCGTGAATTAAGATATTGCTAGTGAAGGACTAGAATTAAAAAAAAGCGATGGCACCGGGCGGCGGCAGTGTGAGCGTTTATTAGGAAAATTCTGGAAGATCCCTTATCTGCTCATTGTTTTAATTGTGTTTTAGTGAGATTGTAAAGACATACTTCGAGGTCGGATGGCTGTGGTGAACAGGCAGTGTCTCAGACAGAAGCCGAGGAGCCAAGCTCAAGCTGCCTTTTAAACAGCTACTGCAGGACAACAAATAATCCACTGATGTCTCCGGTAAGATATATATCACAAGTTCCCCATCCAAAAACATGCTGGTTGACATAGAGAAAACATGTTTGCTTGACCGCTCTGTGTTAAAGCTTCACAACAAACAAAGAAACAACGGCTGTGTCTCGGTGCTAAAGACAGCTGCAATCCACCGCTTTCCACCAACAGCATTGTTCTTTAGAGTCTCCATTATTAAATGAACAAATTGCAAAATATTCAGCAACACAGATGTCCAAAATACTGTGTAATTATGCGATGAACAGAGACGACTTTTAGCCGTGTTTGGTGCAGCGCTAATATTTCCTTACAGTCCGTGACGTCACGCGTACGCGTCATGATTTTGCGACATTTTCAACAAGAAACTCGCGGGAAATTTAAAATTGCAATTTAGTAAACTAAAAAGGCCGTATTGGCATGTGTTGCAATGTTAATATTCATCATTGATATATAAACTATCAGACTGCGTGGTCGGTAGTAGTGGCATTCAGCAGGCTTTTAAAAGACCTAAGCTTCCTCAGGAAAAAGTGTCTGCTCATGTCCTTCTTGTGTACAGCTTTGCTGTTGTCTTTCCGGTCCAGTCTGCTGTTCAAGTGGACTCCCAAGTACTTGTACTGCCCCACTACTGCAACCTCCCGGTCCTGGATGTTGATGGCCTCCATACGGGTCATTTTTTTCTTGAAGTCCGTACTTTTTTGACTGATGCATGTTTTTTTATTTTATTTTATATGTAATTTTTGTAGGTGACTTGTTTGGAGGAGGAAAACAAAAAAGAACATGTGTTTAATTGTATGTAAAAAAAAAAAAGTAAAAAAATAAAAATACATTTGGGAGGACTCAGCCCTACTGAAAGGGAGAATCATAAAAGTATTTGAGCAAACATTTTTTTGTTCAAATGAAATTGTCAATCCGGTTGAAGTCCCTTTTTGCTGGTGCTGCTCCCCCAACAAACCACTGCAAAGTACAGGGCACTGGCCACAATAGACTGAATAAAGATCTCCAACTGCTTGCTGCACACATTAAAAGGACCTATGCTTAAATTGTCAATCGTCAGCATAGTTCGATTTTGAGTTAAGTTCATGAAATTGAAACGGAAAATATGCTGTTAAAAAATGTAATGGTTTAAAAAAATTTAAAAAAATTAAAATAAAGACAAATTATTAGGGGGTCGGGAATCTTTAGGCACCCCACTTTTCGATTCAAAATCAATTCTAGATTCAAAATTATTTTTTTTTCAACCAATCCATAAAATAGATTAAAAAAAAAAAACTCAAAATTTCTATATTCTTAAAATAAAACCGGTTTGGTTAAAAAAAAAAAAAAAAAAAAAAAATGTACCCAATCATTTACTAAGTAGACTGGACAGGACAGATTTTGAAAAAAACAACAACAACAAAATGTTAATATATAACTATATATATCTTTTTAATTTAATAAGAATCATTACGGAATAAAACCGTTTTGACAGCCCTACAAATTAACCTCCATACATAGTAATGTGTGCTTGTTTGTCTGGGTGGCGCAGTTGGGAGAGTGGCCGTGCCAGCAACGTGAGGGTTCCTGGTTCAATCCCCACCTTCTACTAACCTGGTCACGTCCGTTGTGTCCTTGAGCAAGACACTTCACCCTTGCTCCTGATGGGCCCTGGTTAGCGCCTTGCATGGCAGCTCCCGCCATCAGTGTGTGAATGTGTGTGTGAATGTGGAAATAGTGTCAAAGCGCTTTGAATACCTTTAAGGTAGAAAAGTGCTATACAAGTATAACCCATTTACCATTTGTTCATGAGAACCAATCACAATATCTTCAATCTACCTCACTTGTGCTTCATTTTTGAGAGGCGAGGCGCTCAAAACTGTAGCTTTGGATGTTTCTGGATTTTTATGAAGCAGGCTTCACTCCACATCTTTAAATACAGCCTGGAGCTCTGCCGACTACCAGTCAATGGGGCTAGAGGCTTTCTCCTTATGTAGCCTTTCCCCCCCACACCTTCTGTAGAAGGTATGCGCCACGCCAGATGTGGACCACAAATGACATTTTACAAAATGAGCTGTCCAACGCCGCTAAGATTGATTACGATACATTCCCAGAACATTCAGGAAGCCATTATGAGAGCGTGTTGTGTTGGCGAGAAACAAGCCTGCCTATGCAAGTGGAGCTTTTAATCATTTCCACTTGAGATTGTTGTATTACAGAAAGTGTTGTTGTGCTATACAGTCAACTGAAAATAATCATGCCACATTGCAGCGCCCCCTATAGGTTTTGATTAAAAACGCTTTGGAGGGAATAGTACAGATATCCATTAAGCGTTAGCTTACACACACCAAAGTCATTAGGACGGTGCAGACCAGGGATATTCAACTCAATTTTTTTGGGGCCACTTATCCAGAATACCAACACCAAGGGGCCGGACTTCTCTCTTCTCTGTTAGTCTTACTTTGTGTATTTCGGTGAACCAGCATCCTCTACAGTAGACATTTGATTTTTGACTATTTATTTTGTCAGAGTTGCAGGAGCGCTCTGCTGTTTTTAAGGACCGTTGCAAAAAAGCTAGTCAAAGATCACCTCTATGACAGTGACGTGTATTTCTGGTCTTGTCACCCTATCCGGGGCAGCAGGGCAATACGACAGTGCGGCTGGATCAAAAGAGTCGTCTGAGACGCTTTGCTGAACAAAAAGTTGCTTTATTGCAAGCGATCGTCATTGTACAGGACTGCAGTACTGGGAGGAGGTCAAGTAAAAAAAAAAAAAAATAGCCTCTCCTAACCTGGAGGAGTCGAACCACTGTCTTATATTCCTTCTTTGTCTGTCCGGGTGTGTGTTAATTCAGGAGAGTACAACCTGACCATAAGAGGAGATGCTTATGTGTAAGTGACCGGAAAGCAACCTCTATATCAGGGGTCGGTAACCTTTTTGGCTGAGAGAAGCATACAAGCCAAATATTTTTAAAAGTATTTCCGTAAGAGCCGTATAATTTTTTTTATTTTTTTTAACACTGAATACAACTAAATGCCTACATTTTTAAGTAAGACCAACATTTTTAGAGGATAATAAGTCCCTTATTCTTTTTAATAACATTGTTATTCTGAAGCTAAACAGAAATAAATAGAATACTTCTTACCATTAATGCGACTTCTTGAACAGGTGCGGTATAAACCAGATGGATGGATTAAATTGCATGAGAATGTTTTATATTTTGAACGTTATTTTTAACACTGTGATTACCAGCGGAGTTATTGATTACTTATCGTGTAAAGCAATGCCAGCTAAGATTTATCTGAGAGCCAGGTGCAGTCCTCATAAGAGCCACATCTGGCTCTAGAGCCACAGGTTCCCTACCCCTGCTCTATGTGTTGGAACTTAAATGTTGACTTGAAGATAGAAAATGAGTCTCTCCTCCAGGACAGAGCTATCAGTTTTGCATTCCGAAGTCTGAATTTGATGCCTCTTCTCGTGAGTGAATTAACCCAGTCCATATGCGAATGTCCAACTAAGACTCCTTCATTTATTATGCGCTCAACTATTATCTACTTAAACCTGGTGGTTCGCTTTCTCCAAGTCGAACATAAACATTCACCTTATGTAGAATATAATATGAATTACTTAATTCACTTCAACAGCACTCTGGTGTTTTTAAGAATTTGCTGCAAAAAATGTGAGTGAACTAAACTTCCGGGCCACCCGTTGAACGACCCATTTAATGGACTTAAAAGAACGCCTCAGCTATGCAGATAAGTTTTGACAGGCAGCGTCTGTTTTTCAATGGGTAATAGTCGGCATTTAGCTTTCCTCGAAGAAAAATGTTCTTTGCTTGCGTCGTTTTCGGGCGTGCAAGTCGTTCCAATCGCGAAAAAGATAAACGTTTCTTCAGAGTCCTTCGAGAGTGCAAAATTTTACGAAAAACTTACAAGGAAAACAGCACACACTCCAGTCTTGTGCAGCAGAGCTCAAGAACGCATGAGTTTGCAGTGATCACTTTGTTAAAGGTTTTTTTGATATACTTTTAATGGCCGTTATTTCTCATGTAAGTTTTTGTCTAGATTGTATTTTTTTTTGTTAGGACATGTTGCCTACGAGTGTATTTTAAAGCACCTCGGTCAGTTTAAATAAAAGAAAGCAAATGTGATCAAAACCCAAGAGAGTTAAGCTTAAACCAAAGGCGACAATTATAAGTGAAGCTTTCAGCACAGACACAATGTTGACATTCATAGTTATATTTTGATAACAGCAACAAACATGGTAGTAGATGTGAAGTTAAATCATGAAATGCATCCTTACCCGAGCAAAAACTATGCAAATTTATTCGGGAGAGTCTTGATCCTAATTTCCTTGACCCAGTAACACACATAAAAGTTTCAGATCTCCATGATTTTCCAAGTTTCCATATGTTCTGTCATGCACGATGTCTGTGTGTGTGTATATATATATATATATATATATATATATATATACACACAAACCCCGTTTCCATATGAGTTCGAAATTGCGTTTGATGTAAATATAAACGTAATACAATGATTTGCAAATCCTTTTCAACCCATATTCAATTGAATGCGCTACAAAGACATTTGATGTTCAAACTCATAAACTTGATTTTTTTTTTTTGCAAATAATAATTAACTTACAATTTCATGGCTGCAACACGTGCCAAAGTAGTTGGGAAAGGGCATGTTCGCCACTGTGTTACATCATCTGTTCTTTTAACAACACTCAATAAACCTTTAGGAACTGAGGAGACACATTTTTGAAGCTTTTCAGGTGGAATTCTTTCCCATTCTTGTTTTATGTACAGCTTAATTTGCTCAACAGGGGTCTCCGTTGTGGTATTTTAGGCTTCATAATGCGCCACACATTTACAATTGTAGACAGGTCTGGACTACATGCAGAACAGTCTAGTACCCTCTTTTTTAACTATGAAGCCACGCTGTTGTAACAAGTGAGTTGGTATTGTCTTGCTGAAATAAGCAGGGGCGTCCATGTAACGTTGCTTGGATGGCAATATATGTTGCTCCAAAAGCTGTATGGAACTTTCAGCATTAATTGTGCCTTCACAAATGTGTAAGTTACCCATGTCTCGGGCACTAATACACCCCCATACCGTCACAGATGCTGGATTTTCAGCTTTACACCTGGAACAGTCCTGATAGTTCTTTTCGTCTTTGGTCCGGATTACACGACGTGAATCGTCTCCCAAAAACAATTTGAAATGTGGACTCGTTAGATCACAGAACACTTTTCCACTTTGCATCAGTCCATCTTAGCTGAGCTTGGGCCCATAGAAGCCGGCGGCGTCTCCGGGTGTCATTGATAAATGGCTTTGGCTTTGCATAGTAGTTTTAAATTGCACTTACAGATGTATCGACAAACTGTAGTTACTGACAGTGGTTTTCTGAAGTGTTCCTGAGCCCATGTGGTGATATCCTCTACACACTGTCGCTTTTTGATGCAGTACTGCCTAGGGAACGAAAGTCGGTTATATCATCGCTTATGTTCAGTGATTTCTCCAGATTCTCTGAACGTTTTGATGGTAATACGGACCGTAGATAGTGAAATTTCCAAATTCCTTGCAATAGACCGTTGAGAAATGTTGTTCTTAAACTGTTTGACAATTTGCTCACACATTTGTTCACAAAGTGG
This sequence comes from Nerophis ophidion, assembly GCF_033978795.1. NCBI lineage: Eukaryota > Metazoa > Chordata > Actinopteri > Syngnathiformes > Syngnathidae > Nerophis > Nerophis ophidion. Next base: position 65,302,894 of record NC_084614.1, read on the forward strand.
TGACCTTCTCCCCGTCCTTGTTTGTGAATGGCTTAGCATTTCACAGAAGCTGTTTGATGAGCATTCCTCAACTTTTTCAGTATTTATCGTTACCTTTCCCAACTTCTTTGTCACGTGTTGCTGGCATCAAATTTTAAAGGTAATGATTATTTACACACAAAAAAAACATGTTTATCAGTTTGAACATCAAATATGTTGTCTTTGTAGCATATTCAACTGAATATGGGTTGAAAATGATTTGCAAATCATTGTATTCCGTTTATATTTACATCTAACGCAATTTCCCAACTCATATGGAAACGGGGTTTGTATATATATATACACATACATACATACATACATACATACATACATACATATATATATATACATATATATATATATATATATATATATATATATATACATTTATAGAGAGAGAGAGAGAGAGAGAGAGAGAGAGAGAGAGAGAGAGAGAGAGAGAGAGAGAGAGAGAGAGAGAGAGAGAGAGAGAGAGAGAATGTTTGATATGTCTTGGAACAATTTCCCTTGTGGGTCAATGGAGTTTGTCTAAGTCTAAGAATTCCACTGACTAATAGTCTTTGATATCATTAAAATGTTTTATGAAGTATATAGTATCGGTTCCATTGCATAGGTTGATTTTTTTTCTTGTATCGGCTTTTTGCAGGAAGATCAATGCCTCTTGTGTACTCAGAGTGTTCACACTCTGTTTGCTGCACAACAGTCATCTTGGATTGGTTGACCACCACTGGTTTTCACTTCCGGGAAAAAGTCACGTGTCGAAATACAAACCCTGTTTCCATATGAGTTGAGAAATTGTGTTAGATGTAAATAGAAATGGAATACAATAATTAGCAAATCATTTTCAACCCATATTTAGTTGAATATACTACAAAGACAACATATTTGATGTTCAAACTGATAAACATTTTTTTTTGTGTGTAAATAATAATTTCCTTTAAAATTTGATGCCAGCAACACGTGACAAAGAAGTTGGGAAAGGTAACGATAAATACTGAAAAAGTTGAGGAATGCTCATTAAACACTTTTTTGGAACATCCCACAGGTGTGCAGGCTAATTGGGAACAGTTGGGTGCCATGATTGGGTATAAAAACAGCTTCCATGAAATGCTAAGTAATTCACAAACAAGGATGGGGGAAGGGTCACCACTCTGTAAGCAAATTGTCGAAGAGTTTTAGAACAACATTTCTCAACGCGCTGTTGCAAGAAATTTAGGGATTTTACCATCTAATGTCTGTAAAATCATCAAAAATTTCAGAGAATATGGAGAAATCACTTCACGTAAGCGATTATATTACGAACTTTTGACCCCCCAGGCGGTACTGCATCAAAAACCGACATCACTGTGTAAAGGATATCATCACATGGGCTCAGGAACACTTAATAAAACCACTATCAGTAACTACTGTTGGTGGTTAAATCTGTAAGTGCAAGTTAAAACTCTGCTATGCAAAGCCAAACCCATTTATCAACAATATCCTGAAACGCCGCCGGCTTGGCTGGGCCCGAGCTCACCTAAGATGGACTGATGCAAAGTGGAAAAGTGTTCTGTGGTCTGACGAGTCCACATTTTAAATTATATTTGGAAGCAGAGGACGTGGTGTCCTCCAGAACAAAGAGGAAAATAACCATTCGGATAGTTATAGGTGCAAAGTTCAAAAGCCAGCATCTGTGATGGTATGGGGGTGTATTAGTGCCCAAGGCATGGGTAACTTACACATCTGTGAAGGCATCATTAATGCTGAAAGGTCCATACAGGTTTTGGAACAACATATTTTGTCATTCAAGCAACGTTATCATGGAGGCCCGCTTATTTCAGCAAGTGTTACAACAGCGTGGCTTCGTAAAAAAAAAAAAGAGTGCGGGTACTTTCCTGGCCCGCCTGCAGTCCAGACCTGTCTCCCATCGAAAATGTGTGGCGCATTATGAAGCGAAAAATTCGACAGCAGAGACCCCTGACTGTTGAACAACTGAAGCTCTACATAAAACAAGAATGGGAAAAAATTCCACTTTCAAAGCTTCAACAATTAGTTTCCTCAGTTACCAAACTTTTATTGAGTGTTATTAAAAGAAAAGGTGATGTAACACAGTGGTGAACATGTCCTTTCCCAACTACTTTGGCACGTGTTGCAGCCATGAAATTCTAAGTTGATTATTATTCGCAAAAAAAAATAAAGTGTATGACTTTTAACATCAAATATCTTGTCTTTGTAGTGCATTCAATTGAATATGGGTTGAAAAGGATTTGCAAATCATTGTAATCCGTTTATTTTTACATCTAACACAATTTCCCAACTCATATGGAAACGGGGTTTGTACAAGCAATAGAACAGAAGCACTCTCGGGTTTTTAGCAATTTGCTACAAAAAAATGTTTGTTTGACAAGTTTTTGAACAGAACTTCCGGTTGAATAGCCCACATGATGAAAAATAGAGGACCTAAAATGGAAACTTGAGGAACACCACTCGTAAAACTATACCTTTGACTGCCTCTGAAGTAAACAAGCTACAGTAGCACTTTAATTAATCACATTACAAAAACAAAGTATAACTGCTAAAAAGAAAGACTTAAAAAGGGTGCCAAGAGGAACGGTTCGGATATGTAAATCACAACTGAAAATGTCAAGGCAAGCATCTGCCAAGGTGTCCGAGTTCCTCTACCCCAGTGTTTTTCAACCTTTTTGGAGCCAAGGCACATTTTTGTTCATTGAAAAAATGCGGAAGCACACCACCAGCAGAAAACATTAAAAATGTAAACTAGGTTGTTGATATTGACAGTAAAAAGTAATTGTTAAAATTGTCGGGTATAAATTTAAACCATACCCAACCATGCATCACTATAGCCCTTGTCTCAGAGTAGGTGTACTGTCACAACCTGTCACATCACGCCTCCTATTTTGGTGGCTTCTCCCGTTTTTTTCCAGTCGCCGTTTCATGTCTTCCTTTGTGCGCTATTCCCCGCACCTGTTTTGTTTTAGCAATCAAGACTATTTCAGTTGTGCGGACGCTATCCTTTGTGTGGAAATTGTTGATTGTCGTGTCATGTACGGATGTACTTTGTGGATGCCGTCTGCTCCACGCGCTGTAAGTCTTTGCTGTCGTCCAGCATTCTGTTTTTGTTTACTTTGTAGCCAGTTCAGTTTTAGTTTCCTTTTCCATAGCTAAGCTTTAATGCCTCTTTTTTAGGGGCACTCGCCTTTGGTTTATTTTTGGTTTAAGCATTAGATATGGCATATACAAAGCGATTAGCTACATGCTTCCACCTACTGATATGGAAGAGTATAACATGGTTACTCTGCCAAGCTCTAGCCAGCACCGACACTCAACAACGGCACTTTATTTGCGGATTATAATTACTGGTTGGCATAAAATATATTTAACACAAATGGATGAAATTACATAATCCCCCACGGCACACCGGACTGTATCTCACGGCACGCTAGTGGTTGAAAAACACTGCTCCATGCAACAGACGGACACTGTTTTTAGGAATCAGCTGCCAAAATGTTTGTCCCCCAACTTTTGAACTGAACTGGAGGGACAGGTATGGTGCCATCCAATTGCTTGATAGGTGGACAAAAAAAAAATGACGATCTTTGAATCCCGCTTCCTACTTCCCAATCCTAAGCGAGACACTTTGCCCACATATGGAATCTTCATTGACCAAGGCGCTGACCTACAACCCCGATCCAGATCGGTGACGATAAAGGTGATCCTTGTTCTCAGAAAGCAGCATCGATAAGCAGCAGCAAATATAGTTTTGAGACTCTCAAGTATCGACTCCTGCCTCTGACAAGACTGCAGAAGAAACCGAAGCGGCGGAGCCAGAATCCGCTGGCAAGCCCGACACCTCTCGCCTTGTCAGCTGCCTGAGGATGGCGAGCAGAGACACACACACTGATGCTCATCGCTACAAACCCTGAATCATGCATAGCAAGCAGGACGGAGCGGCGCCAGTCATGACTAATCACGCAGAGCACGCCGGCTCTGAGGATTCCGATGGGACAAAAGAATCCCCGCGAATCAAAGCAGCCTTACCTCTTAGTCAGACGCCAAAAACGTTTTGGCTCGAGCAAGTCAGAAAAGCATGAGTAGAATCTCCAGGCCGGCTCCAAAATAAAACATGGGAACTCCCCAGTCGGCTTCTCAGGTAATCTGAAGTCTAGTTCAAGAAGTCCAGCGGGAGACGACCACTCATCGCCCTGACATCCCTCAAAGTGTGATCAGTCCGAAAAGAGAAATAGTTGGAATATTCCTGATCGCCTTCAGAAGCGAGCATCCTTCAGTGTCTAGAAGCTCCAGGAGAGCGCCGGAACTCAAATCCTGCCGAAACGCTCTGATTCAGGACTGCGCGGACAAAAAGCGTGTTGTTGCATCAACATTGCTTGAGTTTTTTTTTAATTTTTTTTTGGGAGTGGGGGTTTATGTCAGGGGAGAAAATTGCCACTGAGGTTCCTCCAGCATCATCTCTTCATCTTCGGGGCTCCATAAGTCCGCCCTGGGAGGAAGAGGGGCGATAGTGTGCGTGCATGTGTGTGTGTGAGTGTGTGTGTGTGTGTGTGTGTGTGTGCAGCAGAGGAATAGAGGTGGAGAGAGGCTGCCAGCGCAAGTGGATCCGGATGCCGATGTGAGGCGAGAAGGACGATTCTCAGAGAGGCAGCGGGGCGGAGGAGAGAGAGGAAGAGAGAGAGAGAGAGAGAGAGAGAGAGAGAGAGAGAGAGAGAGAGAGAGAGAGAGATAGGCTATATTATCAGGAATGAATGGAAAGAGGAGGTGGGATTCTGCATGCAGTGCTGGAAATAAAATTAAATTGTGTTTAGGCGCATCATGCATGGCGCCTCCTAATATGCAAAACAGACTTCATAATGACGTAGTAAGATGTCAGCGTCCGGAGACAAACCTGAAAGCAATCGAACAATCTCCCTCACGTATTTGATCCACTTTCCAGAGAAAAGGCGGTCAAACCGTCAGTTTTACATGTTTTAAAGAGGCCACGACCAAAGAAAATCCTGTCCTTGAGCTAGAAAGTAGATAAATAATAAATAAATAAATGGGTTTTACTTGTATAGCGCTTTTCTACCTTCAAGGTACTCAAAGCGCTTTGACACTACTTCCACATTTACCCATTCACACACACATTCACACACTGATGGAGGGAGCTGCCATGCAAGGCGCTAACCAGCACCCATCAGGAGCAAGGGTGAAGTGTCTTGCTCAGGACACTACGGACGTGACGAGGTTGGTACTAGGTGGGGATTGAACCAGGGACCCTCGGGTTGCGCACGGCCACTCTACCATTGCGCCACGCCGTCCCTATAGATACCATCCCTTTTTATACACCTACCACTTCACAGCGGGTTAAAAAATAATAATAAAAATTAATAAAGTAGGCATCAATACACGTCTGTAAAAAGCCTAAAGGGGAAATATTTTCTCAAGGACATGATTCAGCCCCCTTTCACAATTTACAAATCAGGCTTCGCTACACATTTTAAAATGTATAGCAAAAACTACAAACCCCAAAACCAGTGATGTTGGCACAGTGTGTAAATGGAAAAATAAAAAAAAGAATCCATCCATCCAAAGCAAATCAAATCAACTTTATTTATAAAGGGACGGAGTGGCGCAGTGGAAGAGTGGCCGTGCGCAACCCGAGGGTCCCTCATTCAATCCCCACCTAGTACCAACCTCGTCACGTCCGTAGTGTCCTGAGCAAGACACTTCACCCTTGCTCCTGATGGGTGCTGGTTAGCGCCTTGCATGGCAGCTCCCTCCATCAGTGTGTGAATGTGTGTGTGAATGGGTAAATGTGGAAGTAGTGTCAAAACGCTTTGAATACCTTGAAGGTAGAAAAGCGCTATACAAGTAGAACCCATTTTGTCATTTATAAAGCACATTTAAAATTTACCACAGGGGTAGCCAAAGTGCTGCATAATGGGCAGGTTAAAAGATAATACGAGAACAGAGCAAACAACACAACACAAACAGAACATGATAAAAAATAAATAAATAAAACATGTTCACACAGCAGGTGTATAATGGGTAGGGTTGGGTATCGAGTATCGATTGGAACCGGGGCTAACTTTCCGATTCTCCCGGAATCGTTCAAAAGTTTAAATTTCGATTCCTAGTTTCGATACCCAGTCAGCCTACTGGAAAAAAAGAATAAGTCCGCCGACCGGAAAAAGATGCCGCTGAACACCAACGAAGAAGCGCCCACCGCCGGAAGTGTTAGTTAGCATAGCCGAGCGAGTCAGTCAAGCATGGATAGCGGGCGCCGGCGGTCGAAAGTGTGGCTTTATTTTACTAAAAAAAATGAAATATCGGCGAAATGCAACACGTGCGACAGAACTGTTTTGTGCTTAGGAGGGTGCACGTCGAACATGATGAAGCATCTCCGAGTTCATGGAGTACAAATAAATACGTGTCCCGTCTTCGATGCACTGCGCCGACCGTCCTCCTCTGCCTCTTCCTCTGGCTCCGGCTCCGACGCCCAGCCTGGCACCTCGGTGACTGCACTGCAGTCCGAATCCGGTAAGTAAAACAATATATATGCAATAAATAATGTGTTTTGCTCCAACGTTGAGGCAGCTATTTTTTCATAAACAATTTACAACCTGCTATCCAGGCTACGCGATGTGCTCAGCGTACTCCGTTCACCATAGCGGCAATGGGGAAGATGTCGGTGACACAGACGGAAGAGTGCCACAGAAAGGTCACTGCACACAAAAAACTGGATCCCTTTTCAGAGGTGGAATCGCCAACATTTAGGTTAGTTAAGCAATAACGTTAGAGCTAAGCTAATTGATACTGGGCTAAACAGTAACAGCAACATTACATGTTTGTTTATGTTTGCAGGGATATGGTGAAAATTCTCAACCCAAAAATACATACCAACTTCCAGGGACTACCTGTCAAACACATTGGTACAAGAAGAGTCGGAATCGAGAATCGTCAGGAATCGGAGTTGAAACAAAGAATCGGAATCGTTCGAATTCAAACGATACCCAACCCTAATAATGGGGCGCCATTGTAAGATGGATATCACTCAGTGTTAAAAGCCAATGATTAAAAGTATGTTTTTAAGAGAGATTTAAAAACAGGAAGAGAGGAGGCTTGTCTAACACTCAGAGGTATGTCGTTCCAGAGCTTGGGAGCAGCAGCAGCGAAAGCTCTGTCACTTCTGAGCTTCAGCCTTGTGTCAGGGACCGTCAGTAGCAGCTGATCGGGTGGGGCAGTAAGGCTGAAGGAGGTTGGAGAGATATGTTGGCGCGAGGTTGTTTAGACATTTCAAAAGAAATAGGAGGTGTTTAAAAGTGATTCGATTACGCACAGGGAGCCAGTGAAGGGACGCTAATATAGGGTGATGTGCTCACGTCTGCGGGGGTGTGTTAGCAGACGAGCAGCAGAGTTCTGCACGGGCTGCAGGTGGGTGACGGAGGCCTGGCTAATGCCTACATACATGGCATTGCAGTAGTCTAAACCAGTGGTCCCCAACCAATGGGCCGCGGCCCGGTACCAATCGGGCCATGGCCCGGTACCAGAAGAAATGTTTTTTCATTTTTATTTAAAAAAAATAAAAATAAAATAAATCAACATAAAAAAACACAATATACACTTACAATTAGTGCACCAACCACAAAAACCTCCCTTTTTCATGACAAAAACCTCCCTTTTTCATGACAGAGAAAAAACAATCAAAAAAAAAAGCATGGCCGAATAGCGTCAATAGCTATTCGCTCAATAGCTTCAGTTTCTGCTTCAATTTCGTTTTCGCTATCTGCCTCCATACTCCAACCATCCGTTTCAAAACATGCGTAATCTTTTGAATCGCTTAAGCCGCTGAAATCCGAGTCTGAATCTGAGCTAATGTCGCTGTATCTTGCTGTGCTATCTGTTTGTTTGTATTGGCATCACTGGATGACGTCATAGGAAAATGGACGATGGCTTCAGAGATAGCGAAAATCAGGCACTTTAAAGCTTTTTTTAGGGATATTCCGGGATGGGTAAAATTTTGAAAAAAACTTCAAAAAATACAATAAGCCACTGAGAACTGATACTTTTTGGTTTGAACCCTTCTGAAATTGTGATAATGTTCCCCTTTAATGGAAAATGAGTAATATACCCACCCCATGAGAAGGAGACTTCTACATCACCATAAACGATTCCCAAGCGTGGCCACCGCTGCGGCTCACAGCTCCCCTCACCTCCCAGGGGGTGACCAAGGGTGATGGGTCAAATGCAGGGTATAGTCTCGCCACACCTAGTGTGTGTGTGTGTGTGTGTGTGAGACAATCATTGGTACTTTAACTTTAACTAGAGGGACAAACATTTTTCACCAATTTGTAGAAACAGTAGAGCAGGGGTCACCAACCTTTTTGAAACCAAGAGCTACTTCTTGCGTACTGATTAATGTAAAGGGCTACCAGTTTGATACACACTTAAACAAATTTCCAGAAATAGCCAATTTGCTCAATTTACCTTTAATAAATAAATCCATATATATATTAAGAAAATGGGTATTTCTGTCTGTCATTCCGTTGTACATTTTTTTTCCTTTTACGGAAGGTTTTTGTAGAGAATAAATGATGAAAAAACACTTCATTGAACGGTTTAAAAGAGGATAGAACAGGAAAAAAAAATGTAATTGAATTTTGAAACATAGTTTATCTTCAATTTCGACTTTTTAAAATTCAACCCCAAAAAATGAAGAGAAAAACTAGCTAATTTGAATCTTTTTGAAAAAATTAAAAAAATAATTTATGGAACATCATTAGTAATTTTTCCTGATTAAGATTATTTTTAAAATTTTGATGACATGTTTTAAAAAGGTTAAAATCCAATCTGCACTTTGTTAGAATATATAACAAATTGGACCAAGCTATATTTCTAACAAAGACAAATCATTATTTCTTCTAGATTTTCCAGAACAAAATTTTTAAAATATATTCAAAAGACTTTGAAATAAAATTTAAATTTGATTATAGAGATTTTCTAGATTTGCCAGAACATTTTTTTTTATTTTTAATCATAATAAGTTTGAAGAAATATTTCACAAATATTGTTCGTCGAAAAAACAGAAGCTAAAATGAAGAATTAAATTAAAATGTATTTATTATTCTTTACAATAATAAAAAAAAATATTACTTGAACATTGATTTAAATTGTCAGGAAAGAAGAGGAAAGAATTTAAAAAGGTATATGTGTTTAAAAATCCTAAAGTCATTTTTAAGGTTGTATTTTTTCTCAAAAATTGTCTTTCTGAAAGTTATAAGAAGCAAAGTAAAACAATAAATGACTTTATTTAAACAAGTGAAGACCAAGTCTTTAAAATATTTTCTAGGATTTTCCAATTCTTTTTGAGTTTTGTCTATCTTAGAATTAAAAATGTCAAGCAAAGCGAGACCAGCTTGCTAGTAAATAAATAGAATTTTAAAAATAGATGCAGCTCACTGGTAAGCGCTGCTATTTGAGCTATTTTTAGAACAGGCCGGCGGGCTACTCATCTGGTCCTTGCGGGCTACCTGGTGCCCGCGGGCACCGCGTTGGTGACCCCTGCAGGAGAGTGTGCCTGTTGTAGAGAGGATCTTGGGTCCCTGAGAACACATTGGCAGGTCCTTCTATTGCGGCATACAGATTTAAAAGTTCCTTGAACGCGGCGGAAGGCTGATTCAAGGGGTTGGATGACATTGCCGACACACCCGACTGATCATATTTTCTAGTGGGGTGCTTATTGCTCCATGAGTGATAGTAAACAGCCACTTACTTTGCATGATGTGTGATGAAGATGACGGAATAACCAGTAGACCAACATGACGGTGAAGGCTGTAACGAGTGTAGAATATTGTTTAAAGATGACAACGGTCAACAAAAAGTTTCTCCCCCTGTCCACCCTGCCGACGTTATCCATGCCACTCGCACCACAGCTGTATGCGCTTACCGTAATGACAACACCACACCCACAGTGCAACCCACAACCAACAAGTGCGGTGCTTGTTGTTGCAACCAACAAGGGGCGGCATAGCTCGGTTGGTAGAGTGGCCGTGCCAGCAACTTGAGGGTTGCAGGTTCGATTCCCGCTTCCGCCATTCTAGTCACTGCCGTTGTGTCCTTGGGCAAGGCACTTTACCCACCTGCTCCCAGTGCCACCCACACTGGTTTAAATGTAACTTAGATATTGGATTTCACTACGTAAAGCGCTTTGAGTCACTAGAGGAAAGCGCTATATAAATATAATTGACTTCACTTCACTGCTAAGTGGCCAATAATACACACACAGTTTAGGGTGTGGCTTCTACACAGTTAACCTTACTGTCAGAGTCTGTCTGTGTCTGTTTGTCTCTGTGTCTTTGGGAGAGTGGGCGTGTTTCGGGCGTAGTCTTGGCTTCAGCTCTCAGCCTGGCACAGCTGATCCCAGCACCCTAATCACTCACCTGCCTGCCATCAACTCATCACCTGCAGTCTACAAATGTTTGAACTTCACTCGGCGCGATCGCTAGATCGTTTCACCTTTCTACATGTGGTAACGCTTCTCGCCAGTTTGTCTTAGAATTCTAGCACTTTTGAAAATCTTGCAAACCTGCCATTTTTGTGTTTTTGGCGCCTCATTTTACCCCTGTTTTTTCCTCTGCCTTCCGTTCTCTACCTGCCGTGTGTGCCTGACTCAGCCTGCTAGCCACAGCCTGCTAGTAGTGATGGGTTGATGAGGCTTTATGTATCGTTTCGACACATTGCAAAACTTTATTGATACTGTGTCACTAAATACTGACATCTGCTGGACATTAAAAATCCCTACAGGCAACCAATGGACCGACTCAACTGACACTACTTATATGACCTAGTACAGGGGTAGGGAACCTATGGCTCTAGAGCCAGATGTGGCTCTTTTGATGACTGCATCTGGCTCTCAGATAAATCTTAGCTGACATTGCTTAACACGATAAGTAATGAATAATTATGCAGTTAATCACGATGTTAAAAATAACTTTCAAAATATAAAACATTCTCAAGCATGTTAATCCATCCAACTGTTTTCTACCGCACCTGTTCAAGAAATAACAATGTTATTGAAAATAATTAGAGACTTATCATATGCTAAAAATGTTGGTATTAGTTAAAAAATGCACACATTTAGTTGTATTGAGTGTTAAAAAAATATGACATGGCTCTCAGGGAAATACGTTTTAAAATATTTGGCTTTCATGGCTCTCTCAGCCAAAAAGGTTCCCGACCCCAAACCTAGTCTATACAATAATGTAAACCAAGTCATTGTATTTCATTTAGGATTATTTCATATCTTCATTTAAATAAAAATATATTTGTATCTTTTTTAGATACAGTCAATAAATAATGTGAACATGATTGATTGATTGATTGATTGATTGAAACTTTTATTAGTGGATTGCACAGTTCAGTACATATTCCGAACAATTGACCACTAAATGGTATGCACATGTATCATAACATGAAAATCTAAGTGAACGTGTTGTGAATGACGATACTTGTAGACTGGGAATTTCTTTTTTTTTTTTTATTTTTTTTTACATGCGCTCTGAATACGCACTATTGATTGATTGAAACTTTTATTAGTAGATTGCACAGTTCAGTACATATTCCGTACAATTGACCACTAAATGGTAACAGCCCAATAAGTTTTTCAACTTGTTTAAATCGGGGTCCACGTAAATCAATTCATGTTAAAAAGGTAATGGGTTCAAGCTGGATTTGAACAAGTTCCCCAAGGATCGCAGCATGATCAACTATAGCCCTCTACCAACTGAGCTATCAAAGAGATTATTTGTCACAGCTTTTTAATGTAACCAATGGAATGTCTGTGTGGGTGGGACAATGCTAGAAACTTTAAAGGGAACAGGATGAAACGACAAGGCAATGAACACAAATAACTTTTTTTCCGATATATGATCAAAATATTCCCACACGGTGGAAATGACCAACGACAGAAGTCCGGCGATTCTGTTGGCAGTAGCATCTCGTTGACAGATGCGCTTCCTTATAAACACAGTTTGGCGCGCAGGTGCCAGTGCGACACAGTTCGCTTATCAGTCACGTGACCAAAACAGCTCATGATCGGTCACGTGACTTTCTAAGAGCGGCACGCGCACCGACACAGGGTTTTGCTTTATGAGCTCGACGCATGCGCCGATGCATCGGTGTTGCCGGACCCATCACTACCTGCTAGCCTCAGTGTGCTCTCCTGGACTGCAAAGCCTAGGACTACAAGCTCCCTCCTTTCCCTCAGGTTTTATTAATAATAACCCTTGAACTCTAAATCAGCTTGTCTTTTCTGCATTCGGGTCAACCAGTTTTCCCACCGTGACACTTGCGAGCAAACATACAACATCGGGGTCCGGACTTGGGATTGACATAACTGAGGTGTTCCTCAAAGCGCCTCTTTAAGTCCTGCACATTTGATTCCCGTAACTGATTTATGTAACGAATGTGTTGATGTAGCTTGTTTACTTCAGATGCAGTCAGTATTTATTTGTTCCATACGCTTCATAATATTCTGGTTCGGCAGAAAAAAAAAAAGAAGCACATTCCCTCGGGGAAACTGGGGAAAACACGGCCCGTTGACAAAGCTTAACCTAATTTTACTATAACAATCTACAAAGTTAATACAGTTCACTTCTCTTTCTTCCCCTCCATTTATCTGTTTTCTTTTGCATTTCAAGTTATCAGTACATGTATGTATTGTTGCATTTGAAACAATGGTATTGTTGATAATTGAGGTAATTAGTGTTATTATTCATTATTTAATTTCTATTGGTATTTGTATTGTTCCATTTATAATGCAATAATGTTCATTGTTCTTTCTGTGGTTTAAATATTCACTTCACCAACTGCTTCTTTGTTATCACTTTTACTATTATATTTGTATTTATTGTATTTGTTGTTTTTTCTGTTTTTGTTGTGGTCTCTCTGCCTTATTGTCAGAATAATTGTATCTAATGAGTTCCCGGCGAGCAGACAAAAGTTATCTTTAATCCTACCAAGCAAAAGGCTTGTAAAACTCCGCTGGGTAGGATGGGAAGCGACATGAAGGTGTCGCTTTCTTTGATCTGCAAAGCGGAGAGGAAGCAGGGCCTGACCCCCCCTCCAGGCACCTTTTCTTTGAACTGTTTTGTGACCAAAGGCAGCGGCTGTTTAACACTCCTCATCCCCTTAGAAACAGCGTTTGCCATGTAATTAGGGAAAGTCCAAATAAAAGAGGAGGCGTCCAATCTTTTGTCAGAGCGTGGTGGGACACTGTACAAGGGTACAACCCAGACGTTTCTCCTCAATAGAGCCAAATTTAAATTAAATGGTAAATGGGTTGTACTTGTATAGCGCTTTTCAACCTTCAAGGTACTCAAAGCGCTTTGACACTATTTCCACATTCACCCATTCACACACACATTCACACACTAATGGAGGGAGCTGCCATGCAAGGCGCTGACCAGCAACCATCAGGAGCAAGGGTGAAGTGTCTTGCTCAGGACACAACGAACGTGACGAGGTTGGTAGTAGGTGGGGATTGAACTAGGGACCCTCGGGTTGCGCACGTCCACTCTCCCAACCGCGCCACGCCGTCGCTATCATATCCACGGATTCTGTCTCTGTTTTATTCCTTGCTTCTTGTCTTGTTTAATAGATGTCATCAGTGTTTGAACCTGACACTCATCCCCCTCTTGTACTCACATTTTCCAACTCCGTCTTCCTATTTTTTCCTCTTTCTATCCCCTTTTGCTCTTGTCGGGCTGCACCAAATATTAATATAAATGCATGTATTAAAGTCAAATACAAATAAGGCAACAAGAGACTTTCTCCTTTGTAAAGTAAATCTGTACAACAAATATTGGCATCTACATCAACAATTTGATTTGCCTGAGTAGCTGGACAGGACATAAAAAAAAGTAGTTATTTGTTCAACTTCATTTGTTATACCAGTGGTTACAGCAGTGAATCTTTGGGCACCCAACGATTGTATCTGATTCCGATTACTGGAAAAACAATTGATTCTATTTTAAATGTTCCCCAGTCCACATGCCGGGTAGCTTCGCCAGAGGTCTGTGGAAAATGTCTTGACTGTTTTATTGATAAGGTTGACACAACTAGGGCAAACATCTCTCCCCATCTTTTGATCCTTCTGTTTTTGTCACCTGCCCATTCACCTTCAAGCCCTTTGAGCCCCTGTCTCTGTCCTCTATTGTATCACAGCTCAAACCTGCTGCATGTTCCACGGACTTAACGCCACCTCTGGGTAGTCATCGCCCCCCACGTCCAGGAAATAATTAACGGCAGTCTTGCTTCAGGGACAGTTCCGAATTGTTTTCGCCAAGGTGTTGCTAAATAATTCAAACTCAGATCCTTCTATTCTATCACATTTTAGACCCATTTCATGGCATCCGTTTATTTCAAAGATTTTATAGAGAGTTGTGCTTTTACAATTACAGTCTTATCTTTATTTGCACACTTTTCTTGATGTTTTTGAGCACAGAATCTGCACTTTTAAGGTTTTTTTAATGACTTTTTAATATCTGCAGAGTCTGGGGCTTCTCCTGTTCTTTCAGATCTAACTGCTGAACTCGACACAGTAGATCACACAATCGCTTAGAACAATGTGTGGGTTTAAAAGGTACACCCTTGAAATAGTTCAGGTCATTACTGACAAACAGAACTTTTAAATATCCAAATTGACGAGTCGGCTTCAGCCTGTGTTCCCCTGTCCTATGGTGTCCCTCAAGGCTCAATCCTAGGACCAGCGTACATCCTGCCCATGCAACACATTTCCCAAAAATATATACAGTATATCGTATCATCTTTATGCTGATGATTCGCAAACATATGTCCCTCAAAAAAACAAAAGTTTTAAAATCACTTTTAAATTATCAAGAGGACATAAAAGCATGGTTGGCGGTAAATATAATGATTATATTTGACTCAAAAGTAAACCAGTGATGCTTTATTTTAAATCTACTGTCACAAAACTTAGTTTTCAATTGGACAATGATTTTAAATCGGAATAGCAGATTAAGTCAGTTGTACGCTTCAGTTTTTATCATCCAAAACTTGCAGCAAAAATTACATCAGTTTTATCTTTCAATGCTTTTGTTTCATCACATTTGAACTACCGCGACTCACTTTTTGTTGGAATGATGCAGGCCTCAATTGCTCGATCGCAGCTGGTCCACAATGCTGCTGCTCGCCTTCTAACTGGCACTAAAAAAACATGAACACATTACCCGTGTTTTAGCATCTCTTCACTACACATTACCCGTGTTTTAGCATCTCTTCACTGGCTCCCAATTCATTTTAAAATGGCATTATTTGTTATTAAATCTCTAAACGGATTAGAACCATAATATATGTTTGACCTTTTAAAAATGTACACCCCCACAAGGTCTCTGAGGTAAATTGATTAGTTTCTTCTTGTCGCCCCAAAAACCCGTTTAAAATCCAGAAGGGATCGTGCATTTTTCTGCTGTGGCTCCAAAGCTTTGTAACAAAATCCCTTTTGCTATTCTGATAGCTCCCTCTTTAATGAGTTTTAAATCACATCTTAAAACATATTTTTACTCCTCGGTTTTTAAATCAGCATGAGAGTTATGTAATTTTAGTTGATTTTATTCGCTGTATAGTTACGGGATTATAAGGCGCACTGTCCATGAGCGGGTCTAGTCAGGTCTATTTTCATACAAAAGGAGCACCGGATTATAGGGCGCATTAAAGGAGTAATTTTATGATTATTTTTTTCTCAAGTGAAAACACTCCTTGTGGTATACATAACATGTAATGGTAGTTCTTTGGTCAAAATTTTGCAAAGATTATGTTTTACAGATCATCTTCAAGCCACTTTCTGACAGTCGCTTCAGTATACGCCGTTTTAGGCTGTGTCTTTTTTGTAACGGTGTAGCGTGCAAGGACTGTAGTGGAGTAAGTACAATTCGCGCACATTTTCAGCACTCATGCAGATCCCAAATACACATCAGCAGGTACCAGAAGGTAAGAAAAGTTGCTTTTGCATGATATTGCGGAAAAAAAAGATATGTTTTATCTTGAACACAGAACATAATAATACTCGTATGTTGAAGCACAGTACAATCCATCAAGAGGTGCGACTTCATAGTTTACCAAAGTCGTACTAAAACATTTTAATAGAGTTTTGAGTGCCGGGTGCAGTATTCTATATTCTCAAAAGAACATATACAATTTTGGTGTTGTTTACTTGAGTCATATTGCAGTCGACACGCATGTCTTATGTGTGACTGCCATCATACTGCAGTCTACACGTATCTCTTATGTGTGACTGCCATCTATTGGTCACACTTATCATTTCACCATGCACCAAATAAAATAGCTTTGAGGTCGGTAAGCACAACCAAAATTATTTCATACATGAAACACAAATATACCGCCCCTACAACTTGAGGGTTGCAGGTTCGATCCCCGGTTCCGCCATCCTAGTCACTGCCGTTGTGTCCTTGGGCAAGACACTTTACCCACATGCTCCCAGTGCCACCCACACTGGTTTTAATGTAAAAATTAGATATTGGGTTTCATTATGTAAAGCGCTTTGAGTCACTAGAGAAAAAGCGCTACATACATATAATTCACTTCACTTCACTTCACTTCACTTCACATAAGGTCATCTATCTGTAATGGCCCTGCGATGAGGTGGCGACTTGTCCAGGGTGTACACCGCCTTCCGCCCGATTGTAGCTGATATAGGCACCAGTGCCCCCCGCAACCAAAAAGGGAATTAGCGGTAGAAAATGGATGGATGGAATGGATGCCAATTCGATTCAGAATCGATTCTCAATTCTACACAATTCTCCATTCTAACCGATTCTTGCAATGCATTATTTGGTATAGTAATTGTAAGGAAACCGTTTCAAAACAGGTTACAGTTGATTGCATGGAGGTGGTCTAATTTTTTGTATTTTTAATAGATTCTTATTAATTTTTAAAACATTTTTTGAAAATGATGAATCGATTAAGGATCAGGATAAAAAATAATTGGGATTCAGATGTGAATCGCTTTTTTCCACTGGTGGTGTCCCTGAAGGTTCCATTTTAGGTCCTCTCTTTTGTCATTTAAGCAATTTAATTAGTCATATTTTTCAGCAGATTTTTAAAACCAATAGTTGCAGCCATAGAGATGACAACACAAATAGACCAAATGTTTACTTTAGAGCAGTGGTTCTCAAACCTTTTTCAGCGATGTACCCCCTGTGATTTTTTTTTAAATTCAACTACCCCTTAATCAGAACAAAGCGTTTTTGGTTGAAAAAAACAGATAAAGAAGTAAAATACAGCACTATGTCATCAGTTTCTGATTTATTAAATTGTATAACAGTGCAAAAATATTGCTCATTTGTAGTGGTCTTTCTTGAACTATTTGGAAAAAAAGATGTAAAAATAACTGAAAACTTGTTGAAAAATAAACAAGTGATTCAATTATAAATAAAGTTTTCTACCCATAGAAGTAATCGTCAACTTAAAGTGCCCTGTTTGGGGATTGTAATAGAGATCCATCTGGATTCATGAACTTAATTCTAAGCATTTCTTCACAAAAAATAAATCTTTAACATCAATATTTATAGAACATGTCCACAAAAAAATCCAGCTGTCAGCACTGAATATTGCATTGCTGCTTTTCTTTTCACAGTTTACGAACTTACATTCATATATTTTTTAATTATTTTTCAATAAATATATTCATAAAGGATTTTTGAATTGTTGCTATTTTTAGAATATTTTGAAAAAAATCTCACGTACCCCTTGGCATACCTTCAAGTACCCCCAGGGGTACGCATACCCCCATTTGAGAACCACTGCTTTACAGGACAGGGGTTTTTAGGAATATAAAAAAAATAAGAGGTTTTTTTTAGCATGGATCTGCGAGCGATGGTCATAGAATTTTTTTGGGAGTCAAAGAGTTAACTTACACAATAAAATACACCTGTAATATTTTGGTATGCATGCTTCACACCAACATTCTCTCCATTCCTGACAGGTCTAGAGTGACTGCGAACCTAAAAAGAATCTTCTATGGAGGAAACGTTACACAATAGATATTGATAAAAACAGAATCCCCATAATAGGCGAGTAGATCCAAGCCCGGAGTGGATTTTTCACCTTTGTCCTCCCTCACTTTAAACTCCCCGAGCCATTTTTCTTTTTTTATAACAAGTATTGATCCTGATATACCTCTCCTTTCAAATTAAGTAGTCGGTGTGTGAGCAGTGTGTGTGCATCAGGCACCTGTAAAGTGTGTGTTTCTCTTCCTGGGCGCCAACTCGTGCTTCTCTAAATATTCTAATCGATGTTTACGACCCCTGGCGAAAGAGAGCGAGGGGGCGAGAGAGAGTGGAGGGCTGTCAGAGTGCCAGACATACACACATACATACATACACACACACTTGTCCCATTAGCAAATATGTCTTAGGGTTATATTTGATTATCCACCATAGTTTGAAGGGGAACATTATCACCAGACCTATGTAAGCATCAATATATACCTTGATGTTGCAGAAAAAGGACCATACGTTTTTTTAACCGATTTCCGAACTCTAAAAGTGTGAATTTGGCGATTGAAACGGCTTTCAATTGTTCGTGAAGCGACCCGCCATTTTCTCAAACACACTACACACACCAAGTCAAATCAGCTCTGTTATTTTCCGTTTTTTTGACTGTTTTCCGTACCTTGGAGACATTATGCCTCGTCGGAGGGTGTAACAACACGATCAGGTCCGGATTCAAGTTGTCTTACGTGGAGTGTGCTAATCAGACATATCAATGGTCACTGCATGCTAATCGATGCTAACATGCTATTTAGGTTAGCTGTATGTAAATATTGCATCATTATGCCTCATTTGTAGCTATATTTGCATCCAGCCTTTCCCTCCACCCACATTTAATGCCAAACAAACACATACCAATCGTCGGATTCAAGTTGCACCAGTGGTCAAAAGATGCGAAAGTCCCTCGTTTGTTCTGTTCTGTCATAGCATCGCTATCCATGATAGCGATGCTACGACAGAGATGTGTGGATATCCTGCGACACTCAAAGTAGATGCATTTCCAACGATAAAGTCAACGAAATCACAAAGGTGAGTTTTGTTGATGTTATTGACTTATGTGCTAATCAGACCCAATTGTGCACGGCATGACTGCAATCTAATCGATGCTAACATGCTATTTAGGCTAGCTGTATGTACATATTGTATCATTATGCCTCATTTGTAGCTATATTTGCATCCAGCCTTTCCCTCCACCCACATTTAATGCCAAACAAACACATACCAATCGTCGGATACAAGTTGCACCAGTGGTCAAAAGATGCGAAAGTCCCTCGTTTGTTCTGTTCTGTCATAGCATCGCTATCGATGATAGCGATGCTACGACAAAGATGTGTGGATATCCTGCGACACTCAAAGTAGATGCATTTCCAACGATAAAGTCAACGAAATTACAAAGGTGAGTTTTGTTGATGTTATTGACTTATGTGCTAATCAGACCCATTCGTGCACGGCATGACTGCAATCTAATCGATGCTAACATGCTATTTAGGCTAGCTGTGTGTACATATTGCATCATTATGCCTCATTCGTAGCTATATTTGCATCCTTTCCCTCCACCCACATTTAATGCCAAACAAACACATACCAATCGACGGTTTTAAGTTGCATCAGTGGTCAAAAGATGCAATCGTTGGTTAAAAGGGGATCGCCAAATCCATCCTTGTTGCCGCTGTCTGTCGCGATATGGTTCAATAGCTTCAGTTTCTTCTTCAATTTCGTTTTCGCTATCTGCCTCCACACTCCAACCATCCGTTTCAATATATGCATAATCAGTTTAATCGCTTGTGGAGTACAAATAGCACCTTTACCTGCTTGATTAATATTTTTCAACTATGTGAAATAAGTCTGGACACTGGAATTTATGCAGTTTAAAAGTGCTTTTACGAAGCTCTGCTGGTAACCAGGATATGTGCGTGTCTGTAGATGTTAATGCTCATGAACTGTTTTTGTTTGTTCCTTTATTACAAATGCACTGTAACACTGCATAGATTTCGTACACCACCAGTGATGGGCGAGCTACTTGGAAAATGTAGTAAGTAAGTTAGAGGTTGCTCGATTAATTGTAGCAAGCTACACGGCAAAAGTAGCTTGCTACATTGGAATGGTATCAATGTATTTGGAATATAAATTTACATTTGATGCATCTTATGGCTGGCAGATTCTCATTTTTCTTTACCACATGTCCGAAAGGGAGTCGGAAGAAGCAAGGCTTATTTAATCCTACCCTTTTGTACAAACCCCAAAACCCGGCAAGTTGACACATCCATCCATCCATCCTCTTTCTAGAGTCCAGCAGTGAAAACAGTCCTCGGTGGGGGTGGGAAGAGTCTCTGCAGATTTTCTGAGCCCTGGTCAGGCAGCGGCTTTTTGCGATCTCCTGGATAGGAGGAAGAGGAGTCCTGATGATCTTTTCCGCCGTCCTCACCACTCTCTGGAGAGACTTCCAGTCTGAGGCACTGTAAGCTTCAGTCCAGAAAGAGATGCTGTTGGTCAGCAGGCTCTCTATAGTGCCTCAGTTGAATGTACTGAGAATGTGGGGAGGGAGCTGTGCTCTTTTCATCCAACGCAAAAGGGTATGCGCTGCTGAGCTCTTTTTACGAGAGCTCAGGTGTGCAAAGACAAGGTCATATCGTCAGTGTTCTTCACCCCTAGGAATTTGGTGCTGCTTACCATCTCCACCGCTGTGCAGTCGATGAAGAGTGGAGTGTGGCTGGACTGGTGTTTCCTGAAGTCGACAATGACCTCCTTGGTCTTGTCGATGATCAGGACCAGGTTATTGGTTCTGCACCAGTGAACCAAATGTTTCACCTCCTCCCTATAGTCCATGTTGTTGTTGTCACAGATGAGGCCCACTACTGATGTGTCGTCCGCATACGTCACAATGTGGTTAGTAGTGGACCTGCCGCAGCAGTCATGGATCGTAAACGTGAACAGCAGGGGACTGAGGACACGGGCCTGGGGGGAGCCGGTGCTCAGGGAGATGGCACTGGAGGTGTTGTTGCCCACTCTCACAGACTGGGGTCTGTCTGTGAGGAAGTCAAGCAGCCAGTTGCATGGGTAAGTACTGAATCCGAACGGGGCAAGTTTGCTCACTAAGTGCTGTGGGATGATGGTGTTGAATGCCGAGCTGAAGTCTAGAAACAACATCTGCACGTGTGTGTCCTTTCCTTCCAGATGGCCTAAGCTCGGGTGGAGTGCAGAGGAGATGGCGTCCTCTGTGGAGCGGTTAGGGTGATAAGCAAGCTGGTATGGGTTGAATGTGGGGGGAATTCTGGAGACTGTGTTCCTTTACCAGCCTCTCCAAGCACTTCATTACATATGTTTTTTGGAATAAGGTAAACACCTTTTCAGTATTTTAACATGAAAATGTTTGATTGTGAGGCATTAAAAGCCACAAAATGCAACGGGTCCATCAGACCCACAAACACTGGCTGAGTAACAACAATATGAACACTACACAAGGGTTAAGTTGTTCAACAGTCCAGGGTCTCTGTTGTGGTGTTTTAGGCTTTATATTGTGCCTCACATTTTCAATGAGATACAGGTCTGGACTACAGGCAGGCCAGTTTAGTACCCGCAGTCTTTTACTATGAAGCCACGCTTTTGCAACACATGGATTGGCATTGTCTTTTTGAAATAAGCAGGGGCGTCCATGATGACCTTGCTTGGATGGCGACGTATGTTGCTCCAAAAACTGTATGTACATTTCAGCATTAATGGTGCCTTCACAGATGTGTAAGTTACCCATGCCTTGGCCACTATTACACCCCCATACCATCACAGATGCTAGCTTTTGAACATGGCGCGTACAACAATCCGGATGTTTTTTCCCCCTCTTTGTTCCGGAGGACACGACATCCACAGTTTCCAAAAACAATTTGAAATGTGGACTCGTCGGACTACAGAATACTTTTCCCACGTTGTATCAGTTACTCTTAGATGAGCTCGGGCCTAGTATAGCCGGCAGAGTTTCTGGGTGTTGTTGATAAATGGCTTTCGCTTTGCATAGTAGTGTTTTAACTTGCACTTACAGATGTAGTGACAAACTGTAGTTAATGACAGTGGTTTTCTGAAGTGTTCCTGAGCCCATATGGCGATATCCTTTACACACTGATGCCTTTGTGCGCCACTACGGGCGCAGCAGGCGGTTGCATTCAATCGCCAATCAGTCAGCACTCAACACACCTGCCACTGATGAGCCCCCAGGGCTTCTTAAGCCAGTTCAAACCTGCGTCCCGGGCCGGAACTTAGCGACCTGTTCCATTACAGTAAGGTGAATATCTCTAGCTCTATGCACACTCGCTCTCTCTGTGTTTCTTCCCCTCTGTGTTCATTTGTCTTGTGTCCCTTGTCGTCTTCCAGCAGCATTCCTCTGTTCCCGCGTCACATGCTGTGTGTCTCGTCTTCCTCTATTCTCTCTGGTTCCCTGGCTGCCTCTTGGATTTCAACCTCCCGCCAGCACACGGACTCTGACGCCATGCCTTTGCCCTATACCTTACGCTTGTCTACTGACGTCCAAGCTTGCCTTTACCCCTTAGACTTCTGCATCTCGCTCAACAATTCCGGTAACACTCATCAGATAAATCGCTACACATAGTCACACACCATACACATTTTGGATTAGTTTCACACTCCATTCTTTTGTAAATATAATAAATAAAGATACAACTACTTGCCTGCATTCCGTGCCTTCTTTTTCTCCCTGTATTATAACACTGGCGTAGGCTTTTTATTGTTAGACAAGTTAAAGATGCTACCTCAGTAGAAGCATTTAATTCCCATCTTAAAACTCATTTGTATACTCTAGCCTTTAAGTAGACCCCCCTTTTAGACCAGTTGATCTGCCGTGTCTTTTCTTTTCTGCTTCTTTCACGAGGGAGAGGGGGACACAGATCCGGTGGCTATAGATGAAGTGCTGGCTGTCCAGAGTCGGGACCCGGGGTGGACCGCTCGCCTGTCCAACGGCTGGGAACATCTCGAGATGGTCTCCTGCTGGCCCCACTATGGACTGGACTCTCACTATTATGTTGAATCCACTATGGACTGGACTTTCAAAATATTATGCTAGATCCACTCGAGGGGCGGTTGGTCCATCTGCGGTCCTCTCCAAGGATTCTCATTGTCATCCCACTGGGTTGAGTTTTTCCTTGCCCTAAAGTGGGATCTTAACCGAGGATATTGTTGTGGCTTGTGCAGCCCTTTCAGACACTTGTGATTTCGGGCGAAAAATAAACACTGACATTGATTGATCTCACCGTTCAGAGACAAACTCGATCGGTAGAAATAACGCCGATCTGCCAAAATATGCGGGGAAGTTGCGGACATCGAACAAGGTTGCAAAAACGCGCGTAATTTGCATGTTTACTGAAGAAATACAAAATTATCAAACTCACAGCTCCCACATCTCGATTTGTTTGAAGATGTGTAGCAAAGCCTGTCTTTTTTTTTTTTTTTTTTTTTTAACTTAGAGCTCCTTTAAAGGCCTACTGAAACCCACTACTACCCACCACGCAGTCTGATAGTTTATACATCAATGATGAAATATTAACATTGCAGCACATGCCAATACGGCATTTTTAGTTTACTAAATTGCAATTTTAAATCTCCCGGGACTTTTCTCTGGAAAACATCGCGTAATGATGACGTGTACGCTTGACGTCACGGGCTGTTATTAATATGAGCGCTGCGCACACACACACAGCTAAAAGTCATCTGCTTTAACTGCATAATTACACAGTATTTTGGAGATCTGTGTTGCTGAATCTTTTCCAATTTGTTCAATTAATATTGGAGAAGTCAAAGTAGGAAGATGGAGTTGGGAAGCTTTAGCCTTTAGCCACATAAACGCACAGTGATTCCTTGTTTAAAATTCACGGAAGTGAAGCTTTCCTATAAATCACAGCGAACATGGATCCCAACCGAATGTCAACCAGCAGGTTTCGGTGAGAAAATTGTGGTTAAAAAGTCACCACTTACCGGATGTCAGCTGAGCTTGTGCCTCCCGTACAGCTGCTGTCGACACCCGTGAGACACTGCGCGTCAACATACGGCCGTGGACAAACCCCTCCGACTATCAGGTACTGTTAAACTCACTAAAACACTAGCAACACAATAGAAAGATAAGAGATTTCCCAGAATTATCCTAGCAAATGTCTCTAAAAACATATGAATCCGTCTCAATGCAACGCGGTGGCAAACGCGTTTTTTTTGTTTTTTTTCTAGTCCATCGCTGTTAATATCCTCTAACACGAATCTTTCATCCTTGCTCAAATTAATGGGAAAATTGTCGTTTTCTCGGTCCAAATAGCTCTTTTTGTTGGAGGCTCCCATTAAAAACAATGTGAAGATGTGAGGAGCCAGCAACATGCGACTTCCGGTAGAGGCAGGGCTTTTCTCCAGTTGCGAACTTTATCGTGGATGTTCTCTACTAAATCCTTTCAGAAAAAATATGGCAATATCGCGAAATGATCAAGTATGACACATAGAATGGACCTGCTATCCCCGTTTAAATAAGAAAATCTCATTTCAGTAGGCCTTTAAAGGCAATGATAATTAAGTTAACTGTATATTGGTTGTACGCATGGCACATTTCTCCCTTCCCACTGGAGATAGAAATATAGCAACATCGCCCGAAACTGATTCCCGAGTTAATCCACTTCCTGCTCGCAACAGCGACCGTTCATCCTGCTCTCATCTAATCAATTTTACTTCCAATGTGTTATCTGTCCCTACTGATTGAACTCACAGCTGGAGAAGGACCTCACAGTGTGCTCACTACTTAGAATACCAACAAGCGGCAGCGTCGAGCTGAAGTTGTTCGTGCGGAACAGCCTCAGCGGAGGTCTCCGACCCAAACCTTCCGCCGGCACCTGTGTCACACCTCCTGGTCTGCATAATTCAGGGGACTCCCTGGATGATTGAACATAATGACGTGTGACCACATTAGGCGGCTAATCAGAAACGGCAATGAAGCTGATGATGAAGGTGAGAACCTCATCATAATCATCAACCACCTTGTCCAATATGAAGAGACGGAGGCGGAGGAGAACCTGTGGGTTATTTGTGGGTATTCATTTTATTTAAAAAAATGTTCTGGTGAAAATGAACATGCAGAGACCGTATGCCGATCTAATAAAAGGGAAAATAGTCAATGGTATAATCAATATTAAAATACAAATGTAAAGGAGTGGAATGTGATCACTCAAAATGTATTATTTAGAATAATATTTATAAACACCTGTGTATTTTCAAAAATGTTTATAAAATAATAACAATATTTATTTGTAATTTAAATCATAAATTAACTTAAAACACTGCTATTTATAATAACTGTCTTCCTTTTACGTTTTAGCAAACATGCTTCAGCCTGCGACACATTTTGATAGTAGGCTATTATATCTAATATAATAGGGGACGCCGTGGGGAAGTTGGGAGAGTAGCTGTGCCAGCCTTCTGAGGCTTCTTGGTTCAATCCCCACCTTCTACCATCCTAGTCACCTCCATTGTGTCCTTGAGCAAGACACTTCACCCTTGCTCCTGATGGGTTCTGGTTAGCGCCGTGCATCATTGTGTGAATGTGTGTGTGTGTGTGTGTGTGTGTGTGTGTGTGTGTGTGTGTGTGTGTGTGTGTGTGTGTGTGTGTGTGAATGAGTGAGTGTGGAAAGAGTGTCAAAGCACTTTGAGTTCCTTAAAAAAAAAAAAAAAAAAGGTAGAAAAGCGCTATACAAGTTCGACCTATTTACCATAAAGACCAATGGTTCTCAAATGGGGGTATGCGTACCCCTGTTGGTACTTGAAGGTATGCCAAGGGGTATGTGAGATTTTTAAAAAATATTCTAAAAATAGCAAGAATTAAAGAATAATGTATAAATATATTTATTTAATAAGGGCTTCACGGTGGAAGAGGGGTTAGTGCGTCTGCCTCACAATACGAAGTTCCTGCAGTCCTGGGTTCAAATCCAGGCTCAGGATCTTTCTGTGTGGAGTTTGCATGTTCTCCCCGTGAATGCGTGGGTTCCTTCCTGGTACTCCGGCTTCCTCCCACTTCCAAAGACATGCACCTGGGGATAGGTTGATTGGCAACACTAAATTGGCCCTAGTGTGTGAATGTGAGTGTGAATGTTGTCTGTCTATCTGTGTTGGCCCTGCGATTAGGTGGCGACTTGTCCAAGGTGTACCCCGCCTTCCGCCCGATTGTAGCTGAGATAGGCGCCAGCGCCCCACGCGACCCCAAAAGGGAATAAGCGGTAGAAAATGGATGGATGGATGGATATTTAATAATACTTCAACAAAATATGAATGTAAGTTCATAAACTGTGAAAACAAATGCAACAATGCAATATTCAATGTTGACAGCTACATATTTTGTGGACATGTTCCATAAATATTGATGTTAAAGATTTTTTTTTTTTTTTGTGAAGAAATGATTAGAATTAAGTTCATAAATCCAGATGGATCTCTATTAAAATCCCCAAAGAGGGCACTTTAAGTTGATGATTACTTCTATGTGTAGAAATCTTTATTTATAATTGAATCACTTGTTTATTTTCATGTATCTTTTTTTTCAAATAGTTCAAGAAAGACCACTACGAATGAGCAATATTTTGCACTGTTATACAATTTCAGCTACAATCCGATTGTAGCTGAGATAGGCGCCAGCGCCCCCCGCGACCCCAAAAGGGAATAAGCGGTAGAAAATGGATGGATGGATGTTATACAATTTGATAAATCAGAAACTGATGACATAGTGCTGTATTTTACTTCTTTATTTCTTTTTTTTCAACCAAAAATGCTTTGCTCTGATTAGGGGGTACTTGAATTAAAAACATTTTCACAGGGGGTACATCACTGAAAAAAGATTGAGAACCACTGATGTAGACACTCACATCATGTGTTGTCTTCATTATAACACTTATACAGTGGGGCAAAAAGTATTTAGTCAGCCACCGACTGTGCAAGTTCTCCCACTTAAAATGATGACAGAATTCTGTAATTTTCATCATAGGTACACTTCAACTGTGAGAGACATTCAAAGCCCTCACTGATGGAAGGAGGTTTCGGCTCAAAATCTCACGATACATGGCCCCATTCATTCTTTTCTTAACACGGATCAATTGTCCTGTCCCCTTAGCAGAAAAACAGCCCCAAACACCCCCATGCTTCACAGTAGGTGTGGTGTTCTTGGGATGCAACTCAGTATTCTTCTTCCTCCAAACACGACGAGTTGAGTTTATACCAAAAAGTTCTATTTTGGTTTCATCCGACCACATGACATTCTCCCAATCCTCTGCTGTATCATCCATGTATCCATGTTGGTATAAACTCAACTCGTCGTGTTTGGAGGAAGAAGAATACTGAGTTGCATCCCAAGAACACCACACCTACTGTGAAGCATGGGGGTGGAAACATCATGCTTTGGGGCTGTTTTTCTGCTAAGGGGACAGGACGATTGATCAGTGTTAAAGAAAGAATGAATGAGGCCATGTATCGTGAGATTTTGAGCCAAAACCTCCTTCCATCAGTGAGAGCTTTGAATGGTTGACCAAATACTTATTTTCCAACATAAATTACAAATAAATTCTTAACAATTTCCTACAATGTGAATTCCTGGATTTTTTTTTCACATTCTGTCTCTCACAGTTGAAGTGTACCTATGATGAAAATTACAGACCTCCGTCATCATTCTAAGTGGGAGAACTTGCACAATCGGTGGCTGACTAAATACTTTTTTGCCCCACTATATATGGCTTTTCATTTTCTGCGGCTCCAGACGTATTTTTGTTTTGTATTTTTGGTCCAACAAGGCTATTTCAACATTTTGAGTAGCCGACTCGCTCTACTTGCCGAGGCCAATCACGGTTTTTATGAAATTCACACACAGGATCCTAAAATGCGACACAAACTTTTAAGCGTTGTGCCTGGTGAAAAAGCTGATTAACTAATCAGCTCGCATAATTTAATTGACAAGGAAAAATAAAACCCTTTCAAGCTAATCTGTGTGTTGTTGTTTTTTGTGTCTTTTAGCATGTATCATTTCCTTTGGAGACATGATAGTTTCCTCCCACACGACAACACGACGTACACTTCCCCACCCTATAGCGTGTTCATGTTCGCCACTTTTAAGACGCGCCGTTAAAACCGGGGCTATTTCCGCGCCCAACAATAACGTGCATGCATGCATAACTAAATGGCATGCCAGCTTTTGTTCTCCCTTCACTAAAGCCGGCCTTTTTTTTTCTTTTTTTTTCCTCTGACGGTTGAAAGCGTTTGTTTATCGTCCTCCTTTCACACCCAGCTGCCCGCTCGCGACTCGTAATGATGCTGGCGACTGTTCAGACCAGCCACGTTTATTTCCATTACCTCTGTTACGGAAATTGGAGAGTGGATCCCAAGGATGCAGGGACGTAGTATGGTATAGTTAAATTCTTCCTTTATTTAGGTGGAAGTGGAACGTAGCCAAAACAAAAAGCGATGGTGGAAATACAAAACACACCATGAATAAATAACTATATCAAACAATCAAAAATTGAACAGAAAACGCTAGACGAAGCTAGGATATCTTACTTCAAAACACGAAGTAAAATAAAGAAACAAAATGTTAACTAAAGACGCTAGACAAGGCTAGGATATAAATAAGCAAACCTGAGAGGAGCACAAGACAGACTAGAAAGACTGTAAGTTTGTAGGAGGCCAAGACACATGCGAGAGAACTTGCAGTGGAATACAAACTTCCGGCACTGACAGGCCGTCAGCACCCAGACTAAATAGACCACCTAATCAGCTTTCAGGTGTGCACGATTGCCCAGCGTCAGCTGCACTCCAGACTGTGGGCGAGAGCGAGAGTAAAACATGATGTGCAAAACAACACAGAAAAACATGAAAAATACAGTTTACCACAGTACCCCTCCCCTCAACGGACGCCACCTGGCGGCCTACCTGGCTTGTCTGGAAATCGAATATAAAAATCCTTAATCAAATCTTTATCTAAAATAAGAGACTTTGAAACCCATGACCGTTCCTCTGGATCGTACCCCTCCCAGTCTACCAGGAATTGGAAACCTCTACCTCTTCTTTTCACATCCAAGATGGGCGGAGCTTGACTGCAACACGGTTAATAATCTTGACGATTTGATATGGTCCAATGAACCTGGGAGCCAGTTTCCTAGAGTCGGTGGCAAGTGGTAAGTCCCGAGATGATAGCCAGACCTCCTGTCCCAGCTGGTAGTTTGGGGCTGGAGTGCGATGTCGGTTGGCTAAAAGTTGGTTCCTGGCTGATGTCTTCTGTAGTGCTGCCCTGGTCTTGCGCCAAGCCTGGTGAGCTCGACGCAGGTGTGCCGTAACGGATGGAACGTCGGCCTTAGACTGTTTAGAAGGAAAAAGAGGTGGTTGGAAACCGTAGGTGACGTGAAATGGCGACAAGCCTGTGGCAGAACTGATGAGGGAATTGTCAGCGTATTCGATCCATGGAAGAGTCTCAGACCAAGTTGAGGGTTGTTGATGACAAGTACACCGAATTGCCGCCTCCAGGTCTTGGTTGGTCCGTTCAGTCTGACCATTGCTCTGTGGGTGGTAGCCGGAGGATAGGCTAGGAGAGGCCCCCAGTGATTCGCAGAATGCCTTCCAGACGGCCGAAGAAAACTGTGGCCCTCTGTCAGATACCACATCAGAGGGGATGCCGTGCAGCCGGAAAGCATGAAGTACTAATAGTTGGGCTGTTTCGAGGGCTGAAGGTAGCTTGGTTAGACCCACAAAATGGGCCATCTTTGAGAACCGGTCCACAATGGTCAAAATGGTGTCGTTACCTTCAGAGGGAGGCAGTCATGTGACAAAGTCCACAGCAATGTGAGACCATGGGCGGGAAGGGATGGGTAATGGATGTAATAGTCCTGCCGGGGCCTGGTGGGATGCTTTGTTCCGGGCGCAGATCCGACATGCTGCCACGAAAACCTTAGTGTCCGCCAAACTGGATGGCCACCAAAAGCGCTGGGAGAGGACGAAGCCAGTGCGACGAATACCTGGGTGGCAAGCAATCTTGGACCCATGTGCCCAATCCAGAACGCTGGGGCGGAGTCGAGGAACCACAAATAGCCGACCTTGTGGACAGCCCCGAGGTGATGTGTCCGACCTTAGGGCCTTTAGGACTTGCTGCTCGATGTTCCACTGAAGTCCCGCGATGATGTGTCTCTGTGGGATGATAGGTTGAGGTGAGGAGTTCTCAGATGACGAAGAGTATAGACGGGACAAGGCGTCAGGTTTCCCATTCTGAGAACCAGGTCGGAAAGTGATGACAAAATTAAAACGGTTCAGGAATAGTGACCACCTGGCTTGGCGTGGGTTCAGTCTTTGTGCGGTCCTTAAGTAGGCCAAGTTCTTGTGGTCCGTGTAGATCATGAATGGAAGCTCCGCCCCCTCCAGCCAGTGTCTCCACTCTTGAAGAGCCAGGATGACCGGCAGAAGCTCCCTGTTGCCAATGTCATAGTTCCTCTCAGCAAGGGATAGGCGACGAGAAAAGAAAGCACAGGGATGCAACTTCTGGTCGAGGACGGATTGCTGGGAGTGTACGGCCCCTACACCTGAATCAGAAGCGTCTACTTCAACAAAAAACTGGAGAGAACGGTCAGGGTAACAGAGAACAGGAGCCGAGGTAAACAATCCCTTTAACCTCAAGAACGCGGAATTGGCTTCAGGTGTCCACTCAAATGGAACCTTAGTAGACGTAAGCCTCGTAAGTGGCTCCGCGACGCGACTAAAGTTTCGAATAAATCGCCGATAAAAATTTGAAAATCCTAAAAATCTCTGAAGATGCTTCCTGGACACCGGAATGGGCCAGTCTACAACTGCACTTATTTTAGCGGGATCAGGTTTGAGTCTACCCTCCTCAATGATAAACCCTATGAAGGGAATGGAGGAAGAGTGGAACTCGCATTTTTCCGCTTTGACGAACAATTTATTCTCAAGCAATCTTTGAAAAACCAACCGCACCTGCTGCACATGTTCGTCAAAAGTAGATGAATAAATTAATATATCGTCCAGGTAAACGAAAAGAAACTGACCTGTCATGTCCCGAAAAATGTCATTAATAAGACCCTGAAACACGCCGGGAGCATTAGTGAGTCCAAAAGGCATGACAAGATACTCAAAATGTCCGAGTGGAGTGTTGAATGCGGTCTTCCATTCATCCCCCTCTCGGATGCGAATGAGATGGTAAGCGTTACGGAGATCGAGTTTAGTAAAAAAATCTAGCAGTCTGTAAGGGAGTAAAGGCCGAATCAAGAAGTGGAAGAGGGTATCTATTCTTGATTGTAATTTGATTAAGGGCGCGGTAGTCAATGCACGGCCGTAGGGACTTATCCTTCTTTTCGACAAAGAAAAACCCCGCGGCCACAGGTGAGGTCGAAGGACGAATGAGACCCGCGGCAATAGACGTATTGATGTACTCCTCCAACGCTTTACGTTCAGTGTTCGATACTTTGTATAAGCGGGTTGATGGTAACGCCGCACCGGCTAGCAAATCAATGCCACAATCGTATGGTCGGTGGGGGGGAAGTGAAAGTGCACTATCCTTGCTAAACACCGCTCTCAAGTCATGATAGTTCTTAGGCACGTCTGTCAGGTCTATGTTCTCTATGATAGCGATAGGTGGCGGTGTGTGAGAACCTGTGGCAGAACGGAGGCAATGTGTGTGGCAAGTAACACTCCAATTAATAATAGCAGCACGAGACCAGTCTATGTGCGGATTGTGTTTCTGTAGCCAGGGTTATTCCCAAAATGACGGGCGCGGACCGTGAAGGCACAATATAAAAAAATATTTTTTCACTATGATTACCAGACAAGTGCAAGTTGAGTGGGTGGGTCTGGTGGGTAATACTGGCTAACAGGCGCCCATCGAGAGAATACACCTCTTTGGGTTCATGCAATTTTATAACAGGAATCAAATGACGTTTCATAAATTCAAAGTCCAAAAAATTGTCATCTGCCCCAGAGTCAATAAGAGCAGAAATGTCTATTTGTTGGTTAGACCAATACAAAGTACCTTTTAGTTGCATTCTGCCTGCGGCCAATGGAGGAGAACGGCGACCTCTGGTGGACGTTTCATCGGGTGATCGCGTGCGCAATCGTGGCCGTGTGGTAGGATGAGGTAGTACCTTACAGCGGGAGATGTGATGACAAGCAGCCCCGCAGTATAGGCAGAGATGAAGCCGAAGACGGCGCTCCCTTTCGGCGGTGGAGAGTCGGCGACCACCCAATTGCATCGGTTCGTCTCTCTGCCACGGGGGGAAGGTGTCTTCGGGGATGAATTGCTCCGTCTTGTAGACGTTTGGTCTGGCAGGCGCTGAGTGGCTGTTAGGCAGGGCTTGTCTCCCTCGTCGGTCCCTTCTCTCTTCCCGTAGGCGGAAGTCGATCTGCACAGCCAGCTCGATGAGAGAGTCCAAGTCCGTCGGCAGTGACGTCGGGATTAATGAATGCCGAATTTCGTCCGCAAGCCCCATGAAGAAAGCGTCTAACAGCGCCGAAGGACCCCAGTCACAATCGGCGGCCAAGGTTCGGAACTCGATCGCGTACTCCGCGACCCGTCGTGAACCCTGCTGCAGCCGGAAGAGGGATCTCGCTGCTTCTCTGCCTGGGAGCCGTTGTTGGAATATTTGTTTCAAAGTTTTGGAGAAGCTTGCGTATGAGGAAATGGTGGTGGTCTGACGGCTCCACTCAGCAGTAGCCCAGGTGCCCGCCCGGCCAGACAGGTGAGTGATGACAAAAGCAACTTTAGCTCGCTCAGAAGTGAAAGCGGAAGAGTTAAGCTCAAAGTGTAGTTCGCATTGTGTCAGGAAGTGTCTTACGTCATCCCCATCTCCGGAAAAACGTTCAGGACGGGATAGTCGCATATTGGTGGTTGTAGTGGGTGGCATGGGCTGAGCGGGTCTTGTCCGGTGGTCGAAGTGGGAACGACGGCGGCTAGTAGTTCGTTCATTCGCTCCAACATGGCGTCTTGCAGCTCCGACAGACTCTGTAGGCCCCGGCCCAGGTGGTCTAGCTGGTCCCCCTGCTGACTGATGCGTTGGGCCTGGCCTTGAAAAGCCCTTTTCCAGGGGTCGGTCTCTGCGGGTTCCATATATATGGCCGGAACTTTTCTGTTACGGAAATTGGAGAGTGGATCCCAAGGATGCAGGGACGTAGTATGATATAGTTAAATTCTTCCTTTATTTAGGTGGAAGTGGAACGTAGCCAAAACAAAAAGCGATGGTGGAAATACAAAACACACCATGAATAAATAACTATATCAAACAATCAAAAATTGAACAGAAAACGCTAGACGAAGCTAGGATATCTTACTTCAAAACACGAAGTAAAACAAAGAAACAAAATGTTAACTAAAGACGCTAGACAAGGCTAGGATATAAATAAGCAAACCTGAGAGGAGCACAAGACAGACTAGAAAGACTGTAAGTTTGTAGGAGGCCAAGACACATGCGAGAGAACTTGCAGTGGAATACAAACTTCCGGCACTGACAGGCCGTCAGCACCCAGACTAAATAGACCACCTAATCAGCT
Source organism: Nerophis ophidion (assembly GCF_033978795.1). Classification (NCBI taxonomy): domain Eukaryota; kingdom Metazoa; phylum Chordata; class Actinopteri; order Syngnathiformes; family Syngnathidae; genus Nerophis; species Nerophis ophidion. Next base: position 65,336,544 of record NC_084614.1, read on the forward strand.
TTCAGGTGTGCACGATTGCCCAGCGTCAGCTGCACTCCAGACTGTGGGCGAGAGCGAGGGTAAAACATGATGTGCAAAACAACACAGAAAAACATGAAAAATACAGTTTACCACAACCTCACATGTTCGGGATTGTGTAGCTGAATACTGTTTGGACTTCAGTTATTTTATTAAACATGTAGTTGTGGCTGAAATGTCCTTTATTTTCTTAAATCACATGTGTCAAAGTCAAGGCCCGCGGGCCAGATCCGGAATTATCAATGGCCCCTGGGATGTGGTATTAGATCCGGCCCGCAGGCCGCAGCCGCCTGCTGCTGTTTTGCACGCACCTATACTCCATCAGTGTTGGCGCTGGGAATTTTCAAAATGGGGTCCCCCCATCAAGTCAAAAAAATGGGGTCCCACGGTAAATTTTTGGGGTTCCACTTTTTTGTAAGCGCTTTGAAAACAAATGATAAATGTATGCATTATCCTGTTATAGCTCACATTCTATGTTATATTTTGGAAAAAGGTTGTCATAAACGTTACTTAATTAATAAAAAAAATAATAATGCAAAAAAAAACTGTGGAGGTGTCTCCCCTCCGGGGTCCTAGGACCATCAAGCACAGACATGAGAGCCTGGATCAGGTTCACAATACAGTTCTATTTTGCAATAAATTGTGCAATTGTTTTGTGTCCGTTTCTCTCTCTCTCTCTCTCTCTCTCTCTCTCTCTCTCTCTCTCTCTCCTGCTCCAACCCTTCTATCCTCCCCGGCTGCTGCCTTTTAACAGATCGACAGGTGATTAGATAATCAGGCCCCTGTGGGCCATCTACGCACCTGTCACTGATCTCAAAGCCAGTCTTTGCACACCCTGTTTCGCTGCAGGTCCGCAGGCCACGCCCCCCTCCACAAAATATATTTTTTTATGCATATGAAAATTGATTCATTTACAAACATTCATTAACTTTCTTCTTTTTTCATTAATCTACACTTTACTGCTGCCGGTATTTTTTTCGGGCACAACCAGAGGTGGGTAGAGTGGCCAGAAATTGTACTTAAGTAAGAGTACTGTTACTTTAGAGCTGTATTAATCAAGTAAAAGTAAGGGGTTGTCACCCAAATATTTACTTGAGTAGAAGTAAAAAGTATGTTGTGAAAAAAGTGAAGTAAATTATATTTATATATCGCTTTTTTCCTAAAGTGTCTCAAAGCGCTTTACATAGTGAAACCCAATATCTAAGTTACAATTAAACCAGTGTGGGTGGCACTGGGAGCAGGTGGGTAAAGTGTCTTGCCCAAGGACACAGCGGCATTGACTAGGATGGCGGAAGCGGGGATCAAACCTACAACCTTCAAATTGCTGGCACGGCCGCTCTACCAACCGAGCTATACCGCCCCACAAAAAAAAACTACTCAAGTACTGAGTAACTGATGAGTAACCTGTTCGTTTAATGATGACGGCAACAAGTAATGCACAAAAACATAAAAATAGCAATGAACAATGTCAGACCCAGGAATATCTCTTAAGCAACTAAAACAATTTGGTTTTAGACTGTATTGAAAAAAAAAATTGAACATGAATTTTACCCTTGCAACCTCATTATACTATTGGCTAAGTTTTATATTCATAAATTTAAGTTTCTCAATATCCAACCTGTTTTTTGTGTCTTTGAAAAAGATTTAGAACTCTACATTAAAACACTTTACCTTTAACAACCAAAACGCTGTGAAAACGATGATGCTGTGTTCCAAATTTAAGTTATTTACTAAGATTGAGTGAGGCTATTATATATATATATATATATATATATATATATATATATATATATATATGTATATATATATATATATATATATATATATATATATATATATATATATATATATATATATATTGCATTGTATTTTAGTTACTTTGAATTTACAACCCCCTGGCGCTGTTTTGTATGGTTTTTAGGCTGTTTTGTACTGTTTTTGTACTTACTTTGATTATTATTTTCAACTGTTTGTAAATGTTGAAATTTATAAATAAAGGTTCATAGAAAAAAAAAGTGCAGTTAATCATGTGACCGTCTGGCTCTGTTTGATTGGTGAAACGGAGTCAAACGACACCAGTGACTGCATTTGATTGGTGAAACGCAGGCATGTGAATGATCCTAGTTTGAAGGTCTGTCTGACAAATCAAAACAAACAAAGCGTGCATTAACAGATCGATAAAAATCAGTAGCGAGTAGCTGGCTGAATGTAGATAAATGGAGCGGAGTGAAAGTAGTGTTTCTTCTCTATAAATATACTCAAGTAAAAGTAAAAGTATGTTGCATTAAAACTACTCTTAGAAGTACAATTCATCCCAAAGTATATTTAACGGAGTAAATGTAACGCGTTACTACCCACCTCTGCTCAGAACCCAGTACCGCAGTACTTTATTAGTAGCGGTATACTGTAGAACCCTAGTCTAATTTAATGTCTATGCTAATAATTTGACAATTTAGAGCGGGGGTGCATCAACTTTTTGAAAATGTCCTAAAGGGACACGGACCAAAAAATTGTTTTTTTAGCGTACAGCGGTTTTTGGGGAGTTTAGCCCCATGCCACCATGTTTAAAGAGGTTTAGATCATCACACTTTAAAGATGGCAACTGGTTAGCTTTAAGGAGAAATCATCAACGACTGTGTTAGCGTCAGAGGTCGGCATATGTATGTTTTGAATTTAGGAAGCCACCCCCTTTTCGTGGGGCCCACAAAAATACTTATGGCGGGGCAAATTGGGCCCCCAGGCCCCACTTGGGGACCCATGATTTAAAGAGTAAAGGCTGGGTGTGCGAGCACTGTGCTTAAAAATCGTTGATTGCGACCAGAATGGATGAATGAAGTGATAACAAGGCTTGCAAAAGAACAGACTCGGCTTTGGATAATCACCTGGAATAAGAATGTACAAACCCTGTTTCCATATGAGTTGGGAAATTGTGTTAGATGTAAATATAAACGGAATACAATGATTCACACATCCTTTTCAACCCATATTCAATTGAATGCACTACAAAGACAAGATATTTGATGTTCAAACTCATAAACTTTATTTTTTTTTGCAAATAATAATTAACTTTGAATTTTATGGCTGCAACACGTGCCAAAGTAGTTGGGAAAGGGCATGCTCACCACTGTGTTACATTACCTTTTCTTTTTACAATACTCAATAAACGTTTGGGAACTGAGGAAACTAATTGTTAAAGCTTTGAAAGTTGAATTCTTTCCCATTCTTGTTTTATGTAGAGTTTCAGTTGTTCAACAGTCCGGGGTCTCCGCTGTCGTATTTTAGGCTTCATAATGCGCCACGCATTTTTGATGGGAGACAGGTCTAGACTGCAGGTGGGCCAGAAAAGTACCCACACTCTTTTTTACGAAGCCACACTGTTGTAACACTTGTCTTGCTGAAATAAGCAGGGGCGTCCATGATAACTTTGCTTGAATGACAACATATGTTGCTCCAAAACCTGTATTGACCTTTCAGCATCAATGGTGCCTTCACAGATGTTTAAGTTACCCATGCCTTGGGCACTAATACACCCCCATACCATCACAGATGCTGGCTTTTGAACTTTGCGCCAATAACAATCCGAATGTTTATTTTCCTCTTTGTTCTGGAAGACACCACGTCCTCTGTTTCCAAATACAATTTCACATGTGGACTCGTCAGACCACAGAACACCTTTCCACTTTGAATCAGTCCATTTTAGGTGAGCTCGGGCCCAGCCAAGCCGGCGGCGTTTCAGGTTATTGTTAATAAATGGGTTTGGCTTTGCATAGCAGAGTTTTAACTTGCACTTACAGATGTAGCGACCAACTGTAATTACTAACAAAGTTTGTATGAAGTGTTCCTGAGCCCATGTGGTGATATTGTTTACACACTGATGTCGGTTTTTGATGCAGTACCGCCTGAGGGACCAAAAGTCTGTAATATCATCGCTTACGTGCAGTGATTTCTCCAGATTCTCTGAAATTTTTGATGATTTTATGGACCGTAGATGGTAAAATCCCAAATTCCTTGCAATAGCTCGTAGAGAAATGTTGTTCTATAACTGTTCGACATTTTGCTTACGAAGTGGTGACCCTCACCCCATCCTTGTTTGTGAATTACTTAACATTTCATGGAAGCTGCTTTTATACCCAATCATGGCACCCAACTGTTCCCAATTAGCCTGCACACTTGTGAGATGTTCCTCATAAGTGTTTGATGAGCATTCATCAACTTTATCAGTATTTATTGCCACCTTTCCCAACTTCTTTGTCACGTGTTGCTGGCATCAAATTCTAAAGTTAATGATTATGTGCACAAAAAAAAAATGTTTATCAGTTTGAACATCAAATATATTGTCTTTGTAGCATATTCAACTAAATATGGGTTGAAAATGATTTGCAAATCATTGTATTCCGTTTATATTTACATCTAACACAATTTCCCAACTCATATGGAAACGGGGTTTGTAAATTTGATTTTTTTTGTTTTGTTTTACTTACAAGCATCATTTCCCATCTGGAAGTTATTGTACACCATTAAAAACTGTAAGCGCTATAATGAAGCATTTAAGGACTACCTACCTCTTTACAATGCGGACGTTATCAGCGTGGGACAAGTCCCTCATTTTCCAGGCTGTCAGACAGCTGGATGTAAAACCACGACTTGTTTTGAGGTTGCTGGCTGCGCCTTCCCCGAGATCTCCATTTGCAAGATTTGTGAGCTAAAAAAAAAGCAAAGGAGTAAAGTGACAAAGTGTTGGTATAACGGAATGATGCAACAATGATAGCTGTGTGTGACAATCTCTTGCTGTCGTCGTGCGGGTTCTCAGGACCACCAAGGAATGACATTGTGGCGCAGGCTAGACTTTCCTTTATTTTTCAATAATAGAAGTCTCTACGGGTTGCTTTTCAGCCTTGCCGTGTCCTGCTTCCTCTGCCGCTGCACCTTTTCAGTCGCGTGCGTCTTCGTCTTCCTGTGGCTCTCTCTCAGTCTCGTTCAGCATCCGCTTGCTTCTGCCTCCTTCTTTTTCTGTGTCTTCCCCCGGCGTTTACGCCTGCTGGTCTTTTATACTGTGAGAGAGGAGATTTAAATTGTGCTCAGCTGGGTAATCCACGCACCTGATAATATTTGCGGGGTTGATTTCGGTGCGCCCCACCTTGCTGCTTGCTTGCAGTCCACGCCTCCTCGCCACCATCTTGGGCCAGGCTCCGGTGTGCCTTGCCTCGCTGTCGGTCACGCCTCCTCGCCGCCATCTTGGACTGGGCTACGGTGTGCCCTGCCTCGCTGTCGTACTGCCGGCCACGCATCCTCTCCACCATCTTGGGCTGGGCTCCGACGTGCATTGCCTCGCTGTCAGACTGCCGGCCACGCTTCCTCTCCGCCACCTTGGGCTGGGCTACGGTTTGCCCTGCCTGGCTGTCGGACTGCCGGCCACGCCTCGTCCCCGCCATTTTGGGCTGAGCTACGGTGTGCCCTGCCTCGCTGTCGAGGTGCCGGCTCCGCCTTTCCACACTGTGTTACTTATGTACATAATGTGACAAAAATTATCAATCAATCAATGTTTATTTCAATAGCCCTAAATCATAAGTGTCTCAAAGAGCTGCACAAGCCTCAACAACATCCACGGTACAGAGCCCACATACGGGCAAGGAAAAACTCACCTCAGTGGGACGTCGATGTAAATTCGCCATCAGAAACCTTGGAGAAGACCGCATATGTGGGCAACCCCCCCTCCTCTAGGGGACACCGAAAACAATGGACGTCAAGTGGGTCTAACATAATATTGTTAATGTTCAGTCCATAGTGGATGTAACATAATAGTGAGAGTCCAGTCCATAGTGGGGCCAGCAGGAGACCATCCCAAGCGAAGACGGGTCAGCAGCGCAGAGATGTCCCCAACCGATGTAGAGGCGAGCGGTCCACCCCGGGTCCCAACTCTGAACATCCATGGCCACCGGACCTGTGTCCCACCCCCCACCCCACAAGGGAAAGGGGGGCAGAAAGAAAAGAAAAGAAACGGCAGATAAACTGGTCTAAAAAGGAGGTCTATTAAAAGGCTAGAGTATACAAATTAGTTTTAAGTTGGGACTTAAATGCTTCTACTGAGGTAGCATCTCAAAATGTTACCGGGAGTGCATTCCAGAGTACTAGAGCCCAAATAGAAAAACTTTCTAAAGCCCGCAGAATTTTTTTGGGCTCTGGGAATCACTAATAAGCCGGAGTTCTTTGAACGCAGAATTTTTGCCGGGACATATGGTACAATACAATCGGCAAGATAGGCCGGAGGAAGACCGTGAAGTATTTTATACGTAAGTAGTAAAACCTTAAAGTCACCGTAGAGAGGCGGAGCCGGCGAATGAGCAGCGGGGCAGGGCAAGCTGGAGCCCTGCCCAAGATGGCGGCAAGGAGGCGCAGAATGCGGCTGAGCGGAGAGGCGGGGCGTGCTGGGAGCGACGGTACGAGCAAGATCAGGTGCGTGGCTCACACACCGAGAAACAATTAACATTTCTCCTTACGCTGCATAAAAGAGGAGAAAGAGGAGAGATCGGGGCAGAAGGAGTTGGAGAACCTGAGTAGCGGGAGCGACAAAGAGCGAGCCGAAGACAGCGACGACGCGCCCGGCTGAAAAAGAGCGAGGAGCGAACAGGAGAGAAGGAGCTGAAAAGCGACCTGACCGCAGACAAGCTTGTGTTTTTGAAAGAATAAACAAGAGTCAAACCTGCTAAGCAATGTCTTTCCTGAGTGGTCCATGGGACCCGGCACGACGGCAAGCAACTGTCACTGTCACATCTTAAAATTAGGACTTTTCAACCCCTGAACCACTGCACAAAAAAACAGTAGACATATGTCAGAACATGTACTTCAACTGTGTTACCTGCGCTTTAATTTTTCGGAAAATACACCAAATTTGACCCCATGAGTGGTTTCTCGCAATTGACTCGAAATTTTTTGCAAAGCTTATTGCGCTCAACAGAAGAACCCACTGTAACTTTAATGCATTTAGCCCAATCACTTCCAAATTTGGCACACAACTTAAGGGCACTGACAAACACAGGCCTGTCAAATTTGAGCAAGATTGGTCGAAGAGCACGGCCGCCATCAAGCCATGGAGTCATTTCTTTTTTCACGACTACATATACAAAACCCAAAACCAGTGAAGTTGGCGTTATAAAAATGCGACCCATTACCTCCCTGCTTGGCACTCAGCATCAAGGGTTGGAATTGGGGGTTAAATCAATAACAATGATTGCTGGGCGCGGCCACCGCTGCTGCTCACTGCTCCCCTCACCTCCCAGGGGGTGAACACGGGGATCAAAGAGGAAAAGAAACATCCGGATTGTTCTAATCGCAAAGTTCAAAAGCCAGCATCTGTTAAGTTAAAGTTAAAGTACCAATGATTGTCACACACACACAAGGTCTTTGTTATGATTTGGCCGGGGTTTGAACTCAAACCTACCGATCTCAGGGCATCTGTGATGGTATGGGGGTGTATCGGTGCCTAAGGCATGGGTAACTTACACATCTGTGAAGGCGCCATTAATGCTGAAAGGTACATACAGGTGTTGGAGCAACATATGTTGCCATCCAAATAACGTTATCATGGACGCCCCTGCTTATTTCAGCAACACAATGTCAAGCCACGTGTTACAACAGCGTGGCTTCATAGTACTTTTGTAAAAGAGCGCGGGTACTAGACTAACCTGCCTGTAGTCCAGACCTGTCTCCCATTGAAAATGTGTGGCGCAATATGAAGCCTAAAATACCACAACAGAGACCCCGGACTGTTGAACAACTTAAGCTGTACATCAAGCAAAAATGGGAAATAATTCCAACTGAAAAGCTTAAAAAATGGGTCTCCTCAGTTCCCAAACGTTTACTGAGTGTTGTTAAAAGGAAAGGCCATGTAACACAGTGGTGAAAATACCCCTGTGCCAACTTTTTTGCAATGTGTTGCTGCCATTAAATGCTAATTTAATGATTACTTGCTAAAAAAAAATAGGTTGCAGTTTATTCAAATGAATATAAGTTGAAAATGATTTGCAAATCATTGTACTCTGTTTTTATTTACGAATTACACGACGTGCCAACTTCACTGATTTTGGGTTTTGTAAAAACATTTATTAGTATTTATTTTCTTTTTAATTTTAGTTTTTTTTAGGCTAAACAAGGGTGCAGGGGACCTCAACTTTATGTTAGATGAACTATGAACTGGACTTTTACAATATTATGCTAGATTCACTCGACGTCCATTGAGGGGGAGGTGGGGGGAGGGTCTGGCGGTCACCCACATCTGCGGTCCTCTCCAAGGTTTCTCATTGTCATCCCACTGAGTTGAGTTTTTCCTTGCACTGATGTGGGATCTGAACTGAGGTTGTCGTTGTGGCTTGTGCAGCCCTTTGAGACACTTGTGATTTAGGGCTATATAAATAAACATTGATTAATTGATTGATTGATTTCACTTTCCCTTTTTATTATTGTTTTTAGGGGTCGATCTTCTTCCGCTTATCCGAGGTTGGGTCGCGGGGCGTTCCCAGGTCAGTCGAGAGACATAGTCTTCCCAACGTGTCCTGGGTCTTCCCCGTGGCCTCCTACCGGTTGGACGTGCCCTAAACACCTCCCTAGGGAGGCGTTCGGGTGGCATCCTGACCAGATGCCCGAACCACCTCATCTGGCTCCTCTCGATGTGGAGGAGCAGCTTTGAGTTCCTCCCAGATGGCAGAGCTTCTCACCCTATCTCTAAGGGAGAGCCCTGCCACACGACAGAGGAAACTCATTTTGGCCGCTTGTACCCGTGATCTTATCCTTTCGAGATGAGAACGTAGATCGACCGGTAAATTGAAAGCTTTGCCTTCCGGCTCAGCTCCTTCTTCACCACAACGGATCGGTACAACGTCCTCATTACTGAAGACTCCGCACCGATCCGCCTGTCGATCTCACGATCCACTCTTCCCTCACTCGTGAACAAGACTCCTAGGTACTTGAACTCCTCCACTTGGGGCAGGGTCTCCTCCCCAACCCGGAGATGGGACTCCACCCTTTTCCGGGCGAGAACCATGGACTCGGACTTGGAGGTGCTGATTCTCATTTCGGTCGCTTCACACTCGGCTGCGAACCGATCCAGTGAGAGCTGAAGATGCCGGCCAGATGAAGCCATCAGGACCACATCATCTGCAAAAAGCAGAGACCTAATCCCGCGGTCACCAAACCGGAACCCCTCAACGCCTTGACTGCGCCTAGAAATTCTGTCCATAAAAGTTATGAACAGAATCGGTGACAAAGGACAGCCTTGGCAGAGTCCAACCCTCACTGGAAATGTGTTCGACTTACTGCCGGCAAAGCGGACCAAGCTCTCACACTGATCGTACAGGGAGATTAGTGTTTTTAGGGGGAAAAAAACTAATTGGATGATCCACTCTTGAAGAAAAAAACTTCACCTTTTTAATTAAATTTTTTGTTTTACGGTTTTTACACAATTTTAAAACAAAGACTACTTATTCCTTTCTGTCAACAAATTCCAAGGCACACTGGACTCTGACAAGACCAGGGCTCCATTTCTTTAAGTAAATATCCGCAACAATTCTGTCACCCATATTTATTTTGATAAAAGACTGTAAGCAAATGTTCCAAAACACTGAAAAGTGTTTACTCACTTTATGTTGTTTAATGACATTTTTTTATTTTATTTTATTGTACTGTTTTTAGAGAGACAACAAAACAAGAGTGGCCAAGGGAAGGCAGGTATCTCCATCACAATAATAGAACCTTCGACTTTAAGCTGACCTTTTCCTTGGGTTGATTCATGACCTTGAAGTGTAGCAAAGCAGAAGAAGCCTCAGTAGGACACTCAGGGGTGTGCACACTGAAGCGCGGTGATTACTCCCGACGGCTGGCTGGCTCATCTCGTTATACTGTATATACCCCTGCTCACATTGCTAGCGCCGCAGCTCCACCGGACCCTTCAACGGCTAGTTCGCGCACTACGCTCTAAAAATAGACACCGACTCAAGTCGACTCTGTCACGACTGGTAAATAAACTCCGGCTGACATGGCGGGGTGGGAAGGGAAACATGGCAGCCCTTTTTGTGTGTCATGTTGAAGCGTTGTGCGACGGCTGTTAGCTGTCTGTTAGCGAAACATCAAGACTTCAAAAAGGGCGCCGCTGCTTTTCTGACTTGCTGACCTCCTTCCAGAGTTTAACCGTCTCGGACAACGTTCTGTCACATCCTCTCACCCTGGGGAGTGAACAAAGACTTCTAAGTCTGGGAAATGTTTTATCTATTGGGCTTCCACTTTCTGAGAGGAAGACAGGTGGTTCTTTAAGGTGGACTGATTTTTAAAGATGACATGCCGTATTACTTTTTTTCAAAATCGCAGTGTGTGTGGGGTAGCGTGGCCTGCGGACCTGCAGCAAAGTGGGGTGTGGCAGGACGGGCTTCGATATTAGCGACAGTTAAGTAGATGACACAGCTGAGAGTGTTTATCTGATCATCTGTTGCTCTGTTGAAGGCAGCAGTAGGGAAGGAGAAGAGGAGTGGTTGATGGCAGCGAGAGTGAGAACAGAGACAACTCAGTGGCTAGTGGGTAGAAGGTCCACCCTGGGATCTGTAGGTCGTTAGTTCAAACCAAAGACTATAAAAATAGGACTCATTACCTCCCTGCTTGGCACTCAGCGTTAAAGGGTTGGAATTGGGGGTTAAATTACCAAAAATGATTCCCGGGCGCGGCACTGCTGCTGCCCACTGCTCCCCTCACGTCCCAGGGGGTGATCAACGGTGATGGGTCAAATGCTGAGAATAATTTCGCCACACCTAGTGTGTGTGTGACAATCATTGGTACTTTAACTTTAACTTTAGACAGAAGAAACACCATCCGTGTGCTCACTGGCGAGCTTGACAGACAGTTGCTGAAAAGCATTAAAGAACATTTATTGCAAAATAAATCGTTGTTCGGAAATATGACCGAGGCTGTCATGTCCGTCATTGGTGGTTCAAGGGACCCTGAGGAGCAAGACCTCCACATGCATATTTTGTATTAGCGGTTTCTTTCAATTATTTTTTTTTCATTTTGGGCAAAATATGCTATTGGACAGGCTTGTAGGGAGTACAGGTGCTCCTGTATAGTATTTCTCCAGCAATGGTCATGTGGTGACATCACTTATGGTATTTTGAGAGGTAATCACTAAAGGCCTAGGTGGGAAACGCCACTGGTTTGCGGTAACATTTTTCATGAAGTGTCCTGCCATTCAATAATTGCCATTTTACGTGTGGTGCCAGACACACAGACCAGAATGCCATCGAGAGAATGCCAAGAGTGCGCAAAGTAGTGATAAATATAATTCACTTCACACTTTGCATCAGGCAGTGTTTGGTCACCAACCCTCTCTTTTTCTGTCCTTGACCAGTCAAGTATTCCACACTGTTGTCCGCTGCAGCCTTGGTGGGACATCACAAGAGCGTGTGGGAGCGTCTGTGGGACGTTTACAAGGACGTGGCCCGCGGCTGATTGTAAAAGAAGTCCTGCTATGCTGTTGGTCAGAGAGGATGATCGCCCGCTAAGAACCTTCCACGGTGTTGAGACTGGGACGCTCCCTTTCAAGTTTTGTGGGTCCACTCCCTCTTACCAAAGGTTTTTTTTTTTAATCCTGTGTCTGTTTGTCTTGGGTTCACAGTAAGGAAATAATTAATCCGTTTCCAAGATGGCACAGCTGTAGTGGCTGCTGGTGGCAGGAGCTCTGTGCTCTTGTATCATCCTTTTTTGTTCCTGATGTTTACCTCTTGTTTTATTATTTTTTTTGGGGGGGGGCCTTTTGGTTCGGGACCCTTTGGGACTGTGCAACAAGGTGCGGCACTTCTGTGACTTCTGCGGTGCTTTTTTGTGGGGGACGGCGTGGTGAAGTTAGTAGAGTGGCTGTGCCAGCAATCTGAGGGTTACTGGTTCAATCCCCACCTTCTTCCATCTTAGTCACGTCCATTGTGTCCTTGGGCAAGACACTTCACCCTTGCTCCTGATGGGTCCTGGTGAGCGCCTTGCATGGCAGCTGCCGCCATCAGTGTGGGAATGTGTGTGTGAATGGGCGAATGTGGAAATACTGTCAAAGCGCTTTGGGCTCCTTACAAAGGGGTAGAAAAGCGCTATACAAATACAACCCATTTACCATTTACCAATTTATGGATCTTCCACCCGAGAGTCTTGGCAATGGAGACCAGTTGCTGGGTCTCTGCCACACCAGAATCTGTTCGGAGGAACTGGAGTAGATGCGGAAGAAGAGACAGGGCTGCGGAGCTGGCGCTGAGCGCCGTGACGGACAAGCTTCACGGTGTCTTGGCTGAATGAGCAGGTATCGGACACCTCAGTTTCCTTGGACGCATCCTCGCTCATCCATGCGGACTGGAAACAGGCCGAGAGTTAGTGGGCAGCCGAGGGTGGATTCGGCTCTCTTGGTTGCTTTGTTGGGTCCGCTCTTGTCTCTGGCCATGCTCCCTCCACCCCAGAAGACGATGGCGTGGAACACCGCAGAGGCCACCACAGTGTATATGGGTGTTGAAATGATGTTTTTGTTTGGTTGCTTATCTATGCATGGTACAATCGTGTGTGCACAATATATATTATTGGTAAATAATATTTTGTTTTACTTTTGCAGCTGTATGTAGAAATGGCACTGTTGGAGTGGCAGCTGGTTGCATCAGCTCTGCTCTTTTAATGTCTTTAAAGGGGAACATTATCACAATTTCAGAAGGGTTGAAACCAATAAAAATCAGTTCCCAGTGGCTTATTTTATTTTTCAAAGTTTTTTTCAAAATTTTACCCATCTTGGAATATACCGAAAAAAGGCTTTAAAATGCCTGATTTTCGCCATCTGTGAAGCCGCCCTCCATTTTCCTGTGACGTCATCCAGTGATGCCAATACGGATAGCACAGCAAGATATAGCGACATTAGCTCGGATTCAAACTCGGATTTCAGCGGCTTAAGCGATTCAACAGATTACGCATGTATTGAAACGGATGGTTGGAGTATGGAGGCAGATAGTGAAAACGAAATTGAAGAAGAAACTGAAGCTATTGAGCGAATAGCTATTGACGCTATTCGGCGATTGCCTTCTAACCAACGATTGAGTGTCGCAGGATATCCATACATCTCTGTGCCATGTCTGCTTTAGCATCGCCAGTAAAATGTGCAGACCAAACGATCGGGACTTTCGCATCTTGTGACACTGGAGCAACTTAAATCTGTCGATTGGTAAGTGTTTGTTTGGCATTAAATGTGGGTGTACATAAAATTTGTGGCATTAAATTTGTATGTACAAATATACATACAGCTAGCCTAAATAGCATGTAAGCATCGATTAGCATGCTGTGCTAATCGATGCACACTCCACGTAAGTCAACTTGAAACCGTCCCTGATCATGTTGTTACACCCTCCGACAACACACCGACAAGGCATGATGTCTCCAAGGTACGGAAAACAGTCGAAAAAACGGAAAATAACAGAGCTGATTCGACTTGGTGTTTGTAATGTGTTTGAGAAAATGGCGGATTGACTACCTATGTGACGTCACGTTCTGTAATTCACTATAGCAATGGGCTTCACGGTGGAGGAGGGGTTAGTGCGTCTGCCTCACAATACGAAGTTCCTGCAGTCCTGGGTTCAAATCCAGGCTCGGGATCTTTCTGTGTGGAGTTTGCATGTTCTCCCCGTGAATGCGTGGGTTCCCTCCGGGTACTCCGGCTTCCTCCCACCTCCAAAGACATGCACCTGGGGATAGGTTGATTGGCAACACTAAATTGGCCCTAGTGTGTGAATGTGAGTGTGAATGTTGTCTGTCTATCTGTGTTGGCCCTGCGATGAGGTGGCGACTTGTCCAGGGTGTACCCCGCCTTCCGCCCGATTGCAGCTGAGATAGGCGCCAGCGCCCCCCGCGACCCCAAAAGGGAATAAGCGGTAGAAAATGGATGGATGGGTGACGTCACGTTGTGACGTCATCGCTCCGAGTGCGAATAATAGAAAAGCGTTTAATTCGCCAAAATTCACCCATTTAGAGTTCGGAAATCGGTTAAAAAAATATGTGGTCTTTTTCCTGCAACATCAAGGTATATATTGAGGCTTACATAGGTCTGGTGATAATCTTCCCCTTTAATATCCTTTGTGTTCGTTGATGTTTTCCTCTTACACACATGTTTATGTGTGATATGGCTATGAGTTTTTCTTTTTTTTATTCTTCCTTGACTTCAATCTGGATCCCCTCTCCAGGGGATCCAGATTGATCTTGAATGAGATTTGTGCTGAAAAATCTTAATTTCCCTTTTGGGCATTAATAAAGTACTTCTGATTCTGATTCTGATATGACCCCCATCTCCTGTGAGAGGAAGGGGCGGGGGTTAATAATTTGTTTTCTGAAAATGATGGAAAGCGCCACTCTACAAAGCAACTGACGCAATGGTCAAAGATGGACTTGTCAAAAAACACATTTTCAAATATTCAACACTCTGCTGCCATCTCGTGGCTAAAATGAATAGTGCACCACTCATCATTGTCACATTTCATGTGTCAGGTAATAAGTGAAGAATGGGGCCATATGAATCCCTCTCCTACTGCATGTGGTTTGGAGGGGGCGTGGTCCACGCGTCTCCTGCGGGCAGGGCGTGTGCAGGAGCCGGCTATGAAGCAGCTGACAGGTGAGTGGATCTCACAGCTGGAACGGATTATATAATCGCCTGTCTCCTTTACAAGCACCGTCCGAGACCATGAGGGTAGAAGGGAGAGCACGGAGAGAGAAAACTCATTCATGACACGCACGAGCAAGATGGAGGTAGCAGCAAAGACAACGAACATCCATCCATCCATTTCCTACCGCTTGTCCCTTCTGGGGTCGCGGGGGGTGCCGTAGCCTATCTCAGCTGCATTCGGGCGGAAGGCGGGGTACACCCTGGACAAGTCGCCAGCTCATCGCAGGGCCAACACAGATAGACAGACAACGTTCACACACATTCACACTCTAGGGCCAATTTAGTGTTGCCAATCAACCTATCCCCAGGTGCATGCCTTTGGAAGTGGGAGGAAGCCGGAGTACCCGGAGGGAACCCACACAGTCACAGGGAGAGCATGCAAACTCCACACAGAAAGATCCCGAGCCCGGCATTGAACCCAGAACTACTCAGGACCTTCATATTGCGAGGCACATGCACTAACCCCTGTTTCATCGTGCTGGCCAGACAACGAACAATTATCCACAATAAAAGACGTTTCAAACCTGGGATCCGGGCTCCACAGATATTCTGTCGGTCCAAAGGGAACCCATGTCATTGACTTCCACAGTGGTCTCAGGTTTGTATGAGTCCATCTCTCTTTGCATGTCAGCCATATGATAAGTGAAGTTTCTTGGATCCTCCTACCCGCCTTCTTTCACCCGCCCTGGCCCAAGACTGCGGTTCAGTTGACAAGTTTTATCCTTTTTTAGCTTCTTATGATCAAAGTACAAGGAGGCTGACGAGGCTCTGGCTGCATTGCTATACAGTGGTACCCCAACTTACGAGTACTTTGAGATAAGAGCTTTCACTCGACTTTTAGTTCTAGTTAGGTTCTGAGTATACATTTTAACCAAAAGCATCTCCGCTGCTAAATCCGCTCCACAGCATCCGGTTTTAGTTACTTACCAACAGGTCACCATTAATTTGTTTTCCAAAAGTAAGAACTGTCACGCCAAATTTCTTCCCCCGTACAAAAACCTTCCCCCTGGAAACAATTTGGCGTGACAACCCCTCTAATGCCTGAAGGACCCCAATGAGGGTGGAAGGACCTTAAAGCAGCCCACACAGCTGCCTGTTTTAAAAGCATTATGATTGGCTGATTGTCATTGGTGAAAAATAACGGTGAGGAAAAAATATTAGCATTCCAGAATGCTAACCTTTCAAGCTATTTTTGCTTCGCTAATTTTGCAGCTGTAACCCTTAAGAGTCATATAACTTGTAATTATCACGCCCTCATTGGGGTCAGTCAGGCATTAGAGGGGCTGTCACGCGCGCGAAACCATTGATAACATAGCACCGCTAAAGTTAAAAAAGGCTCCAAAAAAGCGCACCCCGTGGTTTACAGCAGAAACTAGAGCTCAGAAATTATTATGTAGAAAGCTGGAACGCAAATGGCGCACAACTAAACTTGAGGTGCACCATCAAGCATGGAGTGATGGTTTAATAACTTATAAACGCATGCTTACCTTAGCTAAAGCTAAATATTACTCAAATCTCATCCACCGTAATACAAACGATCCTAAATTTTTGTTTAGTACGGTAGCATCGCTAACCCAACAAGGGACCCCTTCCAGTAGCTACACCCACTCAGCTGATGACTTTATGCAATTCTTTAGTAAGAAAATTGAAGTCATTAGAAAGGAGATTAAAGACAATGCGTCCCAGCTACAACGGGGTTCTATTAACACTGATACGATGGTATATACGGCGGATACTGCCCTCCAAAATAGTTTCTCTCGTTTTGAGGAAATAACATTAGAGGAATTGTTACAACGTGTAAATGGAATAAAACAGACAACATGTTTACTTCACCCTCTTCCTGGGAAACTGATCAAGGAGCTCTTTGTATTATTAAGTCCATCAGTGCTAAATATTATAAACTTATCACTCTCCTCGGGCACTGTTCCCCTAGCATTCAAAAAAGCGGTTATTCATCCTCTTCTTAAAAGACCTAACCTCGATCCTGACCTCATGGTAAACTACCGACCGGTGTCTCACATTCCCTTTATTTCAAAAATCCTCGAAAAAATTGTTGCGGAGCAGTTAAATGAACACTTAGCGTCTAACAATCTATGTGAAACCTTTCAATCCGGTTTCAGGGCAAATCACTCCACGGAGACAGCCCTCGCAAAAATGACTAATGATCTATTGCTAACGATGGATTCTAATGCGTCATCTATGTTGCTGCTCCTCGATCTTAGCGCTGCTTTCGATACCGTCGATCATAATATTTTATTAGAACGTATCAAAACACGAATTGGTATGTCAGACTTAGCCCTGTCTTGGTTTAACTCTTATCTTACTGATAGGATGCAGTGTGTCTCCCATAACAATGTGACCTCGGACTACGTTAAGGTAACGTGTGGAGTTCCCCAGGGTTCGGTCCTTGGCCCTGCACTCTTCAGCATCTACATGCTGCCGCTAGATGACATCATACGCAAATACGGTATTAGTTTTCACTGTTATGCTGATGACACCCAACTCTACATGCCCCTAAAGCTGACCAACACGCCGGATTGTAGTCAGCTGGAGGCGTGTCTTAATGAAATTAAACAATGGATGTCCGCTAACTTTTTGCAACTCAACGCCAAAAAAACGGAAATGCTGATTATCTGTCCTGCTAGACACCGAACTCTATTTAATAATACAACTCTAACATTTGACAACCAAACAATTAAACGAGGCAACACGGTAAAGAATCTGGGTATTATCTTCGACCCAACTCTCTCCTTTGAGGCACACATTAAAAGCGTTACTAAAACGGCCTTCTTTCATCTCCGTAATATCGCTAAAATTCGCTCCATTCTGTCCACTAAAGACGCTGAGATCATTATCCATGCGTTTGTTACGTCTCGCCTCGACTACTGTAACGTATTATTTTCGGGTCTCCCCATGTCTAGCATTAAAAGATTACAGTTGGTACAAAATGCGGCTGCTAGACTTTTGACAAGAACAAGAACGTTTGATCACATTACGCCTGCACTGGCTCACCTGCACTGGCTTCCTGTGCACTTAAGATGTGACTTTAAGGTTTTACTACTTACGTATAAAATACTACACGGTCTAGCTCCATCCTATCTTGCCGATTGTATTGCACCATATGTCCCGGCAAGAAATCTGCGTTCAAAGGACTCCGGCTTGTTAGTGATTCCCAAAGCCCAAAAAAAGTCTGCGGGCTATAGAGCTTTTTCCGTTCGGGCTCCAGTACTCTGGAATGCCCTCCCGGTAACAGTTCGAGATGCCACCTCAGTAGAAGCATTTAAGTCTCACCTTAAAACTCATTTGTATACTCTAGCCTTTAAATAGACTCCCTTTTTAGACCAGTTGATCTGCCGTTTCTTTTCTTTTTCTTCTATGTCCCACTCTCCCTTGTGGAGGGGGTCCGGTCCGATCCGGTGGCCATGTACTGCTTGCCTGTGTATCGGCTGGGGACATCTCTGCGATGCTGATCCGCCTCCGTTTGGGATGGTTTCCTGCTGGCTCCGCTGTGAACGGGACTCTCGCTGCTGTGTTGGATCCATTGTGGATTGAACTTTCACAGTATCATGTTAGACCCGCTCGACATCCATTGCTTTCCTCCTCTCTAAGGTTCTCATAGTCATCACTGTCACCGACGTCCCACTGGGTCATTATTGTCACCGATGTCCCACTGGGTGTGAGTTTTCCTTGCCCTTATGTGGGCCTCCCGAGGAAGTCGTGGTGGTTTGTGCAGCCCTTTGAGACACTAGTGATTTAGGGCTATATAAGTAAACATTGATTGATTGATTGATTGAAATGTCTTCCGGGGGGAAGGTTATGTAGGGGGGAAGAAATTTGGCGTGACAGAACCCTTTAGCAGCGTTACGGCGTCTACAGTTTTTCCGCCAAAGTCGGCGGTGGTGAAGCTTGGACCTCCACCCAGAGCTTGGGTTCCTGCCCAAGACCAGAGGGGACAGAGCCTTTTCCTTTGCCGCCCCTAAGCTCTGGAACAGCCTTCCCTTCCACATTAGGTCAGCCCAGAGCCTGGGGGTTTTCAAAACCCTTCTTAAGACCTCTTCTCGCTGGCCTTTGTCAAAGTTAAAGTCAAAGTACCAATGATTGTCACACACACTCTTGGTGTGGCGAAATTATTCTCTGCATTTGACCCATCACCCTTGATCACCCCCTGGGAGTTGAGGGGAGCAGTGGGCAGTGGCGATGCCGCGCCCGGGAATCATTTTTGGTGATTTAACCCCCAATTCCAACCCTTGATACTGAGTGCCAAGCAGGAAAGGAATGAGTACCATTTTTATAGTCTGTGGTATGACTCGGCCGGGATTTGAACTCACAACCTACCGATCTCACGGCGGACACTCTAACTACTAGACCTGAGCTGAGTCTGCCCACTAGGCCACCATTTTCTGGTCCCACCCCCCACCCCTTCGCTTTAGTTTTATTTTTCTATTTGTCGCATTTTTTATTACTATGATTTTTATTTAGCAAATGTTTAACTTTTTATTCGACCCCTTTTAGCGTATTCCTTTTAGCACTATTTTCTTCAGCTCATTCATTCTTAATGTTCTTTTTGTTTTGTGTTTCTGTTGCTCTATACTTTTTTTTTTTAACCTGTAAAGCACTTTGGTTCAATTGAAGTTGTTGTAATCGTGCTATGTAAATAAAATTGACTTGACTTCACTTGACTTGACTTGACTTGAAGCTGTCCAGGTTGTCTATAGCTTCGCCACGCTCCGAACCGGCAGAGTTCTCCTTGAAGTGAAGTGAATTATATTTATATAGCGCTAGTGAAACCCAATATCTAAGTTACATTAAAACCAGTGTGGGTGGCACCGGGAGCAGGTGGGTAAAGTGTCTTGCCCGAGGACACAACGGCAGTGACTAGGATGGAAGCAGGGATTGAACCTGGAACCCTCAAGTTGCTGGCACGGCCATTCTACCAATGAACTATACCGCCTCCTTGTCCCTAGTGACCCTCACTGCACATCGCCTGAAAAGCATCCTTCTTTTGCCCCACGAGGCAAGCGGAGTACAACGGGTGTGTCCGGAGAATGTTCCGAGATAAAGAACAAAGGGACCGTCGGGAGGAACAGGCTGAACAAGAGGCCACGGCACACCTCGGGTAGGCCGCCTAGGTCTCAGTAGCTTGGGTAGATAATCTCTTCTCTGGCAATTATAACGACCATCCCGCAGGTTCACCTGTGGAAACCTTATGTCCAAAGTCAAATCTGATCATCTTCACTAAACTCTCTATCCTCCACCACGTTCATTCGTTTACCTGATCATTCCAGCCTTTCTGAAGTGGAAAAGGCCGCACAAAAACTCTATTTGTGGCGATCCCTATTAGCTTTGCTCTCATACTTGCGACCTCTGATTTCCGGAGGTGGAGGCGTGGTCGAGGGTGGGGCGGGGGGCGTGGTTTGGGGCGGCGCGTGGTTAAGAGGGGAGGAGTATATTTACAGCTAGAAAAGTGCAGATTGGAATTTAACTTATTTAAAACATGACATCAAAAATAAACATTTATTGTGAGAAATCATTAAGATGATCGAGGTTTCCACAAAGATAAATATCATTGATTAATAACATTAACATAGAGTTAAAGGTAAATTGAGCAAATTGGCTATTTCTGGCAATTTAGCTAAGTGGGTATCAAACTGGTTGCCCTTCGCATTAATCAGTACCCAAGAAGTAGCTCTTGGTTTCAAAAAGGTTGGTGACCCCTGCCGTAGATGTTACTGTAACATATGCATGTACAGTAGATGGCAGTATTGTCCTGTTTAAGAGTGTCACAATACTGCTTTTTACGGCAGACTGTACGACTGCTTTATGTGTTTTCTCGTTAGATTATATGCTACGCCATTTGTTATTCTTAGCTCTCATGCTAATTGGGTTTGTTTTACCTTTTTGTGCCTTCGTGCCAAGTTTAGCTATTATGTTTGTCTTCCTAGCCTTCGTTGCTAGCGCTTTTGTTTGCCTTTTGCTTTGCTCCAGTGTTTTTGTTCATTGCTCCTTTTGTTAAATAAATCATATCTTACCTCTTGCTGTGTTCGAGCCGATGCATTCCTGGAGAGATAAACACGGCAGCTCCATGCCACACAGTCGTAATAATTACTTCCAAATTCTTCAGGACAACCTAAAATCATCAGCCTGGAGGTCGGGTCTTGGGTGCAGTTGGGTGTTCCAACAGAACAATGACCCCAAACACGTCAAAAGTGGCAAAGGAATGGCTTAATTAGGCCAGAATTAAGGTTTTAGAATATCCTTCCCAAAGTCCTGACTTAAACTTGTGGACAATGCTGAAGAAACAAGTCCATGTCGGAAAACCAACAAATTTAGCTGAACTTCACCAATTTTGTCAGGAGGAGAGGTCAAAAAATCAACCAGAAGCTTGTGGATGGCTACCAAAAGCGCCTTGTTGCAGTGAAACTTACAGAGGAACATGTAACCAAATATTAACATTGCTGTATGTATACTTTTGACCCAGCAGAATAGGTCACATTTTCAGTGACCAATGTTATTGGACATCAGTGCTGCATTTGACACTGTCGACCACTCAATACTTTTGGACAGGTTGGAAAACTGGGTGGGGATCTCAGGCACAGTTTTAAGATGGTTCAAGTCATATCTACAAGATAGGAACTATTTTGTTTCCATTGGTGACTTTGTATCAGAACCAACCAACGTAACGTGTGGAGTCCCCCAAGGTTCAATCTTGGGGCCGACTTCATTTAACATTGATATGCTCCCACTAGGACAAATCATGCAAAATAATAACATTGACCATCATTGCTATGCCGATGACACCCCATGCCGATCTTCTGTGCCAGTGCATTGAGCAAGTCAAACACTGAAGGTGCCAACATTTCCTACAACTAAATGAAGATAAAACTGAGATAAATGTTTTTGGTGCTAAAAAAGAAAGGTTTAAAGTCACCCAACACCTTCAATCACTGTCCCTGGAAACCTCCAATAAAGCCAGAAATCTTGGAGTTATTTTAGATTCTGATTTACATTTCGACAGTCACATCAAATCAATGACAAAATCGGCCTACTATCACCTCAAAAATGTAACAAGACTTAGAGAGCTCATGTCAGCTCAAAACTTAGAAAAACTTGTACATGCCTTTATTACCAGTACGCTAGACTATTGTAATGGTCTCCTTGCAGGTCTTCCCAAAAAAAACTGTCAGGCAGCTACAGCTTGTTCAGAACGCTGCTGCTAGAGTTCTAACAAAGACCAAAAAATGTGAGCACATTACACCAATTCTTAAATCCTTACATTGGCTCCTTGTACATCAGAGAATTGATTTCAAAATCCTCCCGCTAACATATAAATCACGACATGGTCTAGGGCCGAAGTACATCACTGATATGCTCCCACTATATACAGTTATGATCAAAATTATTCAACCCCCACACAATTTGGGTGTTTTAGTAAGTTGGACATTTATTCAGTATTTTGTCTATAGTCATATCAAATAAAGATGTGTCTAATAGAGAAATGCAACTTAAATTGTAAGACTCTATTTTACAAAATACCAAAAAAGGACATTTTTCTTAATATCTCATTGACAAAATTATTCAACCCCCTAGTTACATGCATCCTTAGTACTTAGTAGAACACCCTTTGGCAGTAATGACATCCTTCAAACGTGATACATAACCGGACACAAGCTTCTTGCAACCATCTACAGGTATTTTAGCCCATTCCTCTTGGGCCAAGGCCTCCAGTTCATTCATTTTCTTGGGCTTGCGTGCTGCAACTGCAATGTTCAAGTCCCACCACAGGTTTTCTATAGGATTTAGGTCTGGCGACTGTGAAGGCCACTCCAGAGTCTTCCAGCCCTTCTTCTGCAACCACTCTGATGTTGATTTGGAGGTATGCTTGGGATCGTTGTCCTTGTTGGAAGGTCCAACGTCTCCCAAGCCTCAGCTTCGTCACTGACTTCATGACATTTGCAGCTAATACATCCTTGTACGCGCTGGAGATTCCCGGTACCTGAGGCAGAGAAACAGCCCCAGAGCATGATTGACCCACCACCATTTTTAACAGTAGGCAAGGTGTTCTTTTCCTTGTAAGCTTCATTTTTTCTCCTCCAGACATAACATTGATTCATAGGCCCAAAGAGTTCCAGTTTTGTCTCATCACTCCATAGAACAGTTTCCCAAAACCTTTGGGGTTTGTCCAGATGATTTTTGGCATACTGGAGTTTATTTTTCTTGTGCCTGGTAGTCAGAAGTGGGATGCGCCTGGGAGTTCTGGCATGGAAGCCTTCATCTCGTAGTGCGCGCCTTATTGTCTGGGACGAAACCTGCATTCCCCCCTCTGCAATGTCCTGTTGTAGTTCCTCAGCTGTTACCCGGGGGTTTTTCACCACTGTACGCTTCAAATACCGGACAGCATCCTCTTTCTACCACGCCCAGGTAGTGTTTCCACTGTGCCTTTAGCTTTGAACTTGCAAATTATGCTCCCAACTGTGTCTCTTGGAATGTGTAATGTCTTTGCTATTTTCTTATATCCATATCCATTCTTATGAAGAGAAATTACCTCCTCTCTTGACTTCTTTGACCACTCCCTGGACTTCACCATGTTGCAAATACACCATTGACCATCTACAAGAAGCTAAGCGTCACAGTCTTTTTCAATCAGTTGAATTGTTGCCCGTTATGGTTCTAATCACATCTACAAGTGTTTTCAACACCTGATAGAAAATACCTTATTCAAATTCTGTTCTTAAGAGTTATGATCTTCAAGGGGGTGAATAATTTTGTCAATGAGATATTAAGAGAAATGACACTGTTTGGTATGTTACAAAATATAATGTTGTAATTTAAGTTGCATTTGTCTATTTAATGCATCTTTATTTGATTTGACTATAAACTAAATACGGAATAAATGTCCAACTTGTTAAAACACCAAGATTGTGTGAGTGTTGAATCATTTTGATCACAACTGTAAGCCTTCTAGATCACTAAGATCTTATGAGACCAATCTGTTAGCGGTTCCCAGAGTAAACTCAAATCAAGGGAGAGCATCATTCAGTCACTATGCAACAAATAGCTGGAATAAACTTCCTGAAAGTGTCAGACTTTACCCAACTCTGACTACTTTTAAAACTAAACTGAAAACTTTTATGTTCACCTTAGCTTTCAGTTAAATCTTTTAATCTTTCAACTTTTAACGTCCGCACTGTTTTATTTTTATTGTCTGCATTTTAATTTTGCTTTTATTTTATTTCATTTCACTTTGTTGTCTGTGAAGCACTTTGAGTCTGCCTTGTGTATGAAAAGTGCTATACGAATAAAGCTGTCTTGCCTTGCCTAGACCCATAATAAATTCATGAAAGAAGCAAACTTCATGAATGTTTTTGTGTCTAACATGAGTGTGCTCCAATCACTCTATCACAAAGAAACAAGAGTTGTAGAAATAATTGTAAACTCAAGACAGCCATGACATCATGTTCTTTACAAGTCAATCAATCAATGTTTACTTATATAGCCCTAAATCACTAGTGTCTCAAAGGGCTGCACAAACCACAACACAAATCACTATGACATCCTCAGTAGGCCCACATAAGGGCAAGGAAAACTCACACCCAGTGGGACGTCGGTGACAATGATGACTATGAGAACCTTGGAGACGACCACATATGTGGGCAAACCCCCCCCCCCCCCCACCTCCCTCCCTCCCCTAGGGGACCGAAAGCAATGGATGTCGATTAGTGTATGTAAACTTTTGACCACGACTGTTTCTACCTTTAATCTCCAGTTTTGGTTAAACTCCAATCCGTATGTCGTGTTTGATGTTTGAGATTCCCGTGTGAAGACCAGACAAAAACGAGCAACGAAAAGCGGCCTCCAAACACGTCGGCAGCTGCCATGTTTAAACAAGCAGGGGAGTGAAGGGTAGCGCCGGTCCTCTCCTGACACTGCGGCGGCGGAATAATCTTCTTTTCTCCCTCGGAATCTCATTTTCCGATGCGTGCTGAAAGCCCATCACCCCCAACTCCACGCTCTGACTCACTCCCCCCCTACATAACCTTCACGCCTATGGTTCGCTCCCCGGCAGAGATGAAGTTTAATCATGGCCATCGTGCCGGTGGAGTGCCATGTTTGCTTGTGTTCGCGGACGCCGCGGCGACCTTTTGACTGTACATCGTTATTTCATACCCGCTGCCTTTGCCGACTGCGTGAGCCTTGAGGCCCTTTTTATCTGTCTTGTACAGTAATAATGAGAAAAGTGCATCAAGAGTCTGGCTTGTAAGCGCTCCTTCTTCCAAACAATACCAATGTGCTTCTCTTGTGGATATTTTTAGACCGTCGTTATTAGCCAGAGTCTTTCCTCGCTGATGTCTCCGCTCCGGAGAGACCTTTTTGAGGAAAACCGCGGGGGTCGAACAGTCCTCTGCTCCCAATCTTGAGACGGTTAGGTTGTTAGAAATGCCCTCCAGCTGCTCCCACAAGTGTCAAAGCCTTCAAAATAAAGAGAGAGGCGACGCTTTCGGTCGCTCTTAGAAAGGAGATTAAGACTTTACGTGATCTTTAACTCGTCAATGTGAAATGCAGGTTTTTTCAAAGTTTGGTAATCATTACACCAGTGGTTCTGAAACCCGCTTCAGAAAAAAAATTGTCCCTCCATGGACCACCATGATAAAGAAAATTATAATGTAGTAGCATAGTAGGTCGAGGTATTCAACAAGTGTATTTATTATTTTCGCCATTGTAACTTTACACACAGTTTGAACAGTAACACTGTGCTTGAATATAGGACAATAAAACATTGACTTTAGACTTCACTTGGTCTTTAACTTGTCGAACGAAAAATGCTTTCCAACCCGGATGAAATACAGTTTTTTTTTTCAAAGTTTGGTAATCATTACACCAGTGGTTCTGAAACCCACCTCAGAAAAAAATTGTCTGTCCAAGGACCACCATGATAAAGAAAATTAAAATGTAGTTGCGTAGTAGGTCTGGGTATTGATTAAAAACAATGCAGTGGTTTTATTTAACAAGTGTATTTAATATTTTGGCCACTGTAACTTTACACACAGTTTGAACAGTAACACTGTTTGAAAATAGGACAATAAAACACTGACTTTAGACTTTACTTGATCTTTAAATTCCATCCATTTTCTACCAACTTGTCCAACTTGTCGAACGATAAATGCCTTCCAACCCATATGAATTTAAAAAAATAAAAACAATTATATATATATCCATCCATCCATTTTCTCCCGCACCGATCCGCCTTTCGATCTCACGATCCACTCTTCCCTCACTTGTGAGCAAGACTCCTAGGTACTTGAACTCCTCCACTTGGGGCAGGGTCTCCTCCCCAAGCCGGAGATGGCATTCCACCCATTTCCGGGCAAGAACCACGGACTCGGACTTGGAGGTGCTGATTCTCATTCCGGTCGCTTCACACTCGGCTGCGAACCAACCCGGTAGAGCTGAAGATCGGCCAAACGAAGCCATCAGGACCACATCATCTGCAAAAAGCAGAGACCTAATCCCGCGGCCACCAAACCGGAACCCCTCAACGCCTTGACTGCGCCTAGAAATTCTGTCCATAAAAGTTATGAACAGAATCGGTGACAAAGGGCAGCGTTGGCGGAGTCCAACCCTCACTGGAAACGTGTCTGACTTACTGCCGGCAATGCGGACCAAGCTCTGACACTGATCGTACAGGGAGCGGACCGCCACACTCCACAATAAGACTCTCTGAGCACTCCCCGCACACACACACACACACACATATATATATGTATGTATATATATCTATATATATATATATAGATATAGATATACATACAGTATTTGTATACATATATATGTGTGTGTGTATATATATATATATATATATATATATATATATATATATATATATATATATATATATGTATATATATATATATATATATACACACACAGATATAATGTGTCTAACGTTAAAAATGTTTTTCAGCCGACTTAAACAAGTTGAAAAACTTATTCGGGTGTTACCATTTAGTGGTCAATTGTACGGAATATGTACTGTACTGTGCAATCAACTAATAAAAGTATCAATCAATCAATCAATCAAAGCAGTTTTTAAAAGTCTGGTTTCATTCTGTTTAATGTGACTGTTTTTTTTTTGGTATTAAACGTACAGCTGCCATCTGTTTTTTGTTAATGAAGCCCATCTTGTTTTCATGGTAGTTCCACATCGTTAGGGATGTGCAGATGGGAGCGACCAGAATGCAAGCAACAGAAACACAAGGATTGACGATTGTTCCCTTGTAAAGAAAGATAAAAGAGCGGGATTGATATCATGAATCGATCTGCCTTTTTTTTAGACGTATCACAAGTGAGCGTTGGATGCATTTCCCGATTGGATATTTCATGACAGGGTTGTTTTTTTTCAGTGCACAACACCTCATATATAGCTGGCTGATGAATAGTTGGCAGAACTTATTTCGAGGCGTGTAGCGAAGCCTGCTGTTCATTATGAAGTTAAGAAGTGATGGACGTGTGTGAGTTTGGTGCTCATCGACAGGCTCTAACCCAAGGGTTTGCCAACCTGATGGTTTTGTTGCACTTCGCTGGCTTCACTTTTGACTTCAGAATTTGGAATCACTCTTTAGAGACTTTTGTGGTTAAAAAACATCAACGAAAAAAAAACCCTCAAATATCTGGCGTTTGCAGTTTAGAGATGTTTCATGAGAGCAGAGTGTGTGCCTTTAGAGTGTGTTCAGAGCAGCACGAGCTCAGCAGCATTTGTTAGCTCAGCATTGGCAGTTTTTGAATCTGTTCACTCGATTGTGTTTGTTGTGTGTTTAACTTCCTGTGTGATGTTATCTCTTTTTCTTGATGTCAAGTTCATTTGGTGTGCGGTAGCGACTTTTGCTGTCCGTTCACATACAATCACATCCAACCTAGCGCGCCACTTTACATCAAACATATCGGTAATGGCGTCGTAATGTAGGTAAAATTCATCAGATTACTTTTTACTCGAAAAAGCAACGGCTTTATTCCTAACTCTGGTAGAAGTGAATTATATTTATATAGCGCTTTTTCTCTAGAGACTAAAAGCGCTTTACATAGTGAAACCCATTATCTACATTTAAACCAGTGTGGGTGGCACCAGGGGTAAGTGGGTAGAGTGTCTTGCCCAAGGACACAACGGCAGTGACGAGGATTGCTAAACCGGGAATTGAACCTGAAATCCTTTATTTGTTGGCATGGCTGCTCTACCAACTGAGCTAAACCACATCGAATAACACATCAGTCAGTAACTGCTGCATTTACACTCCCCTTTTCTCTTTATTTAGCGTCCTTTGGAGTGCAGTTTCTGCCACTGGCTCATTTCTTAATTGGTCCATAAGACATTGCAGAAATAGAATCAAACAATATATATATATTTTTTTTCTATAAACCTTTCTACGAAATATATAAAAATATACACTATACACACACACACACACACACATATATATATATATATATATAAATATATATATATATATATATATATACACATACATTAATATATACATATACATGCTTATATACATACATACATACATATATATATATATATATATATATATATATATATATATATATATATATATATATATATATATATATATATACATACACATACATTAATATATACATATACATGCTTATATACATATATACATACATATATGTATATGTGTATATATAGATACATATATATATACATATAGATATATGTACATATGCATATATAGATATATATACATATGCATATATAGATACACATATATATATATATACATATATACTGTATATATACACATACATACATACATACATACATACATGTATATATATATATATGCATATATAGATACACATATATATATATATACTTTATATATACACATACATACATACATACATGTATATATATATATATATATATATATATATATATATATATATATATATATATACATACATGTGTATATATATATATATATATATATATATATATATATATATATATATATATATATATATATATATATATATATATACACATTAGGGCTGCAAATCTCAGAGTGTCCCACGATTCGATTCAATATCGATTCTTGAGGTCGAAACGATAATATATCGATTTTTTCGATTCAACGCGATTCTCGATTCAAAAACGATATTTTTCCGAATCAAAACGATTCCGTATTCATTCAATACATAGGATTTCAGCAGGATCTACCCCAGTTTGCTGACATGATAGCAGAGTAGTAGATTTTTTTAAAAAGATTTTATAATTATACAGGACAATGTTTTATCAACTGATTGCAATAATGTAAATTTGTTTTAACTATTAAACGAACCACCCGAACGCCTCCCTAGGGATGTGTTTAGGGCACGTCCAACCGGTAGGAGGCCACGGGGAAGACCCAGGACACGTTGGGAAGACTATGTCTCCCGGCTGGCCTGGGAACGCCTCGGGATCCCCCGGGAAGAGCTAGACGAAGTGGCTGGGGAGAGGGAAGTCTGGGTTTCCCTGCTTAGGCTGTTGCCCCCGCGACCCGACCTCGGATAAGCGGAAGATGATGGATGGATGGATGGACGAACCAAAAATATGACCTATTTTATCTTTGTGAAAACATTGGACACAGTGTGTTGTCAAGCTTATGAGATGCGATGCAAGTGTAAGCCACTGTGACACTATTGTTCTTTATTTTTTATTTTTACAAATGTCTAATGATAATATAAATGAGGGATTTTTAATCAATGCTATGCTGAAATTATAACTAATATTGATACATTTGTTGATAATATTTATTTTTGTTTAACTACTTTTGGTTTGTTCTGTGTTGTGTTTGTGTCTACTATCAATTGCTCTGTTTATTGCAGTTCTGAGTGTTGCCGGGTCAGGCTTGGTTTTGGAATTGGATTGCATTGTTATGGTATTGCTGTGTAGTGGTTTGTTGGATTGATAAAAAAAAAAAATTACATTTTTTTATAAATTGAGAATCGATTATGAATCGCACAACGTATTCGATTTGTATTCGTATTTGAATCGATTTTTTCCCACACCCCTAATATACATATATACACATATAGATACACATATATATATATACACATGTATATACACATATATATATATTTATACATATACATATATATACGTATACATACATACACACAAACATATACATATATATATATACATATATATATATATATGTATATGTTTGTGTGTATACATGTATATACACATATATGTGTGTGTGTATATGCACATATACATATACTGTATATACACACATATATACATATAAATATATACATATACATCAAAGACATACATACACACATACATACATACATACATACATATACCAGGATGTACCTGCCTTCCGCCCGCCAGATTGCAGCTGAGATAGGCACCAGCGCACTCCGCGACCCCAAAGGTAATAAGCGGTAGAAAAATGGATGGATGGATATATATATATATATATATATATATATATATACACACACACACACACAAACAGTACATATCATATATATTTGGGTGTGACATGGCCGAAACCAGAGATCTTGGGCCCCATTTAAGGTTGGTAAAGCCTTGATCCTCCATGACACTTTGGACTGAGGGTTATTATTATACTGTTTTGTTGTTGTTGCCGTTTCCAGCGCTCTCATTTCGAGTTGCCACTTCCTGTGTGCTGGCCATGTCCGGAGGGTTATGTCCACGGGTGTCTTGAGGCCAGTGTCTGAGGGAAGTCACGGCAGATACAAGGACGGCGCAAACTCCGCAGATCTCCGGTGAGAGACGACTTTTTAACACAATTTTCTCACCGAAACCTGCCGATTGACAAGTGGTCGGGAACCATGTTCGCTTGACCGCTCCGATCCATAGTAAAGCTTCACCTCCGGGACTTTTAAACAAGGAATCACCGTGTGTTTGTGTGGCTAAAGGCTAAAGCTTCCCAACTCCATCTTTCTACTTTGACTTCTCCATTATTAATTGAACAAATTGCAAAAGATTCAGCAACACAGATGTCCAGAATACTGATTAATTGCGCGCTGAAAAGAGACGACTTTTAGCCGCAAATGGTGCTGTGCTAATATTTCCTGACAGTTCGTGACCTCACGCGCACGCGTCATCATTCTGCGACGTTTTCAACAAGAAACTCTGCAGGGAATTTAAAATTGCAATTTAGTAAACTAAACCGGCCGTATTGGCATGTGTTGCAATGTTAATATTTCATCATTGATATATAAACTATCAGACTGCGTGGTGGGTAGTAGTGGGTTTCCGTAGGCCTTTAAGTAATAGTGTACCATAAGCATCAACATCCTCTGCAGTTTTGCATGAAAGGGTTATTTTCCCCCCGAAAAGTCTGGTTTTAGGGATTATTTATTTTATCAATGACCACTGAAGAGGATGCTGATTCTCAGGAGGTTAAAATCAGCAAAACACATCCAGTCGTTCTTCGAAATCCCACCCGCGGGCAGGATGAATGCCTTCCCAGGAGGTCAGCGTGACTTCTGTCAGGTGTGTAGTTACCTGCAAGTTTGCTGCCCTCAGGCTGGGTGGTGTGATGCTGGGATAGTCTTGCTGTATTCCTTTGGGTCGTCAGGACATGCGTGTCTTTTTGTGTGTGTGTGGAGGCCTAGCTTGGCATTGTCTGGTCTGGAGGCTGGCGCTTGGACACAAAGATAAAGGTTGTTGTTTTTGTTGGACTTCATCCCTGAGGTTTTAAAAAAGCCTTTGCAGCCAAATCCCCACCTCTTGGCTGCTGCACACACACTCAGCTGCCATGCCAACTTTTCACTGGAAGAAAATGCAAAAATATCAACATTCGCTGAAAAGAAATAACATGCCAGTTAATTTTGGGGGGAATTTTGCCTACCAAGTTTTTTTCTTAATGCATTCTAATTTAGGCATTAAATGGGCATACTCTAAAAAAAAACATCCAAAAAGCGCCAACAATACTCCTTTCACATTTTGTAACCTGAATGTTAACCAAGTATTAGTGATTATTTTATTAAAAAGGCGAACACCGAGGAACTACTTTTAGCGGCGCCGTTATCACAGATCGGTAACTGGCTTATGCTGCTATGTTGACATATTGAGCCGATGAGCTGCTGCATCGCCTCTGAGCGAGTGAAAGTTAATTCTAGATTGCAATTCATGCCTCTTACCTCAATAGTAGAAGGAAGTGGCCTTAAACCAAGACGTCTAACTTAGACTTAGCGAGAAAAACTAAAAAGACGTTTGGGCAAGTTCTTTTGGTCTTCTTTTTTTATGATTTATTCTTCATCCAAAATGTGAAGATAGAAATATCCCACCAGTCGGCATCAGAGTAAGAGCAGACATTGTACAGTAAGTGATTGTTTTATTGTGTTTGAAGTTTGTACGTATTGTTCAGCACTTAGCTGTACTGCTTGATGATGCTCAGTGTTTAACTAAAGCTGGATCTGTTTAGCAAACACCTTTTAAGACTTTTAGCTCATCCTCTGTATATTCAGGTTAAAAAATATAAGGTTCTGGATCATTATTTGTCCTAAAGTAGTCTTTAGGCCCGGTTTAGTCTACACAACCAATCAGATTTTTTTTTCCTCAAGTGACAATGATCATATACATGTATTTTTTGCCACTCAAAACCATCCAAATTGCTCTAAATCTGATCTTTTCTTATCAGATTTGAGTCTGTATTTAATTAAATCTGATCTTACTAAATGTGACTGCAGTCCAAACAGCAATGCAAAAAGCAGTGGTTCTCAACCTTTTTTCAGTGATATACCGTGTGAACATTTTTTTAATTCAAGTACCCCGTAATCGGAGCAAAGCATTTTTAGTTGGAATAAAGAGATAAAGAAGTAAAATACAGCACTATCTCATAAGTTTCTGATTTATTAAATTGTATAACAGTGCAAAATATTGCTCATTTGAAGTGGTCTTTCTTGAACTATTTGGAAAAAAAGATATAAAAATAACTAAAAACGTGTTTAAATATAAACAAGTGATTCAATTATAAATAATCATTTCTACACATAGAAGTAATCATCAACTTAAAGTGTCCTCTTTGGGGATTGTAGTAGAGATCCATCTGGATTCATGGACTTAATTCTAAACATTTCTTTACAAAAAATATCAATCTTTAACATCAATATTTATGGAACATGTCCACAAAAAAATCTAGCTGTCAACACTGAGTATTGCATTGATGTATTTTTTTTCACAGTTTATAAACTTAGATTCATATTTTGTTGAAGTATTATTCAATAAATATATTTATTAAGGATTTTATAATTTTTGCTATTTTTAGAATATTTAAAAAAAAAATCCCACGTACCCCTTCAAGTACTCCCAGGGGTACACGTACCCCCATTTGAAAACCACTGTCACTAAATACAGTTCGTCGCTACACCTGTAAGTGCAAGTTAAATCTCTTCTATGCAAAGCGAAAGCCATTTATCAACCACCCTGAAACGCCGCCAGCTTCTCTGGGCCCGAGATCATCTAAAATGGACTGATGCACAGTGGAAGAGTATTCTGTGGTCTGACGAGTCCACATTTCAAATTGTTTTAGGAAATATTTGACATCGTGTCATCCGGACCAAAAGGAAAGCGAACCATCCAGACTGTTATTGATGCAAAGTTCAAAAGCCAGCATCTGTGATGGTATGGGGGTGCATTAGTGCCATAGGCATGGGTAACTTACACATCTGTTAAGGCACCATTAATTTTGAAAGGTACATACAGGGTTTGGAAGAACATATGCTGCAATCTAAGCGCCGTCATTTTCATGGACGCCCCTGCTTATTTCAGCAAGACAATGCCAGGCCACATTCAGCACGTGTTACAACAGCGTGGCTTCCTAAAAAAAGAGTGCGGGTACTTTCCTGGCCCGACTGCAGTCCAGACCTGTCTCCCATCGAAAATGTGTGGCGCATTATGAAGCGTAAAATACAACTGCGGAGACCCCGGACTGTTGAACGACTGAAGCGCTACATAAAACAAGAATAGGAAAGAATTCCACTTTCAAAGCTTTTACAATTAGTTTCCTCAGTTCCCAAACGTTTATTGAGTGTTGTTAAAACAAAAGGTGATGTAACACAGTGGTGAACATGCCCTTTCCCAACTTCTTTGTCACGTGTTGCTGGCATCAAATTTTAAAGTTAATGATTATTTGCAAAAAAAAAAATGTTTAGCAATTTGAACATCAAATATGTTGTCTCTGTAGCATATTCAACTGAATATGGGTTGAAAAGAATTTG
Organism: Nerophis ophidion; assembly: GCF_033978795.1. Classification (NCBI taxonomy): domain Eukaryota; kingdom Metazoa; phylum Chordata; class Actinopteri; order Syngnathiformes; family Syngnathidae; genus Nerophis; species Nerophis ophidion. The sequence goes on from NC_084614.1 coordinate 65,370,538, forward strand.
CAAATCATTGTATTCCGTTTATATTTACATCTAACACAATTTCCTAACTCACATGGAAACGGGGTTTGCAGATCGCTTTATAGCTGGAATAGAGCGATTCCCATCACCTCTATTGTTAGCTGACTTCTGTGAGCATTAATTTACCAGTTAGAATGCATTAAAAAAGAAAAAGCTATGTGTTCTTGTCCAAAATAAGGATTGTGAGTGATAGACAACATCAAATAAAAAGTGCATTTTCCCTTTAAAAAGGAAAACCCAGTGGCTGGCATTTTGTTCTGGTGTGTCATTTTAGCTCATTTCATGTCATTCGTCTTCCTCGACCCCTCCACATCTTCCTCATGACTCACTTCAACAACCTCACACAGCGTGACGCTAAGAGCAATTACCACATCGCTAGGAGAAGAGATGCATGAAATGTAAGAAAACGATTCGTCACTTGAGGGAATCGTCGTCAAGACAGAGCAGTTGCTTTAAAAAAAAAAAAAAAAGGGTAAATATGTGTAGGCTCCAAAGTAATGTGAATAGTGTGTGTCAATAAAGCTGTGTCAGCCAGGCGGGTCGGTCTTCTCGGTTTTTAGTGAATAATTTGCTTATCCTGCTCCTGAGAGCCAGGATTTGTGGAAATGCATAATGACGCATTTTTTTTTTTTTTTTTTTTTGTATTATCATAAATGTGTAACGCTGATAAAGACAAATAGAGCACAAACAAATTCTGCACTCAGGAGGATACATTGACCAAATATGGTCGTATAAGCTACTTACCTTTACATTCCCTATGAAGGTGACAAATACGACTACAGGCATTAACAGTTTTGGGAGTGACCTAAATTTGTGGCTTTGCTGCTTCATTTTTCATTTCTGTGATGCCCAGGAAAATTTGTATTTATTTATTTATTTTTTTTACATTTCCATACAGCAATAATTTTTGGTCAGACAATATACCACCTAATACTTTTTGGAAAGCGTATCTTCCTTTTTGCTTTTTAAATTCAATCAAACAAAGTGAACTTGGAGAAAAGAGTGGAGACATACGCCCTTTAAAAACAAACCAAAAAAAACACCCTAAACATAAGAGACCCTTCCAGCCTTAATACTGTTGGAATATTTTACAATTTGTACAATATACATTTTATTTTACGGTAGTACCTCAACCCACGAGATTATTTGGTTCCGTAACAAAGCTCTTAACTCAAAACATTTGTATCTTGGATAAACATCTTGTTATGATCCGCTGCCCGGATCATATTACGTTTAGATTTTTGAGTGTTTTTGTGTTTTCTGTTGGTTTTGGACTCCTTCGGTTCCTGTTTGTGCACTTCTCAGTTGATTACCATTGATACGTATTATTTTCACCTGCCACTTATTCCGGACGCACACCTGTTTTGTAATCATTGTCATTATTTAAGCCTGCCTTCTCCCGTCAGTCTGTCTGGCTTCCTCGTGTCGCGTTGGCGACGTATGGTGGATGCGCGTTGTCACCCCAGGGATGCACAAGGACCAAGACAGGCAGGAGTTGCAGGTAGGAGTTGATTTAATACAAACATAAAAGAACACTGATACAAAAAGACAAAGAAAAGGCGTGCCGAACGCACGCAGAGCTAGGCTAACAATTAGCAACGAGAGCAGAGTACAAAAATAGACGTGCAGAGCGCACGCGAAGCTAAGAAGAAACTTAGCAATAGTGGATACAAATAAGAAGAACCAACGTCCATGTTGCAAGTAGCAAACAAACCAACCAGAATGAACTGAGGTAGCAGGCAGGTCTAAATACTAAAGCAATCAATGAAAAACAGGTGTGCGTAGAAACAAGGGCAGTTACCATGGTGACGGACTAAACAGGAAATAAAGACGTCAACCAACAGAGTGATACAAGAATGGAAGCAGTAAACAATAATATTTAAAGATCCGAAAAGCGGATCGCAACACCTGTTTTGTTTTCATACAACAAGTAACGACTTCTGTTTTCCTGCTCGCTACCTGCTAGCTTCCACGCTTGGCCCTTTTGTTTTTGCTAGCATCCATGCTAACCTCCTTTTGTTTGCTAACTCCCACACTAGCCCCCTTAGTCGTTTGCCTTCCGTGCTATGAGCACGCTTTTGTTTCCCGCCTGATTTATTGCCGAAATAAATAATTTCCTACCTTCACGCTGTGTCCGAGGTTCGTCTGCATTCCTGGGAGAACGAAACCCGCATTACCATGCACCCAGGTCATTACACATCTCCCAGTGAAATTATCTGAAATCAATTAGTGCGTTAATATATATTCCCATTTAGATGAAGAATAACTCATAATCGTCACGAAGGAAAGGGTGGAACCAAGGGTCTTTTTGTGTCATTCTCTCCCTTTCTGGGTCTAAATTGGGTGTCCAAGTGTGCCAACTTGTCCAAATACATCCTTCTGCTATCCAGGTGAGAGGCATGATTTATGGTCTACAACAGGCCTGGGCAATTATTTTGACTCTGGGGCCGAATTTAGAGAACAAAAATGTGTCTGGGGGCCTGTATATTGGATTTTTAAGAACAATAAAACAAAAACTCACAAAAATGTCTGATTGAATGCTAAACATGTTATGACAGACTGCCTTGAAAAACGGAATGGAATTTTTATTTTTTTTACACCCAGAATGTACATCAAAATAAAGAATGTTGGATTTAAATTATTAACGATAAATGATACAACACTGAATATTGACAACGTATGAATGTCACAATCCTTCTCGATCGTCATTATTTACAATCAAGCAAAACACAACAAAAATCCAACAAACACAACGAGAAATCAACGCGAATGGTAAAAAAAAAAAAAAAAACACCTACAATCTGAAAAATGGTATTTAATATATATCAGTTTTAGAACTTTGTTGTAAAAATCTCCATCCGCATTTCAGGCTGGCCACTCTGGAAACTCTGTGGAAACGCTCCCCACCCACACAGCTTGGTGCCTCGCCTGAGCTGCTGTGACTTAGATAACCATGGACCACATCGGAAACAAGCCTTTTGGCTTTTTGTGCCATTCATTTGCCTTTTTTAAAGCATTACATGAATTCAATTCTTTAAGATGTCTAAAAACTTCTCAAACAATCAAAACGTAGTAAATTCACTTCACTTGTGCATCCTGGAAAAGCACAGATTCCAACCATTGAAATACTTTGTATAATTCAAGACTTCCCGTGATTTGAAAACATCACTGCACATCATAATGGAAGCTACAGTTTCAATCTTAAAGTTCTAAAAAAAATTATTTTGGTATGTCCGGCGGGCCGGATTGAAAAGTTTAACAGGCTTTAATTTGCCCGGGCCGGGTCTACAATAAAATTTGACGAACAAGAAAACGAGGAAGAGGCTGATCAGTCGATCACGTCATTGTTGGCACACAAGCTCGCTATAAATAGTTTGTCTGCGTTAGCGCTTATAATAACAATATCACTAATACTTGGTTAAAATTCAAGTCACAAAATTTACAGATAGTATTGTTGGTAGCTTTTGGGTGTTTTTTTATTTGGGTTGTATGGACAAAATAGAGGACCTCCCATTGGCTTTTGATTGATTGATTTAAACTTTTATTAGTAGATTGCACAGTTCAGTACATATTCCATACAATTGACCACTAAATGGTAACACCCGAATAAGTTTTTTAACTTGTTTAAGTCGGGGTCCACGTTAATCAATTCATGGCTCCATTTATGTTTATATACAAGTTAGAATGAATTAAAAAAAAGACATCCCTCATGTCTTTCATAATGATTGTGAAAAATAGGCAACATTGCTGAAAAAATGTGCAATTCCCCTTTAAGACATTAAAGTTTGTTGTATATCCTAATTTCCGCAATACATTTTAAAAATCCCCCAGCAAATCAGCCTCTGGAGATTGGACTTGCTCAACGATTCTTCTCCATTGAGTTTCATTCACCGGAGACCACTCTCCTCACCAAAGTCCGCGTGGAGAGACTGAAGGAGAAGACGGGGCTGCGGATGTTTGCCGGAGGTTGGCATGGGGGAAGTTCGCGCTTGTCCGGCGGGACAAACGGGCTTCGTGGGATGAGCGTGTGTCGGACACTTCGGTCTCCCTGGACAGACTCTCGCTCATCCACGCCGACCGGACTTTGGCCGGGTGCTGGTGGGCATCTTAGGACGGAGTCGGCTCCCGTGGTCGCTTTGTTTGGTCTGTTTCTGTCCAGTGGACAATAGATGCAGTCGATGCTAAGACAGTGTTTTTGCTTTGCTGTTTGTCCATGCATGGTGCAGTCATATAAGTAATAGGTATAATTTGTATTTTTGGTGCAAATATTTACTTTTGGTCATGTAATGTTTTACACTGCGTTTTACTTTTATGATTGGCAACACTAAATTGGCCCTAGTGTATGAATGTGAGTGTGAATGTTGTCTGTCTATCTGTGTTGACCCTGCGATGAAATGGCGACTTGTCCAGGGTGTACATCGCCTTCCACCCGATTGTAGCTGAGATAGGCACCAGCGCCCCCCGCCCCCCCAAAGGGAACAAGCGGTAGAAAATGGATGGATGGATGGCTATGAAGAAATGAACAATGGTGGCAGCAGGTTGAATGGGCTCTGTTCTCTTTCAGGTCTCTTTTGTGTTTTTTTTAATGTATCCTGTTCTTTGCAGATGTTTTGCCTTGTTCTTTGTGGACTTTTTGGAGCCTGCACTTCACATGGTTTTGATGTACTCCTAAAAGAGTGGCAGCAGATCACAGGTGTTCCTGCGGTTTTTATCATTTTTCAAGTGAGCTACTGTGTGTCTCACAATTTCCCTTGTGGAAAGGGGCCGTAACCAGGATTTGACAAATACTGAGTTCAAAAAATGGTGGAGCTTTGAAAGACTGAAATCATGGGTTTTCCCAGCACAATATGTATAATATCACCTAGAGCAACACTGTGAAAAAGCAGGGGGGGGCAGGGGCATTGGGCAAACCCCCCAATTTTCCCTGGAGACTCCAGAATTTCAATGCCCCTCCCGAAAATCTCCCGGGGCAGACATTCTCCCTAATTTCTCCCGATTTCCACTTTGAATAACAATATTGGGGGCGTGCCTTAAAGGCACTGCCTTTAGCGTCCTCTACAACCTGTCATCAAGTCTGTTTTTTCTCCGTACAAACCGCATGCCGGCCCAGTCACATGATATTTGTGACACACAGTGAATGCAACGCATACTTGATCAACAGCCATACAGGTCACGCTAATGGTGGCCGTATAAACAACTTTAACACTGTTACAAATATGCGCCACACCAAACACGAATGACAAACACATTTTGGGAGAACATCCACACCATAACACAACATAAACACAACAGAACAAATACCCAGAAACACTTGCAGCACTAACTCTTCCGGGACGCTACAATATACAACCCCCCACTACCACCAAACCCCGCCACCCCCCAACCCCTCATCTCCCGAATTCAGAGGTCTCAAGGTTGAGCAAGTATGGGGACAAGAAATGACAAGACACACAGCAATGCCAACGCGGGAACGGAGGTCTGCAATAGGATCCACAAGGAGGACATGAGACAATCAAAAATGATGTAGAAGAAAAACAGAGAGAGAGAGAGCAAGAATGCATAAAAGTACGATGATCGCTTACTGTACGCCAACGGGAGGATACGTTTCGGTTCGGCATAGCAGGTGGAGCAGCCTTATGAAGGAAGGTCCGATAATCGGCTCCAGGTGTGCTGATTGCCGGCGATTGATTGCAGCTGCTTGATGCCGCCGGTCTGGCTTTGTGCAGAGCACAGATGCATGCGCACTGACATGTCCCCAGCTAAATGACAGATAGTTAATGGTGATTGACCTTTATTGGGTCCATTTGTACACACTAAGTGACATTAACATTGATATTATACATGTGGGCCCATACATATAAACGTCTTATGTAGCTTTGATGTAGTAAGCTACGTTTTCCGTGTTGCTTGCTACAATTATCCACAAGTAGCTTCCACTGTAGCTTAGCTACATTTAATTGCGGGTAACTTGTAGATTTGCTTATACACCATTTCAACATAATTAAAACATAAGTTTATTAAAGTTAAGTTAAAGTACCGATGATTGTCACACACACACACTAGGTGTGGTGAAATTTGTCCTCTGCATTTGACCCATCCCCATGTTCACCCCCTGGGAGTTGAGGGGAGCAGTGAGCAGCAGCGGTGGCCACGCCCGGGATGCATTTTTGATGATTTAACCCCAAATTCCAACCCTTTATTCTGAGTGCCAAGCAGGGAGGTAATGGGTCCCATTTTTATGGTCTTAGGTATGACTCAGCCGGGGTTTGAACTCACGACCTACAAAACAATTTGGAAACGCTTCACACGCGTGTCATTGGTGACTTTACTTCAAGTCAGGCATGGATTTGAACTCACAACGTTTTGCTATGAAAACCATGTCCTAGTCACACGTGTCAGGACTTGATTAAAAATTGGACTCAGAGGTGGAGAAAAATCCGGCAGGCTTTTATTTTGAAATGTTCACTTTTGCACCTCTTGAGTCAGGGCAATAAAACAATGGCTATAAAATGTATCAACTGGGCGAAAAGGTTTCAGAAAAAGTGAACAAACCAAAAATCACTCCGAAAGGAGGAAACAAAAATATCAATCTCTACCTACACTAGCGAGGAATACAACTATATTTAACAATAAAAGACGCTCCAAAAGGAGGGAAGGACAATGGCCTATAAAGCTTCTACACTGTTTCGGGGTCTAGAAAAATAATTAACAAAAGTTCACTCAAAAAATAGGAAAAGAGGAGACTGTAAAAGTAAACTGAAACTCACCACTTCAACTTGAAAACTTTACAAACAAAAATTCACTCTGCTTAAGAAGAGAAAAGTAAAACTCAAAATACCAACTTGTAAATTCATGATCTGGATAACTCAGAACAAGACGAAACAAGGCTTGGGCATGAGGCTGGAGATGCACGAGACAAGGAGACATTTTGGCACAGAACAGAGGGAGGCGTGGGCTTATACGACACATGGGGGTAATGGGGAACAGGTGAAAACAACCAGGGATCAGGAATGACATCAGACTGATTACACATGCAGAAGGGCAAGTGACCTGAAACTAGAGGACAGTTACTTTTCAAACTAGGACATGAAATTCAAAAGACAAGATATCCCGCATCGCGGTGTGACACCACGAGGGCCGCCGGAACCAAAAGGAGAAATTTTGACAGCAATTCACATCAATTTCATTCAGGCAAAATCAACGTTAGAGGCGTCAGTATACTTTGATGTTAACGTTATGCTGATACATTCAGATGATTAAAAAAAAAAGTGGACTTCATTGCGCTACGTTGTCTGGAATTGTCACGAGTTCAACTGTGCATGATAAAAATGATATATTGAAAGAGTATGGTGATGTCCCACACAAAGGCAGTCATATCTTTTTGTCAATTAAAAAAAAATACAGAGGACATAATCTCAGTGTCCTCAATGGTAGTCATACTTGCCAACCTTCCCGGATTTTCCGGGAGACTCCCGAAATTCAGCGCCTCTGCCGAAAACCTCCCAGGATAAATTTTCTACCGAAAATCTCCCGAAATTCAGGCGGAGCTGAAGGCCACGCCCCCTTCAGCTCCATGAGAACCTGACTCAGCAATGTTGTGACCCTCTTAAACAGGACAATACTGCCATCTACTGTACATAGAATAGAATAGAATGTAAATACATTCTACATATATCCTACATGTAAGTACAGTCAAGGAACATGCATTAGGGAGTCTGTTCTAAAGCCCACAGTAACGAAATGTAACTTCATCACGTCGCCTGGTTATTGACCACGACCCAATATATTACACCGTCGACGAGCAAAATGAAGAAATACGCTCGCAAGTTCCAGAACGATTGGAAACAAGAATTTCAGTGTATCCAGGAGAGTTCAAAGGGGAAGGGGTATGTTGCCAGTAAATTTTGGAGAACAGAATTCTCCATTGAACGCGGCGGCCGAACGGATATACTCAGCCATGAACGGTCAGCGAAGCACAAAGCGTCTGCAGCGCAGCATCGTTCACAACCCAATATTATGGACCACCTCACAAAATGGAGACCGGATGGTGTAACTTATGCTGAGACAAAGATGGCTATGCTGATAGCTGGAAACAACATCCCGTTCTCATTTGCGGATGTCTACAACAAATCTGTGATATATGTTCCCGGATTCGGAGATCGCTCGCCAATACGCAAATGGCAGAACAAAGGTTACTCAGATAGTGAAAGGTAAGTGTTTTTTTTTTTTGTAACCAGCAAGCACAGTATAGTAGAACAACTGTGTTTTTATTACTGTGTATTTGATAGGTGCCGTTGGAAATTCAACTATTTATTTTATTTATGCATATAATAAAATAAATATATATAGAATAGAATAGAATAGAATACAGTTTTATTGTCATTATTGCAATGAACAGGTTCAAAGAACAACGAAATTGGATCAGCTCCTCGCTAGAATTCACTGAAAGTCAAGTATTTCATATATATATATATGTTTATATATATATATATATATATATATATATATATATATATATATATATATATATATATATATATATATATATGGAACACATATGAAATACTCGAGTTGGTGAATTTTACTCCTCCCCTCTTAACCACGCCCCCCCGCCCCAACCAAGTATGATGGTAGTGGATCAATAAAGTTTGTTTAAGATAGCACTTGATCTTGACTGACTGGCAGATGCATTTGCAATATTGCGACCAACGCTGTAACATTTAACTGTAACCAGCTTTTTAATAAATCTTGTAAAAATCCTCAAGCCAACCCCATTCCTTGGCTGTTCAGCCATAGAACGCGGTATAATCTACAGTCTTTGTTGGATTTCAGCATCTGTGCGACGTTCAATGCAAATGAACCCCCGTGACTTTGCCCAACTTGCAAATAATGAACTTTTAAGTACTCGCACACTTCATTGAACCCCCTTGATTGAAACGCTCCTGTCACCCCGGACGAGTGATTGAGAGCAATTACGAGCCATCCTTGATCTGCGGGGGAGAACAAAGAAAAGTGTCATCGCGTCAGGCGTGGCCGTCGCCTAGCATCGGCTCGCCTTCTCTCATCTCAAAAACAGGAAGGCGAAACACGTCAACAACAAAGGGGATGAGGAAATTGTCAGACGGATTGAGGCAAACTTCGCTCGGCGCACATGTTTTTCTATCCGCGTGCATACACAACAAACATGAAAAGAAAGAAAAAAAAGAAAAATAAATATTACATATGTATATTTTTTATATAAAAAATATATATATATATATATATACACAGTGGGGCAAAAAAGTATTTCGTCAGCCACCGATTGTGCAAGTTCTCCCACTTAAACTGATGACAGAGGTCTGTAATTTTCATCATAGGTACACTTCAACTGTGAGAGACAGAATGTGAAAAAAGATCCAGGAATTCACATTGTAGGAATTTTAAATAATTTATTCGTAAATTAAGGTGGAAAATAAGTATTTGGTCAACCATTCAAAGCTCTCACTGATGGAAGGAGGTTTTGGCTCAAAATCTCACGATACATGGACCCATTCATTCTTTCCTTAACACGGATCAATCGTCCTGTCCCCTTAGCCGAAAAACAGCCCCAAAGCATGATGTTTCCACCCCCATGCTTCACAGTAGGTGTGGTGTTCTTGGGATGCAACTCAGTATTCTTCTTCCTCCAAACACGACGAGCTGAGTTTATACCAAAAAGTTATATTTTGGTTTCATCTGACCACATGACATTCTCCTAATCCTCTGCTGTATCATCCATGTATCCATTTTGGTATAAACTCAACTCGTCGTGTTTGGAGGAAGGAGAATACTGAGTTGCATCCCAAGAACACCAGACCTACTGTGAAGCATGGGGGTGGACACATCATGCTTTGGGGCTGTTTTTCTGCTAAGAGAACAGGACGATTGATCCGTGTTAAGGAAAGAATGAATGGGGCCATGTATCGGGAGATTTTGAGCCAAAACCTCCTTTCATCAGTGAGAGCTTTGAATGGTTGACCAAATACTTATTTTCCACCATAATTTACAAATAAATTATTTAAAATTCCTTCAATGTGAATTCCTGGATTTTTTTTTCACATTCTGTCTCTCACAGTTGAAGTGTACCTATGATGAAAATTACAGACATCTGTCATCATTTTAAGTGGGAGAACTTGCACAATTGGTGGCTGACTAAATACTTTTTTGCCCCACTGTATATGTGTGTATATATATATTCATATATATATATATATATATATATATATATACATATATATATATATATATATATATATATATACTATTTGTATTTATAATTTTAATATAAATAATGAATAAATAAATATATATATATATATACTATTTTTATTTATTTTTTAATATAAATAAAAAATATATATAGACATATACATATATATATATATATATATATATATATATATATATATATATATATATATATATATATACACATACACCCCCCCCCCCCCCCCCCCCCAAGTTGCCGCCTGATGGGTGCAGCTGTATGAAGAACTGCAACCTGTGGCCGATTCAGTTGAATGTTCAAAAATGGACACATCTATTACCTTGACAGTGCACGAACAACATTTTCTGGGAAAACAAACTGGTCCGTTGAGCAGGCAGGGAAAGGGATGGACAATAAAAAAAGGGAGCTGACCTTTCTACTGTTACTCATGTTGAACGTGAGAAGATAGCATCCAAATAGAACAACATTAACAGAGATAGGCGAGCGGCGATGCTAACATGAGTCACATTTTGACAGCAACATCATGCTAGGTTAGAGCCTTTTTGCTAAAAAGACAAAATTATGCAAAGATAGTGAGCAGAGTCCTGGGCGTTACTTTGGGATGTGTAGTGAACCTTGTTTTCTTTCTACCTCTGCAGTAGAGGGTGCCATAAGGCTAGAGATGGGTACCTTTCATATTACCTGGGAATCAATACTGGTACTCAACGGTACCAATTTTTTTGTACTTTTATGTGTGTTAATAAGTATTAATTGTTTTTAATAACAAAATTATTTTTAATTGGAACTTATTAAAAAATAGCTGATTAGTATAACCCCTGTCCAGTGGTTAAAATTCCATCAATCCATTTTGTACTGCTTGTCCCTTTCGAGATTGCAGGGGGAGCTAGAGCCTCTTAGTTGCATTCGGGCAGAAGGCGGCGTACATCCTGGACAAGTCGCCAACTCATCGCATGTGTTTTGTGGCAATTCAAACTCTGACCGTGGCGTCAGTTGCTATGTAGAGTGCCGCTTTCCATCATTTTCAGCGGACTGCATCGCAAAATGATTAGCCCACTCTCTTCCTCTCACTCAAGTGCCACCCAGGAATGGGGCCATATGAATCCCTTCCCAAATGTAAGAGAAAACTGCAATAACGTCAATGCTAGGTACCTCAGTATGGATACTGTGAGGGAAAACTGTTAAAAATAATCACAATATCAATATTTCGTCTCACTTCGACTCCATGTTTTTACCTCTAATTCTTAATCTTGTGTTACGTCTGTGTGGCATAGTGATTCCAAGTTTGTCCCTTCGTGGATGCGTCGAACGAGAACCAGCAAGAGGTAAGATATTATGATTTATTAATGTAACAAAAGAAGCTATGAACAAAAATACTGGAGCTAATAGACAAAACAAACCAAGGGCGCTAGCATGAAAGCTAGGAATACTAATGGAAAAACTAAACTGGCACGTAGGCACACAAAAAGGAAAAACAAAACATTTAGCAAGAGAGCTAAGAATGAAACAAATGCATAGCATGAGAGCTCGCGAGAATAATAAAGAGTTGCGTGTAAGCATATTAGCATAGCAGACGTACCGTTGCGTGAGAGCAAATTTGGATCCCAGACTGAACAACAAAAGAGGCAGGCTTACATAAGACAGGTGATTAGTAAGGACAGGTGTGCAGGACCGTGAGAAGCAGGTGAAACTCATAAGCTACCATGGTGACAGACTAAACCGAAAATAAAGCAGTCAAATAACCGAGTGATACACAATGGAGCAGTAAACAATGTGTAGAGATCTGAAAAGCGGATCTCAAGATCTTTATTCATTATAAAATGGATGAAAAGACTGTGTGTGGGTCCATGCAAACATTCCTGCTATAAAACGCCCATACAGGAAGAACAGTGATGGTGGTGGTGACATCGCCACTCAAACGGCACGTGAGTCTCTTGCGGCATGTCATACATAACACGTGCATGAAGAAGTGAGCTGAATTCATATTCCAGCAGAGGAGAGGATGATATGGAAGTACATGGCAGAGCTAAAAGGAAGTTAAGTGCTTGCATTAAACACGTGGCTTCTCAGGGTTCCTTTAATCCTGTCTTTTCTCCGGTAATCATGCAGACGCCTCGACGGTTTTTCTGTGCATGAGAACGCAAAAATGGAGCGCTTTGCCAGGAAGCAGCATTCCCTTGTGGTGCACTTGACGGCTCGAGATTGTAAGAGTCTGTTGTGTTTTAGGTGCAGTGTTAAATTGAATTAGATTATCCAGTATTTTTTCTTTTAAATATTTTTTTGATATATTATCAGGTTGATACCATTCAATTTTGACAAGAGCTGGGATTCATTTATGACCAGCTTATGTGTCATCAAACCCACCTGGGAGGTGACCGGCAGAAGACCGGGTCCAACGCAACAGTATATAGTTGGGCGGTGGAAGGAATACATTGAGGATCTCCTTAATCCTACAGACACAGCCTCCATAGAGGAGGCAGAGTCTGACGTCACAAACGCGGACAACTCCATCACTGGAGCCGAAGTTGCTGAGGTAATCAAAAATTTGCCCAGTGGCAAGGACGAGATTCGCCCCGAATACTTTAAGGCTCTGGATGTTGTGGCTGACACGTCTCTTCAACATAGCGTGGAAGTCTGGGGTGGTACCTGTGGATTGGCAGAAAAGTAGGAACACACTGGAAGTCGGTTGGCGCTGCTATGGAAACAGAAATCCATCATAATGTTATGCGAATAACTTTGTAATATTACAACTGCAAAAGGTCGTAAAGACAGGAGAATTAAAGGCCTACTGAAATGAGATTTTCTTATTCAAACGGGAATAGCAGGTCCACTCTATGTGTCATACTTGATCATTTCGCGATATTGCCATATATTTGCTGAAAGGATTTAGTAGAGAACATCCACGATAAAGTTCTCAACGTTTGGTCGCTAATAGAAAAGCCCTGCCTTTGCCGGAAGTATGTGGGCGTGACGTCACGAGTTGCAGGGCTCCACACATATTTAAAGTTAAAGTAACAATGATTGTCACACACACTAGGTGTGGTGAAATGTGTCCTCTGCATTTGACCCATCCCCTTGATCACCCCCTGGGAAGTGAGGGGAGCAGTGGGCAGCAATTCCAACCCTTGTTGCTGAGTGCAAAGGGTCCCATATTTATAGTCTTTGGTATGACTCGGCCGGGATTTGAACTCACAACCTAACGATCTCAGGGCGGACACTCTAACCACTAGGCCACTGATTCACATTGTTTGTAATGGGAACCACCAGCAGTAAGAGCTATTCGGACCAAGAAAACGACAATTTCCCCATTAATTTCAGCGAGAATGAAAGATTCGTGTTTGAGGGTATTGATAGCGAAGGACTAGAAGAAAAAAAAAAGGCGATTGCATGGGGACGGATTCAGATGATTTTAGACACATGCCCTAGGATAATTCGGGGAAATCCCTTATCTTTCTATTGTGTTGCTAGTGTGTTAGTGAGATTAGATAGTACCTGATAGTCGGAGGGGTGTGTCCACGTGTGTCTTGAGGCCAGTGTCTGAGGGAAGTCGACGGCAGTTGTATGGACGGGGCAAGCTCAGCTGATCTCCGGTAAGAGTCGACTTTTTACCACAATTTTCTCACCGAAAACTGCTGGTTGACATTTGGTCGGGATCCATGTTCGTTTGACCGCTCTGATCCATAGTAAATGTTGTGTAACTATCAAAAAGTAATTAGTTACTGAGAGTGGAAAGCAGGGCTCTGTCTGACACGCTAGGTCCAAGGATGCAACATGAACTATTTATTGCTGTTTTGAGGGTGATTTATTGTCCCTTTGAGTAAAAATACAATACAATACATTCAGATGGCTTGTGGTTCCTTTGCAGTCCATCCCTTTGCGGTCAACAGAAGTGTTGGCACCCAGGTTCACACTCTCTCCAAACAAGCCAAACAATTCCCCCAGACAAGTGCAGGTGATATTCATTCAGCAATCATTCAGCTCCACAAACACTCCTCCCACACACACACACACTCCGCCCACACACATGTAGCCACACTCACTATCCAAGGTGACAAGTGAGACATATCCCTGCCTCTACAGTAAAGTTTCACCTCCGGGAATTTTAAACAAGGAATCACCGTGTGTTTGTGTGGCTAAAAGCTAAAGCTTCCCAACTCCATCTTTCTACTTTGACTTCTCCATTATTAATTGAACAAATTGCAAAAGATTCAGCAACACAGATGTCCAAAATACTGTGTAATTATGCGGTTAAAGCAGACAACTTTTTGCCGCGAGTCGTGCAGCGCTAATATTTCCTGACAGTCCGTGATGTCACTCGCACGCGACGTTTTCAACAATAAACTCCGCGGGAAATTTAAAATTGCAATTTAGTAAACTAAAAAGGCCGTATTGGCATTTGTTGCAATGTTAATATTTCATCATTGATATATAAACTATCAGACTGCGTGGTGGGTAGTAGTGGGTTTCAGTAGGCCTTTAAGTGGTAACATTTAGACAAGAGAAATGGCAGTAAAAAAATAATTTCACAAAAATAAAGTGCTAAAATGTATATTTTTAAAAGCAATAAAGTAAACACAACCGTCAATAAAATCTTAGTGAGGTGATGAATCAAGATTTGTGTTTTAATCTGCAAAGTTTTACCAAGTGGAGTTAGGACATCAGTTCTCTCCCGCCTGCCTGCCTGCCTGCCTGAATGTCTTTATGCAAGATACTAAAAACAAAGTACGCCTGCATTCGCCTGTTTGCTCCTCTTTTTTCCTCTATCATCTTTCCCCCACCAGCTCAAGGAAGTAAATGACTCTGCAGTGAAGTCAATGTGGAGGCTGTTTGACCTCGATAGCAAAAAAAGCTCCGTTCCTGAATAAATAGTTGGCAGCTCCGGAGTGATGGCGGCGGCGCTCGCCTCCTTCCACCGGCCCAGATAACGTGTAATGTACGAGGTGGCCAGCGGAGGCCATGTTTGTTGTGTAACCTGACGGCCTGCATGGATTTGAATAATGACACAAGATTCACGCGGGTGAGGAATACACCGAGATGTCCAAACCGTCATTTAAGACATTTGTGTCTTGGGGATTTGTGGACTTTCATTATTTTTACTTTCTTTGTTTTTAGGCTCGTCCATTTTCTTTTATTAGTTTCACCTGTCTTTTGGCAGCCATTCATCATCTGTCTTACCCTTGTGCTTCCCCTCCAACTGTGTCTTTATGTTTCTTAGGTTATTCTTCTTATCACTTTAGCCAAGGAGGGATTTTCTTTTTTTGGTTTGACAAATGACGCAACATGACCCACACTGTAAGTAATTACCGTATTTTTCGGATTATAAGTCGCTCCGGAGTATACGTCAAACCGGCCGAAAATGCATAGTAAAGAAGGAAAAAAACATATATACGTCGCACTGGAGTATAAGTCGCATTTTTGGGGGGAAATTTTTTTGATAAAATCCAACACCAAGAATAGACATTTGAAAGACGGTTTAAAATAAATAAAGAATAGTGAACAACAGGGTGAATAAGTGTACGTTATATGACGCATAAATAACCAACTGAGAAGGTGCCTGGAATGTTAAAGGCCTACTGAAAGGAGATTTTCTTATTTTAACGGGGATAGCAGGTCCATTCTATGTGTCATACTCGATCATTTCGCGATATTGCCATATTTTTGCTGAAAGGATTTAGTAGAGAACATCGACGATAAAGTTCGCAACTTTTGGTCGCTAATAAAAAAGCCCTGCCTTTACCATTAAGAGTTCAGGAGACTACGAAAGGCTTCACAGTGGCAGAGGGGTTAGTTTGTGGAGTTTGCATGTTCTCCCCGTGAATGCGTGGGTTCCTTCCGGGTACTCCGGCTTCCTCCCACTTCCAAAGACATGCACCTGGGGATAGGTTGATTGGCAACACTAAATTGGCCCTAGAGTGTGAATGTTGTCTGTCTGTGTTGGCCCTGCGATGAGGTGGCGACTTGTCCAGGGAGTACCCTGCCTTCCGTCCGATTGTAGCTGAGATAGGCGCCAGCGCCCCCCGCCACCCCAAAAAGGGAATAAAAGGTAGCAAATGGATGGATGAATGGATGGATGGAGACTACGAAATAAAATAATGTGTTTACGTGAGCCTATTACAAATGCTTAATACGTTAATTTTAAAACATAAAAAAACACTATGAATAAAAAATATTTGTAAAAAAGAAAAAAAAAAAATACAACTCTGACGATATGGTTTACCCCAATAAATTCTTAACACTTTGTAAAGCAAGAACAGGGAAAAATTATTATTTTACTTGGTTGGTAGAGCAGCCGTGCCAGCAACTTGAGGGTTGCAGGTTCGATTCCCGCATCCGCCATTCTAATCACTGCCGTTGTGTCCTTGGGTAAGACACTTTACCCACCTGCTCCCAGTGCCACCCACACTGATTTGAATGTAACTTAGATATTGGGTTTCACTATGTAAAGCGCTTTGAGTCACTAGAGAAAAAGCGCTATATAAATATAATTCACTTCACTTCACTTCACTTATATTTTTATTTATTTACTTATTTACTTATGAGTCACACATTAAAAGCGTTACTAAAACGGCCTTCTTTCATCTCCGTAATATCGCTAAAATTCGCTCCATTTTGTCCACTAAAGACGCCGAGATCATTATCCATGCGTTTGTTACGTCTCGTCTCGATTACTGTAACGTATTATTTTCGGGTCTCCCCATGTCTAGCATTAAAAGATTACAGTTGGTACAAAATGCGGCTGCTAGACTTTTGACAAGAACAAGAAAGTTTGATCATATTACGCCTGTACTGGCTCACCTGCACTGGCTTCCTGTGCACTTAAGATGTGACTTTAAGGTTTTATTACTTACGTATAAAATACTACACGGTCTAGCTCCAGCCTATCTTGCCGATTGTATTGTACCATATGTCCCGGCAAGAAATCTGCGTTCAAAAGACTCCGGCTTGTTAGTGATTCCTAGAGCTCAAAAAAAGTCTGCGGGCTATAGAGCGTTTTCCGTTCGGGCTCCAGTACTCTGGAATGCCCTCCCGGTAACAGTTCGAGATGCTACCTCAGTAGAAGCATTTAAGTCTCATCTTAAAACTCATTTGTATACTCTAGCCTTTAAATAGACCTCCTTTTTAGACCAGTTGATCTGCCGCTTCTTTTCTTTCTCCTATGTCCCCCCCTCCCTTGTGGAGGGGGTCCGGTCCGATGACCATGGATGAAGTACTGACTGTCCAGAGTCGAGACCCAGGATGGACCGCTCGTCGGGACCCAGGATGGACCGCTCGCCTGTATCGGTTGGGGACACCTCTACGCTGCTGATCCGCTTCAGATGGTTTCCTGTGGACGGGACTCTCGCTGCTGTCTTGGAGCCACTATGGATTGAACTTTCACAGTATCATGTTGGACCCGCTCGACATCCATTGCTTTCGGTCCCCTAGAGGGGGGGGGTTGCCCACATCTGAGGTCCTCTCCAAGGTTTCTCATAGTCAGCATTGTCGCTGGCGTCCCACTGAATGTGAATTCTCCCTGCCCACTGGGTGTGAGTTTTCCTTGCCCTTTTGTGGGTTCTTCCGAGGATGTTGTAGTCGTAATGATTTGTGCAGTCCTTTGAGACATTTGTGATTTGGGGCTATATAAATAAACATTGATTGATTGATTGATTGATTGATTTGTGAAGTGAAGTGAATTATATTTATATAGCACTTTTTCTCTAGTGACTCAAAGTAAAACCCAAGATCTAAGTTACATTTAAACCAGTGTGGGTGGCACTGGGAGCTGGTGGGTAAAGTGTCTTGCTCAAGGACACAACGGCAGAGACTAGGATGACGGAAGCGGGGATCGAACTTGGAACCCACATGGTGCTGGCACGGCCACTCTACCAACCGAGCTATACCGCCCCGCAGGTATATTACTTCCAATAATAACAATAATAAGAACAATAATAACAAGCTATTAATAAGAATATTTAAATGAAAATACAAATGTATTTTTTTAAAAACTAGTATTGTGATGATAAATTAGTTTTTATACAACACTTTAAAACACAATATTGATAGAAATAATAGTAATGATAATAATAAAAAAACTATGGAAATGTTTACAAAACAAACATTTGTAATAAAATGTTTTACACGCAATTACTTTTTAAACACATATTAAAGCAATAGAGTCATAAGTGTCTTACCTTGAAAATATATTGTTTAATAACTGTACTTATAATCTTGTACATAATATTGAAAGCCCAATTAATTTATAAAATAAATATTTGTAAATAATACTAAATATTCAAAATATGTTGACCACAGCGTAATTCCAATGACAATTTTGAAGCTTCAACCTCAAAATTCCTTTTTAATTTAAGTGCTGACAAATAAATGCAACAGAAATATTTAATGCTGAATAAACTTGTAAAGTAAAAAAACGTAAGATCCTTCTTACAGTAGAGGCGTCAAAGCTCCAGTGGGCGAATGATGGATAATGTTTCCTTCAATTAGGCCTCATTCTCACCGTCTCCCCAAAAAGGCTTCCTTTGTTTCAGCAGACGGCCGTCGCTATTGAGCCACAATCACACAAACAAACAGTAGGAGTCAAAGGTTTGGAGACAACTTCTTCTTCAATAGCTTGAAAAACTGCCTCAACCTTTTGAATTGGGATATGTATATAATGTATGTATATACTGTATGTATATTAATATGTACAGTGTGTGAGAGACATGAGCCATAGATAACATAAAAGATGAGAGATTCCTTCAGTCCGTATTTTATCACCTTCAGGCATTAAAAACACACCTGGCTGTGTGTCACTTTTTATTTTCAACAGTCTGCATCGCTGAGATTACAGATTTGATACTCGCAACGGAAATTTGTCACTGACGCATCAAGACACGGACGGATTAATAGGAAAACTCTGTGACACAAAAATATCAAAACATGGTCCCCAAAAATAGAAAAATAGTAAAAAATAAAAATGTGAATATTTCATGAAGTACTATAAACAAAATAGAATTGTGTTAGTTAAACACAAAAATATGAGGTTGATCCTACAACATAAATAAAAAAAATTATACACACACATATACATATACATATACATATATATATATATATATATATATATATATATATATATATATATATATATATATATATATATATATATATATATATATATATATACACAAACCCTGTTTCCATATGAGTTGTGAAATTGTGTTAGATGTAAATATAAACGGAATACAATGATTTGCAAATCATTTTCAACCCATATTCAGGTGAATGCACTACAAAGACAAGATATTTGATGTTCAAACTAATGAACTTTATTTTTTTTTTCAAATAATAATTAATTTAGAATTTCATGGCTGCAGCACGTGCCAAAGTAGTTGGGAAAGGGCATGTTCACCACTGTGTTACAACCCATTTTCTTTTAACAACACTCGAACGTTTGGGAACCGAGGAAACTATTTGTTAAAGCTTTGAAAGTGGACTTCTTTCCCATTCTTGCTTTATGTAAAGCTTAAGTTGTTAAACAGTCCGAGGTCTCCGCTGTCGTATTTTACGCTTCATAATGCGCCACACATTTTCGATGGGAGACCGGTCTAGACTGCAGGCGGCCCAGGAAAGTACCCGCACTCTTTTACTACAAAGCCACGCTGTTGAAAGAAGAAGGACCATTGTTCCAAAGGTGTATGTTCTGCTAATGAACACAGTTAGTCATGTTTCAGCGAAATGACTGAAGTCACTATTTAAAGCACTTCAGCTGCCTTATCTTTCTCAATGAATTAAGAAGAGGTCGAACCTTTTACCGTGACAGGACATTTGTCTCCGGTCGTCCCTCTCTTCCTGTGTCCTCACCTGCTCTCCTCCTCGTCCCGTAATTAGAAATGCAGCATGAAGGGGAAGTTTGATCCATAGTGGCAGGCGGGTAGCGCCTTGTGTCGCCGACGCCCGTCTTCACCCACAGCTTGCTGCGAGGATTGTTCTCCCGGGATGCAATCGGACCATAATGGACACGGCTAGAAGGTAGGAACATTATTAATTATACAACTCAAAAAAAGGAACAAGTAAAAAGGCGCACGAGGCGAAAACACAACTTAGACAGAACTATGGACAAGAAACAAAACTCATTAAACTGTGGCATGGATAAACAAAACTCGGCATGAAAACGAGCAGCATGAACAATGGCGTGAAAACTAGCAATGTCGCCATGACGACTAACAGGCAAATTAGGCTTAAGTAAAAGTCTCTTGATTAGAGCAGGTGCTTTTTTTTTACATAAAGCAGGGTCGTCATGGTAACTAAACAAGGGAGCGTAAACAGGAACTAAAAGTGTCCAAAATTACAGAAAATAACAAAATATTATCCAGACCACAGACATGACATTAAGATTCGATTCAGAATTGATTCTCGATTCAAAAGCAATACGTTTTAAATAACATTGGTTGCCAGTTCTTTGATTAACTACATTCCTCCTTAAAATAGACAAAAGGCTCTGATAAATGTCCATATTACTTGAAATAAAACTAGTTTTATTTAATAAAATTTGACTCAAACATTTAATAAAGTCAGATACAAATAAGTCAAATGGGAGAAGTATGCCACACTTCTCTTTTCTTAAGTTAACCTGTACAGCAGGTATGGGCATCTACATCAATTAAATGATTTACCTTGGGGCCTGGACAGGACAGATTAATAACTTAATTTGAGTTTTTGGAATCAATTAAGATCCGTGAACACTAAGAATCGGGATCTCAGGGCATTCAAACGATCGCAACTAACGGTTTGGTTTGTCTTAGAAGACGTTTCTTCTCCCATTCAAGTAGGCTTCATCGGTTCATGCTCGTAGACTTAGACAGGTTAGATCTAGTCTTACATTCGTCAGATCTAGTCTTAGACTGGTCAGATCTAGTCTTGGGTTTGTCCTCCTTTTTCATTGTCCCATTTACTCTCTGTAAAGCACCAGTTCCATTGGTAGCAAAACAGGCCCAGAGCATAACACTACCACCACCATGCTTGACGGTAGGGTTGGTGTTCCTGGGATTAAAGGCCTCACCTTTTCTCCACCAGACATATTGCTGGGTATTGTGGCCAAACAGCTCAATTTTTGTTTCGTCTGACCACCAAACTTTCACCCAGAAGGTCTTATCTTTGTCCATGTGATGTGATGATCTCAATTCTGTACACTGCTGCTGGAATTTTAATTTTCCTGAGGGAACCCTCCTGAAGGAATCAATAACGTACTATCTATCTATTTATATTTTGGCTCATTAGTAACTAGTAAACAGCTACATTTTCCCGTGGTAGGAAACGACCTGTCGAAATGTGTGCCAATAAAGGACCATATAGCTAACGCATTATTATCGCGGGTAACTTTGACAGCCATAGTTTATGATTCCAAATTGTCGTTTAGCAAAAAGTATGTTAATTTAATTTGCATTCGTGTTGGCATTTAAGATAGCTAGCTATTAGCGAGCGATGAGCTGCGAGATCTGCAACGTACTTTCCTTTCCAAGAAATCAACAGTCAGTGAGTTTACTGAATTCTAGTTATAAATCTCGGTTTTACGATCATTCTCATTTCAAACGGTAATACCAAGGCATCTTTCACATTTGAGCCGATACTTTATCATTTCTGCCATTTTTTTTTTAAATGTTTATTTATAAATTTCAACATTTACAAAGAGTTGAGAAACAATAATCACAATAAGTCCGACAACAGTACAAACATTACAAAACATTATAAAAACAGTACAAAACAGCGCCAGGGGGTTGTAAATTCAAAGTAACAAAAATAGAATACAATATACATATATATATATATATATATATATATATATATATATATATATATATATATATATATATATATATAAACAAAGTGAAAAGCCATAGGCTCATTCAGATTCAGTAAATAACTTAAATTTGGAACACAGCATCATTGTTTTCACAGCTTTTTTTGTTGTTAGAGGTAGAGAGCGTTTTATGTAAAGTTCAAAATATTTTTTAAAGGCACAGAAGACAGGTCGGGTATTGAGAAACTTACATTTATGACTATAAAACTTAGCCAATAGAATAATGAAGTTGCAATGGTAGAATTCCTTTTCAAAGTGTTGTTCATACAGTGTAAAATCAAAAATCACATCTTTAAAACAAAGCACAAAATTGTCATGAATATTGTCCAGGATGAAGCGACAGATGCCCTGCCATAGTGATCGAGTGTTTTCACAAGTCCAAAACAAGTGGTTAACAGTCTCTGGATGCATGTTACAAAAGGTGCAGGTAACATCAATGTCCTTTTTGTATCTAACCATCACAGTCTTTACAGGGTAATAACGATGAATGATTTTAAAAGATATCTCTTTGACTTTGTTGGTAAGTAAATACCTGTTAGGAAGAGACCACGTTTTTACCCAACATATGTCATTTACAACATTATTCCAGAGGGCAATTACATTAGAGATAGACACACAATCATTTTGGGATAAGCTGCGGATTTTTCTGTTATTTTTCTGATCAAAGCAAAGTTTCCCCACAGGAGTGTCAAGTGGATCATTCACTATTTTTACAGCAGAAAGAGGAGGTGTGTAAGCTCTGTACAACGTAATAACACCTGTTGGAATGGCATCAAATACAATGGCAAATTGTTTGGGAGTCACAGGTATCTTAAAATGGTTGAAAAATTCTTGGTAATTAAAAAGTTGACCTTCCTTATTGAAAAGCTGACTCACTAAAATAATGTTATTGTTGAACCAATTGTTGAGGAAAAGAGATTTCATTTTGTAACATATGTCTTTATTATTCCAAATGAAATATTTGGTAGGTGAAAAATGGTGCTTGTATATAAGAGACCATGCTAGAAGGGCTTGTTTGTGCACGTTTGAGAGGGCAACAGGAATCCTATCAATGTTATAATTACACAATAGCCAAAATTCTAAGCCTCCAAGGTTAGAAAATACATGAGAAATTGAAGTGGGGTCTTTCAAGTAGTGTCTTATCCAATTAATTTTAATGGTGTTGTTTAGTGTAGTAAAATCAAGAAAGTTTTAGACCACCCTGATTGTAATTGTTCATTATAACAGATTTCTTATTATAATGAATTTTGTTTTTCCAAATAAAATCAACCAGTATTTTGTCAATAGTTTTACATATTTTTTGGTTAACATCTAAAGAAATAGCCGCATACGTAAGCCTGGAGATACTTTCTGCTTTGGAAAGCGAGGTTCTGCCTTTTAAGGATAAATCTCTCTGTAGCCATTGGTTAAATCTTTTCTTAGGTTTTTCTACAATTGGATTAAAGTTCAAGACCGATCTAGATTTCTGATTTTTAGTGATAAGTATTTCTAGGTAATTAATTCTATCCTTAACTGGAATTTGACATACAGACCTCATTTCACATCTTTTCCCATCTCTTCACAGCCATCAGTTCACACTTATTCACATTTAGACGGAGACCAGAAGCCAAGGAAAAAACATGAATCACATCCAAGGCTAGGGGAATTTGGGAAGTCTTTCAAAAAGAGTGTTGTGTCGTCAGCCAGTTGGCTGATAATTATCTCTCTGTCTAATACAGAGAACCCCTTTAAACGACTAGTTTTTATATGAACCGATAACAATTGGGTGGCTAACAAAAATAAATATGGACAAATAGGACAACCTTGCCGTATCTCACGTTTTAATTCGAATCTTGGAAATGTACAAGATTTGAGCTTTATTGAGCTATTACCATTGCAGTACAAAGTCTTGATTGTTTTGCGGAAAAAATTGCCAAAGCCAAATTTCTCAAGTGTCCTGAAGATAAATTCATGTTCGATCGCGTCAAAAGCTTTGTAGAAGTCCAGGAAAAGAAGGAAGCCTTCATCATTAATGACCTCTGAGTAATCCAGAATGTCAAGTACAAGCCTGATATTATTTGATATGTGTCTCCCTCTCATAAAACCTGACTGTGTCTCATCAATTATGTCATCCAGAACCAATTTTAAACGTTTAGCAAAAATAATAACTACAATTTTATAGTCATTGTTTAGAAGGCTGATTGGACGCCAATTATCAATGATTAGTAAATCTTTGTTTGGTTTGGGTATAAGGGTAATAAGGCCCATCCATCCATTTTCTACCGCTTATTCCCTTTCGGGGTCACGGGGGGCGCTGGCGCCTATCTCAGCTACAA
The DNA here is from genome assembly GCF_033978795.1 of Nerophis ophidion. Classification (NCBI taxonomy): domain Eukaryota; kingdom Metazoa; phylum Chordata; class Actinopteri; order Syngnathiformes; family Syngnathidae; genus Nerophis; species Nerophis ophidion. The sequence continues at coordinate 65,394,950 of NC_084614.1, forward strand.
TCGGGCGGAAGGCGGGGTACACCCTGGACAAGTCGCCACCTCATCACAGGGCCAACACAGATAGACAGACAACACTCACACTCACATTCACACACTAGGGCCAATTTAGTGTTGCCAATCAACCTATCCCCAGGTGCATGTCTTTGGAGGTGGGAGGAAGCCGGAGTACCCGGAGGGAACCCACGCATTCACGGGGAGAACATGCAAACTCCACACAGAAAGATCCCGAGCCTGGATTTGAACCCAGGACTGCAGAACCTTCGTATTGTGCGGCAGACGCATTAACCCCTCTGCCACCGTGAAGCCGGGTAATAAGGCCTTCGTGACTTAATTTCTGTTGGTTTTCCTTGTTTTTGTATTTACTTCCCGTCAGTGCTCTTATTTTGTTAAATTTCCTGTTTGTTCTGCGGAGCACTGTTTGCTCCTCACTTGCCGTTGATTGGCAGCCGGTCCACACCAGCTGCCAATCAACATATGTCCATTTATGTTTTCACTCGAGCACTCCTAAGTGCTTGAAGATAATTCTCTGTTTGGAACTTCTGTTTGCAAGACTGCTTCATGTTTTTGTTTGGTGATAATTAAAGTCATCTTACCTGCTCATCCTCCTCCTGGTTCTTGCATCTTTGGGTAATAAAACAGCAGCCATGCATTTTCCTGACAGCCTTGTGTTAAAGTTGGAGGAAGGGCACCTGTATCAATACTTTCGAAAAACACTTCTAGTAAGAAAAGAGCTAGCTCTTCTGAAAATATTTTATAGAATTATGATGTAATACCATCCACTCTAGGAGATTTGTTATTTTTTAAACTATTAATTGATTCCACTACTTCCTTGAGACAGATTGGACGGTCACAGAATACTTGGTCAGCTGTGCTGATTGATTCAGTTTCAGTAAAAGGCATCCATAAACTTAACAGCGTCACTTTCACAGTATTGACTATTGCACAATTTTTTGTAAAATTGAGAACAAAAATTTGCAATCTGTTTTGCATCGTTGCAAACCACCGTTTATTTTCAATTGATCAATTGTGTTGTTTTGAGCCTGCGATTTTTCTAAACAAAAGAAATATGCGGAATTGTGTTCACCTTCCTCCAGCCATTGTTTTCTAGATCTTACAAAGGCTCCTTCTGATTTTAATTGATACATTTTGTCTAATTTATTTTGGTTTTCTAAGAGACTCTTTTGCTTCTGCTGACATATTATCTGGACATATAGAAGATAATGCAGTAATGATGGAAATCACATGTTCTTCCTCAGAACGCTCTTTCTTAGTTAGATTACTGCAAAATTTTCCAATAAATTTACCTACCTCATTTTTGAGGAGTTCCTAATTAGTACAATAATTGTTTTGGGTTTTGGCTTTATTAAAAAAAAGTATTAAATCTTTAATCTTATTTTTAACTGCTTCATGACATAAAACCGAATTGTTGAGTTTCCAGTATGAGCTTTTTGAAGGATTGTGAGAAGGATGTAGAGAATCTGAATAGTCCTATGATCAGTCAAAGGAGTTAGAAATTAACCACATGTGTGAAGACTGTGTGGCATAACGATGCCGGATTTGTTCCTCCGTAGATGGGTCGGCAAGAACACAGCAAAAAGGTGAGAAATAAAAGGATTTATTACAGTAATAAAACAGGCTGGAAACAAAACACTGGAGCTAAACAGAAAAGCCAAACACAAGGCGCTAGCATGGATGCTAGGAAAACAAACGGGAACACAAATACTAGGCACGAAGGCACGAAAAGGGAAAACAAAACATTTAGCATGAGAGCTAAGAATAAACAAAGGCATAGCGTGTAAGCTAGCGAGAATATTCATCTAAAGCAGTCGTCACTGTTGCACGAAGGCAAACTAGGATCCCAGGCAGAACAACAAAAAGGGGCGAGTTTAAATAAGGCAGTAATCAAAATAGAAACAGGTGTGCGTCGAAAGCAAGGGCAGGTGAAAATAATATGAAACCATGGTGACAGACTAAACAGGAACTAAGGAGTCAGACGGAGAGTGATACAAAAATGGAAACATTTTGTAAAGATCCGAGCAGCGGATCGCAACAACATGTCTATTATAGACTTTCTTGAGCCTTACTTATTGGACCAGGTAAAGGATGTCTTATTAGAATTGTTATATCTCTAGGCATCAATTAAATCAAGCCTTTGCATTAGTAACTTTGGATTTGAGCTGACACTACTCTGAGAGCCTGGTGGCCATCTATCAAGTGAATTGTCAATGACAGTATTGAAGTCACCTCCTACAAGCATATAAGCATTTGGAAATGTGGCAAGCCAGTGTAAAATTTTATTTTGCACTTCATTGAATAAAATAGTATTGTCAGGCACCGAGTTGTATCCATAAATGTTAGCAACTATAAAGTTTGTTTTCTGAATCTCTAAAACCTGACAAATATAATGGCCATTTTTATCATAGTCACTATGACGCAATACAATTCCTGTAATATTGTTTTGTTTTTGAATGTGCCAACTCCAGGATGCATGAGAGCAATAGATCTCATTACCCCATTGAGATCTCCAAAACTTTACATCATCATTCATTCTGTGTCTCCTGTAAAAAACATAAATCTGTTTTACATTGATTAAAAAATAAAAACAAAGCTTTGCGCTTCAAGTTCTGTCTTAGCCACCTGGCGTTGAGATAAAAACTATCGATAAAGACAAATTAAAATAAAAATGCTTTTAGTTAGAAACAAAGAAACTGGACGCAAAGGCGTGACGTCACGGACTGTCAGGAAATATTAGCTCAGCACCAGTTACGGCTAAAAGTCGTCTCTTTTCATTGCATGATTACACAGTAATTTGGACGTCTGTGTTGCTGAATCTCTTGCAATTTGTTTAATTAATAATGGAGACTATAAAGAACGATGCTGTTGGTGGAAAGCGGTGGATTGCAGTTGTCTTTAGCACCGAGACACAGCCGGTGTTTCTCTGTTTTTAACACAGAGCGGTCAAGCGAACATATTTCTCTACGTCAACCAGCATGTTTTTGGATGGGAAAATTTTGATATAAATCTTACCGGAGACATCAGTGGAGTATTCGTCCTCCTGCAGTAGCTGTCAAAAAAGGCAGCTGTGAGCTTGGCTCCTCGACTTGAGACACTGCGTGTTCACCGCAGCCGTCCGACCTCGAGGTATGTCTTTACAATCTCACTAAAACACTATTAAAACAATAAGCAGATAAGGGATCTTCCAGAATTATCCTAGTAAATGTGTCTAATTACATCAATCAATCAATCAATCAATGTTTACTTATATAGCCCTAAATCACTAGTGTCTCAAAGGGCTGCACAAACCACCACGACATCCCCGGTAGGCCCACATAAGGGCAAGGAAAACTCACACCCAGTGGGACGTCGGTGACAATGATGACTATGAGAACATGATACTGTGATACTGATGATACTGATGACTATGAGAACATATGAGAACATGATACTGTGAAAGATCAATCCATAATGGATCCAACACAGTCGCGAGAGTCCAGTCCAAAGCGGATCCAACACAGCAGCGAGAGTCCCGCTCACAGCGGAGCCAGCAGGAAACCATCCCAAGCGGAGGCTGATCAGCAGCGCAGAGATGTCCCCAGCCGATACACAGGCGAGCAGTACATGAACACCGGATCGGACCGGACTCCCTCCACAAAGTAGAGTGGGACATAGAAGAAAAAGAAAAGAAACGGCAGATCAACTGGTCTAAAAAGGGAGTCTATTTAAAGGCTAGAGTATACAAATGAGTTTTAAGGTGAGACTTAAATGCTTCTACTGAGGTGGCATCTCGAACTGTTACCGGGAGGGCATTCCAGAGTACTGGAGCCCGAAATGAAAAAGCTCTACAGCCCGCAGACTTTTTTTAGGCTTTGGGGATCACTAATAAGCCGGAGTCTTTTGAACGCAGATTTCTTGCCGGGACATATGGTGCAATACAATCGGCAAGATAGGATGGAGCTAGACTGTGTAGTATTTTATACGTAAGTAGTAAAACCTTAAAGTCACATCTTAAGTGCACAGGAAGCCAGTGCAGGTGAGCCAGTACAGGCGTAATGTGATCAAACTTTCTTGTTCTTGTCAAAAGTCTAGCAGCCGCATTTTGTACCAACTGTAATCTTTTAATGCTAGACATGGGGAGACCCGAAAATAATACGTTACAGTAGTCGAGGCGAGACGTAACAAACGCATGGATAATGATCTCAGCGTCTTTAGTGGACAGAATGGAGCGAATTTTAGCGATATTGCGGAAATGAAAGAAGGCCGTTTTAGTAACGCTTTTAATGTGTGCCTCAAAGGAGAGAGTTGGGTCGAAGATAATACCCAGATTCTTTACCGTGTCGCCTTGTTTAATTGTTTGGTTGTCAAATGTTAGAGTTGTATTATTAAATAGAGTTCGGTGTCTAGCAGGACCGATAATCAGCATTTCCGTTTTTTTGGCGTTGAGTTGCAAAAAGTTAGCGAACATCCATTGTTTAATTTCATTAAGACACGCCTCCAGCTGACTACAATCCGGCATGTTGGTCAGCTTTAGGGGCATGTAGAGTTGGGTGTCATCAGCATAACAGTGAAAGCTAACACCGTATTTGCGTATGATGTCACCTAGCGGCAGCATGTAGATGCTGAAGAGTGCAGGGCCAAGGACCGAACCCTGGGGAACTCCACACGTTACCTTAACGTAGTCCGAGGTCACATTGTTATGGGAGACACACTGCATCCTATCAGTAAGATAAGAGTTAAACCAAGACAGGGCTAAGTCTGACATACCAATTCGTGTTTTGATACGTTCTAATAAAATATTATGATCGACAGTATCGAAAGCAGCGCTAAGATCGAGGAGCAGCAACATAGATGACGCATCAGAATCCATCGTTAGCAATAGATCATTAGTCATTTTTGCGAGGGCTGTCTCCGTCGAGTGATTTGCCCTGAAACCGGATTGAAAGGTTTCACATAGATTGTTAGACGCTAAGTGTTCATTTAACAATTTTTTCGAGGATTTTTGAAATAAAGGGAAGGTGAGACACCGGTCGGTAGTTTACCATGAGGTCAGGATCGAGGTTAGGTCTTTTAAGAAGAGGATGAATAACCGCTTTTTTGAATGCTAGGGGAACAGTGCCCGAAGAAAGTGATAAGTTTATAATATTTAGCACTGATGGACCTAATAATACAAAGAGCTCCTTGATCAGTTTCCCAGGAAGAGGGTCAAGTAAACATTTTGTTTGTTTTATTCCATTTACACGTTGTAACAATTCATCTAATGTTATTTCCTCAAAACGAGAGAAACTATTTTGGAGGGCAGTATCCGCCGTATATACAATAGTGTCAGTGTTAATAGAACCCCGTTGTAGCTGGGACGCATTGTCTTTAATCTCCTTTCTAATGACTTCAATTTTCTTACTAAAGAATTGCATAAAGTCATCAGCTGAGTGGGTGGAGCTACTGGAAGGAGTCCCTTGTTGGGTTAGCGATGCTACCGTACTAAACAAAAATTTAGGATCGTTTTTATTACGGTGGATGAGATTTGAGTAATAATTAGCTTTAGCTAAGGTAAGCATGCGTTTATAAGTTATTAAACCATCACTCCATGCTTGATGGTGCACCTCAAGTTTAGTCGTGCGCCATTTGCGTTCCAGCTTTCTGTATAATAATTTCTGAGCTCTAGTTTCTTCTGTAAACCACGGGGTGCGCTTTTTTGGAGCCTTTTTTAACTTTAGCGGTGCTATGTTATCAATGGTTTCGCGCAGGGCGTCGTTAAAGTTGTTAGTGAGGTTATCAATAGAGCCCACATACTTTGGGAATGGTGCCATTACCGAGGGCAGTAGGTCAGCAAGAGTTGTCGTTGTGGCTGTATTAATGTTGCGGCTGCTATAGCAGTTATTATTATTATTAGTTTGACGAACATGCGTCTGAACCTCGAATTTTATAAGGTAATGATCGGACAATACTTTAGTATACGGGAGTATCGTAACTTTGGAAGCGGTGATACCCCTGACAAGCACTAGGTCTATCGTATTACCGTTGCGATGCGTGGGTTCATTTATTATTTGTGTGAGACCACAGCTATCAATTATAGTCTGGAGCGCTACGCACGGTGGGTCCGATGGGGTATTCATATGGATATTAAAGTCCCCCATTATGATTATATTATCAGCGTGTGTCACTAGATCAGCAACGAACTCTGAGAATTCATTGATAAAGTCCGAATAGGGCCCTGGGGGGCAGTAGATAACAGCCAGGTGTAGAGGCAGCGGTGTGACAGACCTCATAGTAAGCACCTCAAACGATTTATATTTATTATTTATGTTAGGACTAAGGTTAAAGTTTTCGTTGTATATTAGTGCGACCCCTCCACCCCTTTTAAGCGGACGGGCAATATGCGCATGTGTAAAGTTAGGAGGACATGCCTCATTTAGCGCAAAAAAGTCGTTTGGTTTAAGCCAGGTTTCACTGAGACGGATGACGTTAAGATTGTTGTCTCTGATGATATCATTAACTAATAACGTTTTGGGAGACAATGATCTTATGTTTAAAAAACCTATATTATAGGTAGTGGGCTGTTTTAGGGAGTTTTTGATCAAATTATCCGTAGTAGCAATATTAATAATGTTGTGTTTATTATGCCCAGTGCATTCAGTATAATTACGACCATATCTAGGAATTGATACGACGGGAATGTTCCGATTGTTTGATTGTTGCTTTGATAAACTGCACGCATCATAGTTAGCCACCTCAGTAACGGGGATTTTTCGATTGTTTGTTTGTTGCTTTGATAAACTGTACGCATCATAGTTAGCCACCTCGGTAAAACACATGTCCAACTCTGAAACACTCAAAGCAGAAAAAACTTGTTCTAATTTAACAGACTCCTTACCCAGACCAGTAGTCTCGCATCTTTCATCTAAATCCGTCTTCAGGGTGGAGGGAAGTGGTGTTCTGTGGGGATTAGCCTTCTGCTTTGTTTTTAGCCCCGCTCGGCATCCGCGTTTCCGATCACACCGCTGGCGTCTGCTCCGTAGACGGCCCCCGCTGCTACTAGACTCCCCTGCTTCACAGGCCGCTGGATGTAGCCGCCGACGTATTCCCATGCTAGTTAGCATGTTTAGCACGCACGCGTCTATCAGTCCAAAACGGCCCGATATGTCCACATCCAGAAGTGTCTGGCGGTCGTACGTGATCACGGAGTGACCACGATGCGAGCCAGCCATGAAGTCTGCAGAACTGTCCGGCATTTCCGCCAAATGTTCCATCTTTAGCAAGAGCACCGCAGTGTCGCAGCCCGTCCGGGCGCCGCCATCTTGCCAGAGTTATTCTGAAGCGCACACTGCTGCCGCCCGGAACCGTCGCTTTTTATTTTATTTTATTATTTTTTTTTTTTCTAGTCCTTCGCTATAAATATCATCATCCACGAATCTTTCATCCTCGTTCAAATTAATGGGGAAATTGTCGTTTTCTCGGTCCGAATAGCTCTTGATGCTGGAGGCTCCCATTAAAACTAAAAACTAAAACATGCACTAAGGCAAAACTATGGACAACAAAAACGAAAACACTTGCTGTGACTGAGAAAGAGCATGGATCATCAGCATGGATAACATTGGTGTGTAGGAGGTGATGTCGCCAGGCTGACTGCCTGGCAACTACAGGATTAAATAGTGCTGTGGTGCTTGAAAACAGGTGCGTGCGTTCAAATGAATCAGGTGCGTGAGTCCTGAGGACAGGTGAACTGATTGGTAGGCACGGAAACAAAACAATGGAGTGAAAAAACAGGAAATAATGGAGACTTGAAGTAATCTAACACAACTAAACAAAACATGATCACAAAGACATGACACAAAGTGCCGGTTTAGTTACTGCGATACAATTTAGATTTATGAATTGAAATTGCATGTAAAGTCCAACCCGCCTCACCCGTCCAACCCACAAATGTTCACGTTTTGACCTCTTCACCCGCCACGTGTATGTCAATAATTGCTTTGACCCCTCTGTTGGGCAATTAACCCCAACTGTCTGCAATTGTTTAATGTTTATCGCCTCGGGGGAAGACAAACCACACGCTCACGCTGTTGGTGTGAATTATGAAGTTTAATCCAAGAAGACCTTTATACTGCAATCGTCTGAAGCCCCAGTCAAACCCGGCAGCTTTATGTTGGTGTAATTATGCATGCTTTAATTTGGCGGCTTACAGGAACAAGTGCAGCACAAGGAAGGAGGTTAATTAATTTGACAGCGCATGTTAGCGTGTGGCGATGCAGCATCGAGGTGTTTAACTTGATTTTTAGCACGTCATGCTTACATCGCAACAACGTGTCTCTGCCACTCCACTGATGCATAAAAATGTACACAAGTTGACAATTTTAAGGCGGATGAAGACATTAGAATGCAAACACTACATTTTACATATTCAAATATTTAAGTTCGCAGTGCCACCTGTATGCAGAATGTAAAGAAGCAGTGTCGTTTTTGCATAATTTTGCTTAATAGCGAGCTAACTAATGGGTGGAAGAGCTGGTTTTTGTTAGCATTCTGTTCCAGTAGGTCAGACATTGACCGAATTGTATGAAAACAACATATGAAATATTGCAAATGTAACTACAAAAAAACAAAAAAAACAAATTGCGTGTGAATGCTGAAATGCCAAAGCTGAATTGAAATGTGAACAGTTAGCATGCTAGCCGGATAGCGTCAAGTAACAAAAAATATGATTAAACTGTTAACATGCGTCAATCACCAAAATATATGACTCTGAGGTGCTAACCTTAAAAAGAAAAGCTAACATGCTAACAGTAAACATGCATCAAGGACCAATATATATGACGCCCAGGTGCATACCCTCAAAAATAACAAAAAAAAGGTAACATACTATTGTGGGCATGTAAACAGTTAATGTGTGTCTAGTACCAAATTATATGACTCTCAGGTGTGTTTATGCAATATAGCCAAAAAAGTGCCAAAGCTGAACTGAAATGCAAACAGTTAGCGCGCTAACCAGAAAGCGTCAAGAAACCAAAAAAATACGATTTAACCGTTAGCATGCGCCAAGCACCAAAATATATGACTCTGAGGCGCATACCTTCAAAGAAAGCTGGAAAAGCTAACATTCTAATGTTAACATGCTAACAGTAAACATGCATCAAGGACCAAAATATATAATGCCAAGGTGCATACCCTCAAAAATAACAAAAAAAAAATCTATTGTTGGCATGTTAACAGTTAATGTGTGTCAAGCACATTAACTGTTTGCCGTAAGTAGTAAAACCTAAGGTTTTACTACTTACGTATAAAACACTACACGGTCTAGCTCCAGCCTATCTTGCCGATTGTATCGTACCATATGTCCCGGCAAGAAATCTGCGTTCAAAGGACTCCGGCTTATTAGTGATTCCCAAAGCCCAAAAAAAGTCTGCGGGCTATAGAGCGTTTTCATTTCGGGCTCCAGTACTCTGGAATTCCCTCCCGGTAAAAGTTTGAGATGCCACCTCAGTAGAAGCATTTAAGTCTCACCTTAAAACTCATTTGTATACTCTAGCCTTTAAATAGACTCAATTTTTAGACCAGTTGATCTGCCGTTTCTTTTCTTTTTCTCCTATGTCCCACTCTCCCTTGTGAAGGGGGTCCGGTCCGATCCGGTGTCAATGTACTGCTCGCCCGTGTATCGGCTTGGGACATCTCTGCGCTGCTGATCCGCCTCCGCTTGGGATGTTTTCCTGCTGGCTCCGCTGTGAACGGGACTCTCGCTGCTGTGTTGGATCCGCTTTGGACTGGACTCTTGCGACTGTGTTGGATCCATTACGGATTGAACTTTCACAGTATCATGTTAGACCCGCTCGACATCCATTGCTTTCCTCCTCTCCAAGGTTCTCATAGTCATCATTGTCACCGATGTCCCACTGGGTGTGACTTTTCCTTGCCCTTATGTTGGTCTACCGAGGATGTCGTAGTGGTTTGTGTTGTGATTTGTGCAGCCCTTTGAGACACTAGTGATTTAGGGCTATATAAGTAAACATTGATTGATTGATTGAAGCACCAAAATACATGACTCTGAGGTGTATATCTGTAAAATTTGCCCAAAAAAGCGGCAAAGCTGAACTGAAATGCAAACAGCGCGCTAGCCAGATAGCGTCAAGTCACAAAAAATACGATTTAACAGTTAGCATGCGTCAAGCACCAACATATATGACTCTGAAGCGCATACCTCCACAGAAAGCTGAAAAAGCTCACATTCTAATGTTAATATGCTAACAGTAAGCATGCATCAAGGACCAAAATATATGACGCCAAAGTGCATACCCTCAAAAATAACAAAAAAAAGGTAACATACTATTGTGGGCATGTAAACAGTTAATGTGTGTCTAGTACCAAATTATATGACTCTCAGGTGTGTTTATGCAAAATTAACCAAAAAAGTGCCAAAGCTGAACTGAAATGCAAACAGTTAGCGCGCTAACCAGAAGGTGTCAAGAAACCAAAAATACGATTTAACAGTTAGCATGCGCCAAGCACGAAAATATATGACACTGAGGCACATACCTTCAAAGAAAGCTGGAAAAGCTAACATTCTAATGTTAACATGCTAACAGTAAACATGCATCAAGGACCAAAATATATAATGCCAAGGTGCATACCCTCAAAAATAACAAAAAAAAAATCTATTGTTGGCATGTTAACAGTTAATGTGTGTCAAGCACCAAAATGCAGGACTCTGAGGTGTATATCTGTAAAATTTGCCAAAAAAAGCGGCAAAGCTGAACTGAAATGCAAACAGCGCGCTAGCCAGATAGCGTCAAGTCACAAAAAATACGATTTAACAGTTAGCATGCGTCAAGCACCAACATATATGACTCTGAAGCGCATCCCTCCAAAGAAAGCTGAAAAAGCTCACATTCTAATGTTAATATGCTACCAATAAGCATCCATCAAGGACCAAAATATATGACGCCAAAGTGCATACCCTCAAAAATAACAAAAAAAAGGTAACATACTATTGTGGGCATGTAAACAGTTAATGTGTGTCTAGTACCAAATTATATGACTCTCAGGTGTGTTTATGCAAAATTAACCAAAAAAGTGCCAAAGCTGAACTGAAATGCAAACAGTTAGTGCGCTAACCAGAAAGCGTCAAGAAACCAAAAAATACGATTTTACAGTTAGCATGCGCCAAGCACGAAAATATATGACACTGAGGCACATACCTTCAAAGAAAGCTGGAAAAGCTAACATTCTAATGTTAACATGCTAACAGTAAACATGCATCAAGGACCAAAATATATAATGCCAAGGTGCATACCCTCAAAAATAACAAAGAAAAAATCTATTGTTGGCATGTTAACAGTTAATGTGTGTCAAGCACCAAAATGCAGGACTCTGAGGTGTATATCTGTAAAATTTGCCAAAAAAAGCGGCAAAGCTGAACTGAAATGCAAACAGCGCACTAGCCAGATAGCGTCAAGTCACAAAAAATACGATTTAACAGTTAGCATGCGTCAAGCACCAACATATATGACTCTGAAGCGCATACCTCCAAAGAAAGCTGAAAAAGCTAACATTCTAATGTCAACATGCTAACAGTAAACATGCATCAAGGACCAAAATATATAATGCCAAATTGCATACCCTCAAAAATAACAAAAAAAAAATCTAACATGCTATTGTTGGCATGTTAACAGTTAATGTGTGTCAAGTACCAAAATATATGATGCCATGGTGCATACCCTCAAAAATAACAAAATAAATCTAACATCCTATTGTTGGCATGTTAAACGGTAATGTGTGTCAAGTACCAAAGTATATTGCTCTGAGGTGTATATGTGCAAAATTTGCCAAAAAAGCGCCAAAGCTGAACAGAAATGCAAACAGTTAGCATGCTAGCCAGATAGCGTTAAGTCACAATAAATACGATTAAACTGTTAGCATGCGTCAAGCACATAAGACTGTGAGGCGCATACCTTAAAAGAAAGCTGGAAAAGCTAGCATGCTAACAGTTAGCATGCATCATGTACTAAATTATCTAACTGAGTTCTATATCAGCAAGGTTTGCAAAAAACTAGCATGCAAACAGTACAAGTATAAAAATTAATAACTATACAGTATGTACCTGCAGATTAGCTTTAAAATGTGTTAGCATGTTTGCATGCTAAAAGTAGCATGATAGCAATAAACGAACATTTTTAAATTTTGAAAAAAATTCGGAAATGTGGACGTTTGAAAATTGCCCGTTCATTTCAAATGTGGAATTACTGGGGACTTTCAATTTAAAACCGTTTCTCACCTTCTTTATCAAAATGCAGGCGCTCGCAACTTCCTCTGGCCCCACTTTTTCCGTATTTTGCAGTCGTCCAGAATTATATTATTTCGAAAGACACGACACGACCCCATGTACAAACATGTGCAGTGCATGAAGGATTTAGCCTGACCCTGCAACAAAATGACACGCAAATAGGATATTTCTCATAGAAAGCTATCATTCAGAGAGGCTGGCATCCATCCATCCATCCATCATCTTCCGCTTATCCGAGGTCGGGTCGCGGGGGCAACAGCCTAAGCAGGGAAACCCAGACTTCCCTCTCCCCAGCCACTTCGTCTAGCTCTTCCCGGGGGATCCCGAGGCGTTCCCAGGCCAGCCGGGAGACATAGTCTTCCCAACGTGTCCTGGGTCTTCCCCGTGGCCTCCTACCGGTTGGACGTGCCCTAAACACCTCCCTAGGGAGGCGTTCGGGTGGCATCCTGACCAGATGCCCGAACCACCTCATCTGGCTCCTCTCGATGTGGAGGAGCAGCGGCTTTACTTTGAGTTCCTCCCGGATGGCAGAGCTTCTCACCCTATCTCTAAGGGAGAGCCCCGCCACACGGCGGAGGAAACTCATTTCGGCCGCTTGTACCCGTGATCTTATCCTTTCGGTCATGACCCAAAGCTCAATTATGGATTATTGCTGCATTTTGCCTTGCACTGAGCAAATAGAGAGCCGTTCTGTATGTAATCGTATTTTTCTATTGTGAAAATGTCAAGTGGAGTCACACACACAAACACACACACACACACAAACCTCACCCTCTCTCCTCTGCAATCCCATCTCTCAGGTCTTTGGCATGATTGAGTTATTCTATATTTTTGGTCACACGCGGACCTCAATTCCCTGCACCGCACCTTGAAATAAACATTGATTTTGTAGATTTATATTGTTTCTCTTTAGTTTTTTTGTTTTTTTCCCTATCAGGCCAATTTTTTAGCTCTCAAATATGCAGTCTGCCCTATTTCATATTCAGGCCACACAAACATGGAAGGGAGGAAATAGAATGTTATTATTGCGTCCCATGGGAGGAAACAAGCAGAGCTATAACAGGAGCATTGGCATGACGTCCAAAGTGCAGTTAGACGGACACTTTAATGTGATATGAGGCAGAAACAATGATTTCTGCAGAGATTGAAGGTTTCATCATCATAAAATTATGAAAAGGAAAAAAAAAATGCAGTTTTTTTTCCCCCCTCGAGGCGCATGTATCGTCTCGCAAACGGCATTTAGGCTGTGTAAATGAGATTGCTGCTGTCAGTCAAGCCTCTAAAAGCGAGAAGGAGGGAGGGGCGGAGCCGCCTATTTTGTTTATTTCCGTTCATTTCAACTGAGAAAACGGGAAATAAAGTGTGACATATTCCTCCAGGCAGGGATATATGAATACATTCCAGCAAGAGGCACGCGTTTCCTGCTACAGTTTGTTGCATATTTATGAGCCCAGTTCATTCCATTCGCTTTACGTAGCGTGCGCCGCATTTAGGGCGGCGGGTGTTCCAGTTTAAAATAGTAGCATTGGAAACAACGTGTTTAAAGCACCAGAAGGCATCTTTTATCCAAGAGGAGACTGGGGGCAACGAGAGAGAAAAAAGTAAATTCTGTTTGCCGCATGTTTTGCTTTTGTCCCTTTTAGTTGTTAGAATTATAATCTCTGTTGGAGCTGATATCTATGGACAACATCATTCACACAAAAAGGTAGCCCTGGTTTTTGTAGGCCTTCTCAGGTGTTTCACTAGTCCATTTGGAATTCTAACAATTTAGGCTTTTTTGAGTATGGCTGCAAAATATGCAACAATGGGGCCAAAGAAGGTTGTGAGTACTAACACTTTGATGAAGAGAGTGAGAAACGCTACTGGATTAAAGAAAGCACCAAAATACAGTTTTGTTTGAAACTTTATTTGCTAACTATAAAATGTGTTTTGTGTTAATATGTTTGGATCTTTTGAACAGATAAATTGGATATTTACATTATTTTGTAAAATTATTTGCAAAAATTATTAGTTGCTTACGGATCTTACAGAGGTATTCCAGTTTATAGTAGTAGCGCTGAAAAATGCGAAAACCAAGCCGTTTTGAACGCACCACACCCGTGTCTTCTTTAAGAAGACATATTTTATCCAAGAGGAGATTGAGGGCAACAAGAGAAAAAAAGTTAATTCTGTTTGCAGCATGTTTACTTGTTAAAATTTCAATGATATCTGTTGGAGCTGATATCTATGGACAACATCATTCACAAAAAAGGTAGCCATGGTTTTTGTAGGCCTTCTCGGGTGTTTCACTAGTCCATTTGCCCGTGTATCCCTTTAGGCGTTGTTGAGTTGGGCTGCAAAATATGCAACAATGGGGCCGAAGAAGGTTGCGAGTACAAACACTTTGATGAGGAGCGTGAGAAACACAATTGGAATAAAGAAAGCACCAAAATACAATTTTGTTTGAAACTTTATTTGTTGACTATAAAATGTGTTTTGTGTTAATATGTTTGGATATTTAGAACATAATAATTGGATATTTACATTATTTTGTAAAATTATTTGCAAAAAATTATTATTTGCTTGTGGAGCTTACGGATGTATTCCAGTTTATAATAGTAGCGATGGAAACTTCAAAAACTAAGTAATTTTAAATGCACCACACCCCTGTGTTCTTTAAAAATACATATTGTATCCAAGAGGAGACTGAGGGCAACGGGAGAGAAAAATGTTAATTCTGTTTGCAACATAATTTACTTTTGTCACTTGTAGTTGTTAAAAAGACTATTATATCTTTTGGACATGATATCTATGGACAAACTCATTCACAAAAATGTTGCCCTGGTTTTTGTAGGCTTTCTCAGGTGTTTCACTAACAGTATCATGTTAGACCCGCTCGACATCCATTGCTTTCGGTCCCCTAGAGGAGACTGAGGGCAGGAAACAGCAGCGACAGCGTAGTATGATATTTTAGTCATAACTAATATAAAACTAATAACTGAAGTTAGTGTAGTGATTTCTATTCCAAATTTATTTAGAAGATTTTTGTCCCAGGAGTAAAAAAACTGTAGCAATTTTCCAGACAGCCATAAATATTAATGCAAAACACTTTTTTTTAATAATTATAGACACATTTGTGTTTTGCTATTCTCTTGACTTTGATAGTGTTTTTTGATACTGAAATTTGCTGAATTTCCCCCAGGGATCAATAAAGTACTTTCTATTCTATTCTATTCTATTTCTCACCTTCTTTATCAAAGTACTCACAGCCTTGTTTGGTCCCGTGGTTGCTTGAATTTTTGTTTTTTAATTTCAGAAATAACATTTCAAAAGACGTCACATTTTTAACATAGCTAAGCTGTATTTTTTTTTAAATACTGTCTGAGATTCCCCTAAGAAAAGTAACAAAAAAGAAACAGGGAGAATAAGCAGTCGTTCTCAAATAATGGGACGGGCCCCCCGCCCCCAAGAAGAGACTGAGGGCTGCAAAAAGCAGAGAGAGTAGTATAATATTTTAGTTATTGTAAAGTAAAATCCCGACTAGGACTAAAACAATGACATGAAAATGTGAGAAGTAACTAAGTTTACCTGTCACAGGGGGAAAATTTAAATTTTTTACAAACACTTTGTATTACATATGTTGACCAAAGGGGGAGCACTTTTAAAACCGACACACAGTCAATTTGAAAAATCCCACCTTTTGGGGGCCACCCACATTTTAATAGATTTCACCACCAAGTGTGCAAATGAGAAATTCCCTATTAAATGCAATGGTTATCTGTATTGGGACCATGATTTATGTCCTAACTTGTTCACCTGTCCTCGTATGGACGAAACTTTTCCATGTTTATGTCTCAAGAAAGGTAGAAATACAAGAACACACACACACACACACACACACACACACACACACAAACTACATTTGTAATGTGAGTACCATTAAAAAATACATGAGAAGTTACTCGCCAGTTACTCAAGACTCGAGTAGTTTTTTCACTGAATACTTTCTTGCAATTATTTTTTACCTGTATTTGAGTCGTATTAATCTAGCACAGGTGTCAAACACAAAGCCCGCCACATCACTTTATCTGACCCGCTAAGACCTGGAAATGATATGTGTCAATAAAGTACTTCTTATTTTCTCACTAAATGTAATTTTTTTTTTCATTTTGACAGAAAAATATATTTACTGCTTGAAATTGCATACCTTTTAAAGTTTAATAGTAGTCAATATTGCAACAAATATTCCAGCATATGATCATACTTTCCAAACATATTTTTGTCCAAATAAAAATACTTAACTTTACAGCAAACTACCCTTCGAATTAAGAAAAAAATTTCGATACATTTTATGTTGTTGTTAACACCATTTTACTGTAAATTGAAAAAAAAAATACTACTCTTTTTTGCGTTAAAATTCTGTTGACTGAGCTGCCAGTTTTTGACTGGAACATCTCCGGTTGTTGTTTTTAACGGCATAATACTGTAAATGGAAAAAACATACATTTGTTTTTACGGTAGAAAAACTGCTGCAATGAGGTGGCGACTTGTCCAGGGTGTACACCGCCTACCGCCCGAATGCAGCTGAGATCGGCTCCAGCGACCCCCCGCAACCCCAAAAGGGACAGGCGGTAGAAAATGGATGTTTGAATGGTAGAAAAACTGGCAGCCAAGTTGCCAAAATAAAAAAAGAACTAGTACCGTTTTTCCATCAACAATATAAAGTTTGTAAAAACCCATGTGTGGGGAGCATACTTGCCACCCCTCCTGGATTTTCCGGGAGACTTTCAAGCTATTTTTGCTTCGCTAATTTTGCAGCTGTAACCCTTAAGAGTCATATAATTTGCTTAAAGCGGCCCACCCAGCTGCCTGTCTTAAAAGCATTATAATTGGCTGATTGTCATTGGTGAAAAATAACAGTGAAGAAAAAATATTAGCATTCCAGCATGCTAACCTTTCAAGCTATTTTTGCTTCGCTAATTTTGCAGCTGTAACCCTTAAGAGTCATATAATTTGCTAAAAGCAGCCCACACAGCTGCCTGTCTTAAAAGCATTATAATTGGCTGATTGTCATTGGTTGAAAAATAACAGTGAGGAAAAAATATTAGCATTCCAGCATGCTAACCTTTCAAGCTATTTTTGATTTGCAAATTTTGCAGCTATATCCCTTAAGAGTCATATAACTTGCTTAAAGCAGCCCACACGGCTGCCTGTTTTAAAAGTATTATAATTGGCTGATTGTCATTGGTGAAAAATAACAGTGAGG
This sequence comes from Nerophis ophidion, assembly GCF_033978795.1. Classification (NCBI taxonomy): domain Eukaryota; kingdom Metazoa; phylum Chordata; class Actinopteri; order Syngnathiformes; family Syngnathidae; genus Nerophis; species Nerophis ophidion. Next base: position 65,412,463 of record NC_084614.1, read on the forward strand.
AAAAAAATATTTGCATTCCAGCATGCTAACCTTTCAAGCTATTTTTACTTTGCAAATTTTGCAGCTGTAACCCTTAAGAGTCATATAACTTGCTTAAAGCAGCCCACACAGCTGCCTGTCTTAAAAGCATCATAATTGGCTGATTGTCATTGGTGAAAAATAACGGTGAGGAAAAAATATTAGCATTCCAGCATTCTAACCTTTCAAGCTATTTTTGCTTTGCAAATTTTGCAGCTGTAACCCTTAAGAGTCATATAACTTGGTATTATCACGCCCTCATTGGGGTCCTTCAGGCATTGAAGGGGCCGTCACGCCAAATGTCTTCCGGGGGGAAGAAATTTGGCAGACATAACTGCCATGTGGCCCTCAATGAAAATGAGTTTGACATCCCTAATCTAAAGTAACGGTATTCCTACTTAAGTACACTTTTTGGCTACTCTACCAAACGCAAAGTTGTTGAATATGTGAACAACTAAAATTTAGACGTCCGTTAGAAACAGTTGGACTAGTCGTGTTTAGTATTTTTGGAGAATCCACTGTGGTCCTGAATCTGGTAAAAGTATTCATGCGGTATATTATCTTGGAATAACTATACGCACTGTAAATCTTCACGAGTTGCTCCGTACATTGGTCCACTTTTCTGCTGTATGGACAACATTTTCAGGGCAGATATGATCTTACATTCAGCCCGGGTTGGGTCCTCGCTCCTCCAGGCCTCCAGTCGTTTGATAAGCCTTTAACGACACAACTGGCAGCAGCAACTATTATAATCTCTCAGTTCGCTCACTGAAAAAAGGCCCTATAGTTAAATAAACCCTAAAGGAGAGCTTTATATAACATTTTCCCCTGCCTGCTTATCTTGTTAAAGATTTTCTTTGCAGCCTCACACTTTTATTCCGTAAAACCAGTCTCCGCCTTCAGAAATGAGTACTGTACTTAAATTTTGGCGCCTATGGTTACTTGTTTGCTAAGCTAAATTGCTATAATTACTTGTTAAGCTAACTGACTACGAAGTTAACTCCCTACAGCTACTTGATAATTTCAGGCTCACTCCCTATTGTCAATTGCTAAGCTAATAGCTACATAGCTACCTTAAATAGTTACTTGCGAAGCTAACACACGATATAGCTCACTCACTCTTGTCAATTGCTAAGCTTATTCACTGTATAGCTAACTCACTATATGTATTTGCTAAGCTAACTCACTTTATAGCTAACTCACTATAGTTAATTGCTAAGCTAACTCACCATACTTGCTAAGCCAAAACATAACTCGCTATATATACCTGCTGAGCTAAGCCACTGTACTTCAGTTCAGTTTACTTTATTGTACTTGTGCAATGACAATAAAGACCCTTCCTTCCTTCCCTACCTATTTTATAGATAAGTCATTATAATGGCTAAGCTAACTCCCTATAAGTCTAAATCACTATATAGCTGACTACTTACTAAGCTAAATCACTAAATAGCTAACTTAATACAGTTTCTGGCTAAGATAAATCACTCAGTAGCTAACTCACTTTCCTAGCTAAGCGTTTAATTGATTGATTAATACTTTAAATAGTAGATTGCAGAGTACAGTACATATTCCGTACAGTTTACCACTAGATGGTAACACCCGAATAAGTTTTTCAACTTGTTTAAGTCGGGGTCCATTTTAATCAATTCATGGTAAAAATCTCACTACATAGCTAACTCACTTTACTAACGAAGCTAACGCATTATATACAGTACGTAGCTAACTCCTTGTAGTTACAAGCACAGCTATAGCAGACTATAGGCTGACCATATTCTGAAATCCCAAAAAGAGGACACATATATGCGTGCCAAGGCGGGCAGCACGCCAAGGCCGGGACTCGGTGGAAAATTTGCCAATGATACTTGAACTTGCTTTATACATGATATAATGTATTTATTTAAAATAAGCAGGTTTTCCTCTGTTGACAGCAGTGATGGCGCTAGGAATTTTCAAAATGGGGTCACATGAAGGGGGTGTATATTGTAGCGTCCCGTAAGAGTTAGTGGGATCACACTCCTCAGCCTTCCCGGTAAGGTTTATTCAGGTGTACTGGAGAAGAGGCTCGGATTCAGGAGGAACACTGTGGTTTCCGTCCTGGTCGTGGAACTGTGGACCAGCTCTATACTCTCGGCGGGGTTCTTGAGGGTGCATGGGAGCTTGCCCCAATAGTCTACATGTGCTTTGTGGACTTGGAGAAGGCATTCGACCGTGTCCCTCGGGAAGTCCTGTGGGGAATGCTCAATGAGTATGTGGCGGTCCGCTCCCTGTACGATCAGTGTCAGAGCTTGGTCCGCATTGCCGGCAGTAAGTCAGACACGTTTCCAGTGAGGGTTGGACGCCGCCAAGGCTGTCCTTTGTCACCGATTCTATTCATAAATTTTATGGACAGAATTTCTAGGCGCAGTCAAGGCGTTGAGGGGTTCCGGGTTAGGTCTCTGCTTTTTGCAGATGATGTGGTCCTGATGGCTTCATCTGGCCGGGATCTTCAGCTCTCACCTGATCGGTTCGCAGCAAAGTGTGAAGCGACTGGAATGAGAATCAGCACCTCCAAGTCCGAGTCCATGGTTCTCGCCCGGAAAAGGGTGGAGTGCCATCTTCGGGTTAGGTAGGAGACCCTGCCCCAAGTGGAGGAGTTGAAGTACCTAGGAGTCTTGTTCACGAGTGAGGGAAGAGTGGATCGTGAGATCGACAGGCGGATTGGTGCAGCGTCTTTAGTAATGCAGACGTTGTACCGATCCGTTGTGGTGAAGAAGGAGCTGAGCCGAAAGGCAAAGCTCTCAATTTACCGGTCGATCTACGTTTCCATCCTCACCTATGGTCATGAGCTTTGGGTCATGACCGAAAGGATAAGATCACGGGTACAAGCGGCGGAAATGAGTTTCCTCCGCTGGGTGGCGGGTCTCTCCCTTAGAGATAGGGTGAGAAGCTCTGCCATCCAGGAGGAACTCAAAGTAAAGCCGCTGCTCCTCCACATCGAGAGCAGCCAGATAAGGTGGCTCGGGCATCTGGTCAGGATACCACCCGAACGCCTCCCTAGGGAGGTGTTTAGGGCACGTCCAACCGGTAGGAGGCCACGGGGAAGACCCAGGACACGTTGGGGAGACTATGTCTCCCGGCTAGCCTGGGAATGCCTTGGGATCCCCCAGGAAGAGCTAGACGAAGTGGCTGGGAGAGAGGGATGTCTGGGCTTCCCTGCTTAGGCTGCTGCCCCCGCGACCCGACCTCGGATAAGCGGAAGAAGATGGATGGATGGATGGATGATGTGAAAAAAATATTAACACCAGAGGACTTCAGAGTTGGCTCCATAACTTGGTAGGACAAAGGAAAATCCTGCTACATGTTTCATTATTGTTGACAGCAGACATGTACAACTTGCTCAGTTTTGTTGAAAAAAAAAAATGGCTGATGCTCGCCGTCAACATTATACTGTCGTTTTAGCGCTGCCCGGAAAAGGTCACACCTGGTCGGGAGGTTCGCAGCCCAGCTCGGGCTCATCTTCATCATCCCGACTGTCCTCCCAACGTCCTGTACGTCCACTTACCATGACATAATGGAGCGGCGTGGCGCTGACAGAACTCATCTGGTGTCACATACATTATTCCGCCGGCCGAACACACGCTCGGCCAACGCGGCTGACAGCCTCCGCGGGTCATCACAGTAGTACATCACACGCAGGTGCTGCTTCTATGTCCGCCAGCGTATCCTGCTGTCAGTCTGACACAACATAGCTGTCACCCCAAAATAGCCTCCAGGAAGGGGATCGGGAATTTAGACGATATAGATTTTTGTTTTGTACACTCGGAGGGGTGTGTACTTTTTGTCGGACATGGAATGTGTGACATTATGTTTTGTGTCAAAACTTCAAAAAACAGGATGAGCAAGTTTTTGTGTCAATAACACTTAAGAATTGTTGTAAATTATAGTATGAAACAGAAAAATTATCAACGTTGAATGAAAATTAAAGGCCTACTGAAATGAGATTTTGTTATTTAAACGGGGATAGCAGGTCCATTCTATGTGTCATACTTGATCATTTCGCGATATTGCCATATTTTTGCTGAAAGGATTTAGTAGAGAACATCCACAATAAAGTTTGCAACTTTCGGTGCTAACAGAAAAGCCCTGCCTTTACCGGAAGTCGCAGACGATGATGTCACATGTTGATGGCTCCTCACATCTTCACATTGTTTTTAATGGGAGCCTCCTACAAAAACAGCTATTCGGACCGAGAAAACAACAATTTCCCCATTAATTTGAGCGAGGATGAAAGATTCGTGTTTGAGGATATTGATAGCGACGGACTAGAAAAAAAACAAAAAACAAAAAAAACGTGATTGCATTGGGACGGATTCAGACGTTTTTAGACACATTAACTAGGATAATTCTGGGAAATCCCTTATCTTTCTATTGTGTTGCTAGTGTTTTAGTGAGTTTAACAGTACCTGATAGTCGGAGGTGTGTGTCCACAGGTGTGTTGACGCCAATGTCTCAGGGAAGTCGACAGCAGCTTTATGGACGGCGCAAGCTCAGCTGATCTCCAGTAAGAAGCGACTTTTTACCACAATTTTCTCACCGAAACCTGCTGGTTGACATTTGGTGGGGATCCATGTTCTCTTGACCGCTGTGATCCATAGTAAAGTTTCACCTCCGGGAATTTTAAACAAGGAATCACCGTGTGTTTGTGTGGCTAAAGCTTCCCAACTCCATCTTTCTACTTTGACTTCTCCAGTATTAATTGAACAAATTGCAAAAGATTCAGCAACACGGATCTCCAAAAACCGTGTAATTATGCAGTTAAAGCAGACGACTTTTAGCTGTGTGTGTGCGCAGTGCTCATATTTCCTAACAGTCCGTGACGTCACGCGTACACGTCTTCATTACGCGACGTTTTCAACAAGAAACTCCCGGCAAATTTTTAATTGCAATTTATTAAACTAAACCGGCCGTATTGGCATGTGTTGCAATGTTAATATTTCATCATTGATATATAAACTATCAGACTGCGTGGTGGGTAGTAGTGGGTTTCAGTAGGCCTTTAAGAATGGGTACCTTTTACATTTAGAAATCGATCACCGGTACTCAACATTGTCAATTTTCAGTACTTTGGTGTGTGTGTTCGTGCGGTAACATGTTTTAAATTGTTTTGTTTTTGTATATTAAAACCATCCATCCATCCATTTCCACCTCTTGTCCTTTTTTCGTGGTAGCGGGGGGTGCTGGAGCCTATCTCAGCTGCATTCGGGCAGAAGGCGGGGTAACCCTGGACCAGTGACGTGCAGTGAACTATACACCAGTTGAGACATAGATACTTTTGGAGGTTTTTTTTCTTCTTTTTTTTTTTTTTTTTTTACTCAAATTCATATGAGAATTTCTAACCATTGTTGATTTAGGTTGCACATTAGAATAACAGGAAAACGAAGGGAGTAATTTGCTTTTATAAAAATGTTATCATAATGATATTATGGTTTGACAAATTGGTCCAAAATGTATTTGACAAAGTAGTTATTAAATACTTTTTGGTCCCATTTTCTTTTAACAAAATAAATCAAGTATTGTGAGTGCATCTTACCTTTCTGAATTTGTACCTGAAGCAGCAATAACACCCACAAACGCTAGCTTACTCTAATAAAAATGCCATGTTTGTTATAAATACAGTTTAAAAATAAAAAAGGCTGACTTCCGATGGAGAGACATGTGTCTGCTAGCTTTAGCGCCCCCATTTCTCCCAGTGTGGCGAGTCAGATTACTGCTGAGGCATTGAACAATATGTCACCCCCTACTTTGAGGCAGAGGTACATGCTGCCTCATGGCCTGCCTTTTCCCCGTGGCATCAAGCACTGCCCCCTCTCACGCACACGCTCAATACACTTTGTGTGTAGCCGTGGAGGCACCACCTGTGTCTGCCTCATTTCTGGTCTGCAGTGTTATTTTTATCAGAAAACACAGATTTTCTGCGATTTTGACCAAGAAAATTATCCAAATATACAGAAACCAAACCAAAATCATATAGAAAGCATAGACCAAAAGAGAAATATTCAAACTTATTTTATTACTCTGTTTTTTGAAGATCTCAAAGTTAAGCCTTTTACACCTCCTGGTGGCAATGTCAGGCACTGCCTCACTTGCCTCCCCTGACAGCAGGCAAGGAAACAGGGCGAAACTTTATCACGGCGTGCAGCAATAGAGCGACAAGAGCGGTGTGTGCTGTGCCACTCGGGCGGGCAGTAGCACTTGATTGCCCGGTAAAATAGTAAATTCCGGCGTCGCTACGTGTCTACATTGGTGTGGCTCGTTTCTGGCCTAGATCCAAATTGCACTAGAGCCAGGCTAGGCTAGCCTTCAGCCGTGGCCCAGGTTAGCATGGGTCCGAAGCCAAGGAGAGCGGTTAGCCCCCCTGAGGACGACATGGCAGAAATTAAGAAATCTCTTGAGTTCTTGTCGGCTGAGATCGCAACAATTGATGACCAGCAAAAGAAAAAATGTGGATCTGATGAGTGACATTCAGTCACTCAAAAGACTGAACACGGAGAAAGACAAAGCTATAAAAGTTTTGGAATGTCGCGTGGCCGACTTGGAGCAGTACCATACTTGCCAACCTTGAGACCTCCGATTTCGGGAGGTGGGGGGGGTGGTCGGGGGGTTGGGCGAGGGGCGTGGTTGGAGGCGGGGCGTTGTTAGGGGCGTGGTTAAGAGTGGAGGAGTATATTTCCAGCTATCTATCCATCCGTTTCTACCGCTTATTCCCTTTGAGGTCGCGGGGGGTGCTGGTGCCTATCTCAGCTGCAATTGGGCTGAAGGCGGGGTACACCCTGGACAAGTCGCCACCTCATCGCAGTATGTGTATAAATCTGTATTTATAATTGAATCACTTGTTTATTTTTCAACAAGTTTTTAGTTATTTTTATATCTTTTTTTCCAAAGAGTTCAAGAAAGACCACTAAAACATTTTGCACTGTTATACAGTTTAACAAATCAGAAACTGATGACGTAGTGCTGTACCTTACTTCTTTATCTTTCTTTTTTTCAACCAAAAATGCTTTGCTCTGATTAGTGGATACTTGAATTAAAACAATGTTCACAGGGGGTACATCACTGAAAAAAGGTTGAGAACCACTGCTCTAAAAGCCATAGATTATTGTCACATATGCATGCACAGTAAATGGCAGTATTGTCCTGTTTAAGAGTGTCCCAACAAAGCTGTTTACAGCAGACAAACTGCTTTACGGTAGACAAAAACGTGACTGCTGTTGTTGTGTGTTGTTGCCGCGCTGGGAGGACGTTAATGAGACTGCCTAACAATAAACCCACATAAGAAACCAAGAACTCGTCATTGGGCGGGCACTCTGTTTATATTGTGGGAAAGCGGACGGGAAAACAGGCTGTCGACATGTCACTCGGGTCCGCATGGAGCTGGATGGGGCGTGGCCTCCAGCTCCGCCTGAATTTGGGGAGAACATTTTTCTAGGGAGGTTTTCGGGAGAGGCGCGGACTCAAGACCAAACATCGGTCATATGCCAGTGTGGCAGCCCTTGAGAACGGCCCCGCAGGGCGAGAGGGAGTTCAATTGGAGTCGGAGCGGAATCGCTGGAGCAGCAGGTGGTCAGTTTTTTGGGGAGCAGGAGGATCTCCGTGGACAGGAGCAGAAGTGGGTAGTAACGCGCTACATTTACTCCGTTACATCTACTTGAGTAACTTTTGGGATAAATTGTACTTTTAAGAGTAGTTTTTATGCAACATACTTTTACTTTTACTTGAGTATATTTATAGAGAAGAAACGCTACTTTCACTCCTTTCCATTCAAGTACATTCAGCTCGCTACTCGCTACTTTTTTTTTATCGACTACTGTAACGTATTATTTTCGAGTCTCCCCATGTCTAGCATTAAAAGATTACAGTTGGTACAAAATGCGGCTGCTAGACTTTTGACAAGAACAAGAAAGTTTGATCACATTACGCCTGTACTGGCTCACCTGCACTGGCTTCCTGTGCACTTAAGATGTGACTTTAAGGTTTTATTACTTACGTATAAAATACTACACGGTCCAGCTCCATCCTATCTTGCCGATTGTATTGTACCATATGTCCCGGCAAGAAATCTGCGTTCAAAGGACTCCGGCTTATTAGTGATCCCCAAAGCCCAAAAAAAGTCTGCGGGCTGTAGAGCTTTTTCATTTCGGGCTCCAGTACTCTGGAATGCCCTCCCGTTAACAGTTCGAGATGCTACCTCAGTAGAAGCATTTAAGTCTCACCTTAAAACTCATTTGTATACTCTAGCCTTTAAATAGACTCCCTTTTTAGACCAGTTGATCTGCCGTTTCTTTTCTTTTTCTTCTATGTTCCACTCTCCTTTGTGGAGGGAGTCCGGTCCGATCCGGTGGCCATGTACTGCTCGCCTGTGTATCGGCTGTGGACATCTCTGCGCTGCTGATCAGCCTCCGCTTGGGATGGTTTCCTGCTGGCTCCGCTGTGAACGGGACTCTCGCTGCTGTGTTGGATCCGCTTTGGACTGGACTCTCGCGACTGTGTTGGATCCATTATGGATTGATCTTTCACAGTATCATGTTCTCATATGTTCTCATAGTCATCAGTATCACAGTATCATGTTCTCATAGTCATCATTGTCACCGACGTCCCACTGGGTGTGAGTTTTCCTTGCCCTTATGTGGGCCTACCGAGGATGTCGTAGTGGTTTGTGCAGCCCTTTGAGACACTAGTGATTTAGGGCTATATAAGTAAACATTGATTGATGATTGATTGATTGATCGATCTATTAATGTTTGTTTTGGTTTTTCAAGGTAGGAACTACGCATGCCTGCGTTTCACCAATCACATGTAGTCACTGGTGACGTTGGACCAATCAAACAGAGCCAGGCGGTCACGTGACCGTCACACGTCGAATCCGACTTAAAAAAGTTGAAAAACTTATTGGGGTGTTACCATTTAGTGGTCAATTGTTTGAAATATGTAATGTACTGTGCAATCTGCTAATAAAAGTTTCAATCAATCAATCAAAAGTGTAAAGGAAAAAAGACACTTATTATTTCAACCGTACTCCATCCATCCATCCATCTTCTTCCGCTTATCCGAGGTCGGGTCGCGGGGGCAGCAGCCTAAGGAGGGAAGCCCAGACTTCCCTCTCCCCAGCCACTTCGTCTAACTCTTCCCGGGGGATCCCGAGGCGTTCCCAGGCCAGCCGGGAGACATAGTCTTCCCAACGTGTCCTGGGTCTTCCCCGTGGCCTCCTACTGGTTGGACGTGCCCTAAACACCTCCCTAGGGAGGCGTTCGGGTGGCATCCTGACCAGATGCCCGAACCACCTCATCTGGCTCCTCTCGATGTGGAGGAGCAGCGGCTTTACTTTGAGTTTTTCCCGGATGACAGAGCTTCTCCCCCTATCTCTAAGGGAGAGCCCCGCCACACGGCGGAGGAAACTCATTTCGGCCACTTGTACCCGTGATCTTATCCTTTCGGTCATGACCAAAAGCTCAGGACCATAGGTGAGGATGGGAACGTAGATCGACCGGTAAATTGAGAGCTTTGCCTTCCGGCTCAGCTCGTTCTTCACCACAACGGATCGGTACAACGTCCGCATTACTGAAGACGTCGCACCGATCCGCCTGTCGATCTCACGATCCACTCTTCCCCCACTCGTGATCAAGACTCCTAGTTACTTGAACTCCTCCACTTGGGGCAGGGTCTCCTCCCCAACCCGGAGATGGCACTCCACCCTTTTCCGGGAGAGAACCATGGACTCGGATTTGGAGGTGCTGATTCTCATTCCGGCCGCTTCACACTCGGCTGCAAACCGATCCAGTGAGAGCTGAAGATCCCGGCCAGATGAAGCCAACAGGACCACATCGTCTGCAAAAAGCAGAGACCTAATCCCGCGGCCACCAAACCGGAACCCTTCAATGCCTTGACTCCGCCTAGAAATTCTGTCCGATACCCCATACTCTCTGAGCACTCCCCACAGGACTTCCCGAGGGACACGGTCGAATGCCTTCTCCAAATCCACAAAGCACATGTAGACTGGTTGGGCAAACTCCCATGCACCCTCAAGAACCCTGCCGAGAGTATAGAGCTGGTCCACAGTTCCACGACCAGGACGAAAACCACACTGTTCCTCCTGAATCCGAGGTTCGACTATCCGACGTAGCCTCCTCTCCAGTACACCTGAATAAACCTTACCGGGAAGGCTGAGGAGTGTGATCCCACGATAGTTGGAACACATCCTCCGGTCCCCCTCGTTAAAGAGAGGGACCACCGCCCCGGTCTGCCAATCCAGAGGTACCGCCCCTGATGTCCACGCGATGCTGCAGAGTCTTGTCAACCAAGACAGCCCCACAGAATCCAGAGCCTTAAGGAACTCTGGGCGGATCTCATCCACCCCTGGGCCCTTGCCACCGAGGAGCTTTTTAACTACCTCAGCAACCTCAGCCACAGAAATAGGAGAGTCCACCACAAATCCCCCAGGCACTGCTTCCTCATAGGAAGACGTGTTGGTGGGATTGAGGAGGTCTTCGAAGTATTCCTTCCACCTATCCACAACATCCGCAGTTGAGGTCAGCAGAACACCATCCGCACCATACACGGTGTTGACAGTGCACTGCTTCCCCTTCCTGAGGCGGCGGATTGGTGGTCCAGAATCGCTTCGAAGCCATCCGGAAGTCATTTTCCATGGCTTCCCCAAACTCTTCCCATGTCCGAGTTTTTGCCTCTGCGACCGCTGAAGCTGCACACCGCTTGGCCTGTCGGTACCTGTCCACTGCCTCTGGAGTCCTATGAGCCAAAAGAACCCGATAGGACTCCTTCTTCAGCTTGACGGCATCCCTCACCGCTGGTTACACCAGCGGGTTCTAGGATTACCGCCACGACAAGCACCAACTACCTTGCGGCCACAGCTCCGATCAGCCGCCTCGACAATAGAGGTGCGGAACATGGTCCACTCGGACTCAATGTCCAGCACCTCCCTCGTGACATGTTCAAAGTTCCTCCGGAGGTGGGAATTGAAACTTTCTCTGACAGGAGACTCTGCCAGACGTTCCCAGCAAACCGTCACAATGCGTTTGGGCCTGCCAGGTCTGTCCGGCATCCTCCCCCACCATCGCAGCCAACTCACCACCAGGTGGTGATCGGTAGAAAGCTACGCCCCTCACTTTACCCGAGTGTCCAAAACATGAGGCCGCAAATCTACAAAGTCGATCATGGACTGCGGCCTAGGGTGTCCTGGTGCCAAGTGCACATATGGACACCCTTATGTTTGAACATGGTGTTTGTTATGGACAAACTGTGACGAACACAGAAGTCCAATAACAAAACACCACTCGGGTTCAGATCCGGGCAGCCATTCTTCCCAATCACGCCTCTCCAGGTTTCACTGTCCTTACCAACATGAGCGTTGAAGTCCCCCAGCAGAACAAGGGAATCACCCGAGGGAGCACTCTCCAGTACTCCCTTGAGTGTACCCAAAAAGGGTGGGTACTCTGAACTGTTTGTTTGGTGCATAAGCGCAAACAACAGTCAGGACCCGTCCCCCCACCCGAAGGCGGAGGGAGGCTACCCTTTCGTCCACTGGGTTGAACTCCAACGTGCAGGCTTTGAGCCGGGGGGCAACGAGAATTGCCACCCCAGCCCGTCGCTTCTCACTGCCGGCCACGCCAGAGTGAAAGAGAGTCCAGCCCCTTTCAAGAGAAGTGGTTCCAGAGCCCTTGCTGTGCGTCGAAGTGAGTCCGACTACATCCAGCCGGAATTTCTCTACTTCGCCCACTAGCTCAGGCTCCTTTCCCCCCAGTGAGGTGACGTTCCACGTCCCAAGAGCGAGCTTATATAGCCGAGGATCGGACCGCCAAGTGCCCTGCCTTCGGCTTCCGCCCAGCTCACATTGCACCCGACCTCTATGGCCCCTACTATGGGTGGTGAGCCCATTGGAGGGGGGACCCACGTTGCCTCTTCGGGCTGTGCCCCGGCCGGGCCCCATGGGTACAGGCCCGGCCACCAGGTGCTCGCCATCGTGCCCCACCTCCGGGCCTGGCTCCAGAGGGGGGCCCTGGTGACCCGCGTCCGGGCGAGGGAAATCTGGGTCCTTTGTTTTTACTTTTCATAGAGGTTTTCGACCGTTTTCAATCATTTTCAACCGCATTTCCCATCAAAAGCCTAAAGGCTGATCGCACAGTTCCTGTCTTCACAATAAAAGTGCCGCTCCATCGCGCCTGCGCTAACAAAATAAGAGTCTCCGAAAGCTAGCGCAAACAAGCTAGCAAACTACGGAGTTTGCTGCCAATGTATTTATTGTAATGTGTATAAAAACGAATATAGAAGCTGGACAAAAAAGATGCCAAAATCCAAAGACTTTCATGTGGTATTAGACAGAAAGGAAGAACTTTTTTCTCTCCTCCATTTGAAAACATGGACGTTTTCAGCACTATTGATTCCAATCAATGCAAGTCATCAGAATCAGGTAATACACCAACTTATATTCTTGTCTTCATGAAAGATAGGAATCTATGTGTTAACCATGCATATATATTCATTAAAACACCTTTAACATGTAAACAAAAACGGCAAAATAAATAAATATAAATTATATAATGTATGTATATATATATATATATATATATATATATATGTGTATATATATATATATATATATATATATATATATATATATATATATATATATATATATATATATATATATATATATATATATATATATATATATATATCCATCCATCCATCCATCCATTTCCAACCACCTATTCCCTTTTGAGGTTGCGGGGGGCGCTGGCACCTATCTCAGCTACAATCGGGCGGAAGGCGGTGTACACCCTGGACATATCAATATATATGATATGTGTGTGTATGTATATGATACGTGTGTGTATGTATATATGAGGTAGATCACCTCGACTTGGTCATTTATTAAATAATTGATTGATGTTGAAAAACTTATTGGGTGTTACCATTTAGTGGTCATTTGTATGGAATATGTACTGTACTGTGCAATCTACTAATACAAGTTTCAAGCAATCAATCAATCAATAAATGCCTACTGAGGCTATGGTGCTGTTAAGTTATTGTGGCTCAAATTGCCTTATTTTTTTTATTTTAATGTATTATTATTTAATATATATTATTGTTTTAGTTGCTTAAGAGATATTCCTGGCTCTGAATTTGCTCATTGCTATTTTTATGTTTTTGTGCATTATTTGTTGCCGTAATGAGGTTACTCATCAGTTACTCAGTACTTGAGTATTTTTCTCACAACATACTTTTTACTTTTACTCAAGTAAATATTTGGGTGATTACTCCTTACTTTTACTTGAGTAATAAATCTCTAAAGTAACAGTACTCTTATTTGAGTAAAGTTTTTGGCTACTCTACCCACCTCTGGACAGGAGCGACATTGAAGCCTGTCACACCCTGCCTACGAGAACCAAAGGAGCGACACCAGCGATTATCATTCGCTTCACCAACAGAAAGAACAAGATCGCGATCCTAAAACAGGGTCGCAAATGAAAAGGGACGGAGGTGCACATTAACGAACACCTCACCAAAAGGAATGGTGAGATCGCCAGACCCGCACGAATCCTGGGGAAGCAAGAGGTGTATTGCGGCTGTCTTTAGCAACACAAACACAGCCGGTGTTTCCTTGTTTACATTCTCGAAGCTGACGGTGAAGTTTTACTATGGAACAGAGCGGTCAACCGGCAGGTTTAGGTGAGGCAAATGGTAGCAATAAGTCGGCTCTTACCGTAGACACGAGCGGAGAGGTTGCGTCGTTCTTCCTGCAGCTGCGGACTCTCTTGCCCCTTCCCAACGGCCGCCCACGACCTTCGGATGCTTACACCGTGGAGGAGGGGAAAAAAAGTAAAATCTCAGCCCGGCTGCTTTGCCTCGTCGAGAAACGTGGCTTCCCACGGAGACACTGGCGGTCACCACACCCGTGTCCACACCCCTCCAACTTTCAGGTACCACCATATAATCTCACTAAAACACTAAAACAATAAGCAGATAAGGGATTTTCCAGAATTTTCCTAGTGTAACAAACAGTTCAGGGTGTCCCAAGTTAACAGAGAGTGTGAGGAGGAGGAGGAGGAGGAGGAGGAGTTTTGTCCTTTCAGAGTTGCCGTGAGGCTGTGACGTAGGGTGTGTGGCTGTGGAGAGAGAGGTGTAAAGGAGTTCACATTAAAGACCGTTTATTATTCTATTATATAAGTACACTGTATAGGCGAACCCAGGACACTCGGCTATACTACTTAATGTGTCTAATAACATCTGAATCGCTCCACTGCCCTAGTCTTTTTTTTTTTCAAGTCCTTCACTCTCACATTCCTTATCCAAGAATCTTTCGTCTTCGCTCAAATTAATGAGGAAATCGTCGCTTTCTCGGTCCGAATCGCTCTCGCTGCTGGTGGCCATGATTGTAAACATCATGAGGATGTGAGGAGCTCCACAACCCGTGACGTCACGCGCACATTGTCTGCTACTTCCGGTACAGGCAAGGCTTTTTTATTAGCGACCAAAAGTTGCGGATTTTATCGTAGATGTTCTCTACTAAATCTTTTCAGCAAAAATATGGCAATATCGCGAAATGATCAAGTATGACACATAGAATGGACCTGCTATCCCCGTTTAAATAAGAAAATCTCATTTCAGTGGGCCTTTAAGAAATAAAATCTCTGATTTATGTATGTTAATGAATTCTAATGATATCCACATTATGGTAATATCTGAAACCCATCTTGACTCCTCTTTTGAGGATGTTGAATTAGCTGTAGATGGATACACAATTTTTAGGAAGGATAGAACAAGATATGGTGGAGGTGAAGCTGTGTACAGTATGTGCAGAGTCACAACCCTGTGAAAGTAAGACATGATTTAATGTTGGCATATATTGAAGCCTTGTGGATCCAGGTTCACCTGCCACAGACCAAACCCATACTGGTTGGGTGCTGCTATAGACCACCTAGTGCCGATATAAAATACCTGGATTTAATATGCATGGTAATGGATAAATCTAGTGATGAGAAACGAGAGATATATTTTAATGGGGACACAAACATTGATTGGTCTGCTATGTGCCCACTGAAAAATAAACTTATTGCTGTAGCTAATGCCTTTAACCTCACACAAACCACTACACAGCAAAAGGCTAATCTCCACAGAACACCGCTTCCTTCCATCCTGAAGCTGGATTTAAATGGAAGATGCGAGTCTGCTAACCTGGGTGAGGAGTCAGTTAAGTTAGAACAAGTTTTTTCTGCTATGACTGTTTGGGAGTTGGACATGCGTTCTACTGAGGTGGCAAATTATGATGCGTTCAGTTTATCGCAGCACCAAGCAAATAATCGGAAAATTCTGTCATATCAATTCCTAGATATGGTCATAATTATTTTAAGTGCACCACGCATAATAAACGCAACATTATTAATATTGCTACTACGGATAATTTGATCAAAAACTCCTTAAAACAGCCCACTACCTATAACATGGGCTTTTTAAACATAAGATCATTGTCCCCCAAAACGTTATTAGTTAATGAGGTCATCAGAGACAACAATCTTAACGTCATCGGTCTCAGCGAAACCTGGCTTAAAGCAGACGACATTTTGCGCTAAATGAGGCTTTTCCTCCTAACTATACGAATGCGCATATTGCCCCTCTCCTTAAAAGGGGTGTGGGGGTCGCACTAATATACAACGAAAACTTTAACCTTAGTCCTAACATAAATAATAAATATAAATCGTTGAGGTGCTTACTATGAGGTCTGTCGCACCGCTGCCTCTATACCTGGCTGTTATCTACCGCCCCCCAGGGCCCTACTCAGATTTTATCAATTAATTCTCAGAGTTCGTTGTTGATCTAGTGACGCACGCCGATAATATAATTATAATGGTGGACTTTAATATCCATATGAATACCCCATCGGACCCACCGTGCGTGGCGCTCCAAACTATAATTGATAGCATCACAACAATAATACGATAGACCTAGTGCTTGTCAGGGGTATCACCATTTCCAAAGTTATGATACTCCGTATAAAGTATTGTCCGATTATTACCTTATACATTTCGAGGTTCAGACTCATGTTTGGCAAGTTAATAATAATAATAATAACTGCTATAGCAGCCGCAATATTAATGCTGCCACAACGACAACTTTTACTGACCTACTGCCCTCGGTAATGGCACCGTTCCCAAAGTACTGTATGTGGGCTCTATTGATAACCTCACTAACAACTTTAACGACGCCCTGCGCGAAACCAGCACCGCTTAAGTTAAAAAAGGCACCAAAAGGCTTACCCCATGGTTTACAGAAGAAACTAGAGCTCAGAAATGATCATGTGGAAAGCTGGAACGCTAATGCGCACGACAAAACTTGAGGTGCACCATCAAGCATGGAGTGATAGTTTAATAACTTATAAACGCATGCTTACCTTAGCTAAACGCTAAATATTACTCAAATCTCATCCACCTTAATATAAACGATCCTAAATTTTTGTTTAGTACGGTAGCATCGCTAACCCAACAAGGGACCCATTCCAGTAGCTCCACCCACTCAGCTGAGGACTTTATGAAATTATTTAATAAGAAAATTGAAGTCATTAGAAAGGAGATTAAAAACAATGCGTCTCAGCTACAATTGGGTTTGATTAAGACAGATATGACTGTATATACGGCAGATATTGCCCTCCAAAATAGTTTCTCTCATTTTGATGAAATAACATTAGATGAATTGTTACAACGTGTAAATGGAATAAAACAAACAACAATGGGTACTTGACCCACTTCCTGGGAAACTGATCAAGTAGCTCTTTGTATTATTAGGTCCATCAGTGCTAAATATTATAAACTTATCACTTTCCTCTGGCACTGTTCCCCTAGCATTCAAAAAAGCGGTTATTCATCCTCTCCTTAAAAGACCTAACCTCGATCCTGACCTCATGGTAAACTACCAACCGGTAGTCTCACCTTCCCTTGATTTAAAAAATCCTTGAAAAAAATTGTTGTAGAGCAGCTAAATGAACACTTAGCGTCTAACAATCTATGTGAAACCTTTCAATCCGGTTTCAGGGCAAATCACTCTACGGAGACAGCCCTCGCAAAAATGACTAATGATCTATTGCTAACGATGGATTCTGATGCGTCATCTATGTTGCTGCTCCTCGATCTTAGCGCTACTTTCGATACCGTCGATCATAATATTTTATTCAAGCGTATCAAAACACGAATTGGCATGTCAGACTTAGCCTTGTCTTGGTTTAACTTAACTCTTATCTTACTGATTGGATGCAGTGCGTCTCCCATAACAATGTGACCTCGGACTACGTTAAGGTAACTTGTGGAGTTCCCCAGGGTTCGGTCCTTGGCCCTGCACTCTTCAGCATCTACATGCTGCCGCTAGGTGACATTATACGCAAATACGGTGTTAGCTTTCACTGTTATGCTGATGACACCCAACTCTACATGCGCCTAAAGCTGACCAACACGCCGGATTGTAGTCAGCTGGAGGCGTGTCTTAATGAAATTAAACAATGGATGTCCGCTAACTTTTGGCAACTTAACGCCCAAAAAAAGGAAATGCTGATTATCGGTCCTGCTAGATCAGTGGTTCCCAAAGTGGGCGGTACCGCCCCCCTGGGGGCGGTGGAAAGATCTGGGGGGGGCGGTGAGGAAGAAGGGGGCGGTAGGGGGGCGACAGTCCGAAGTCGAAGTCAGAAGTTCGAATGTTTGTTTGACGATTTGTACACAACACGTGCAGCAGGACGAGTCAGTGGACGACGCATCAGGGTCCGGTTACCACACGCCGCTCTGGCCCAGTCAGATCCGACAGCATAGACTACAAAAGCAAAAGCTCAGGTTTTTAATTTCAAGCTTGTAATGTTCAGAATTTTATCTTATAATAAAAACCGCATTCTGGCGGTCAACATCATCTTGAGTTCAAGTCAACATGAAATTGGGGACTCGCCAGAACGCGCCGTGTTGTGTTGTGTTGAGCTGGTTAGGGTGGTGCATTCACTGATATATATTGTTACGAATGTATATGACTTTGTACCTGTGTGTGCATGTGTGTGTGTGTGTGTGTGTGTGTGTGTGTGTGTGTGTGTGTGCATATGTGCGTGTTCGCGCGTGTGTCATTGTGTGGGTGGCGAGGGTGGCGTGCCTTAGATCACGTCCGCCACCATTTTCTGTGAGTAAATGGAAGAAAATGAATACGTGAGAGGGTAAATTGCTTTTCATACCTTCAATGTTGTCATTTTTGTCTTTAAGTAGGCCTATTTATGAAATGCGATAAAATGCTGTATTTTACATGGTTTTATTTTTTTGTTCCAGAATAAAGTATGGCCTTGGTACAGCAAACAAAAAAGAAGTGTCGGCAATATAGTGTGGAATATCTGAAATATGGATTTGTCGCAGCACCACATAACCAACAGCAACCAATGTGTCTACTGTGTGATAGAGTGTTTTCAAATGATCATATCAAGATTTTTGGTTACAAAAAAAAATCTCTGACTGCTATCAAGTGCTGTGGAACAAGGTCAAGATGTACTTTATTGCCTTCCCAACATCATATTTAGTAGAACGGGGCTTCAGCGCAGTCGCCTTGCTTCTTTCCAAGCAAAGAAACCGACTGAAAATTACTGACCGCGGGGATCTACGACTTCTTCTTAGTGAGTTCCAGCCTGATGTTGAGAAGCTTATGTCCCTGCACCAAGCACATCCATCCCATTAATATTAAGTGTGAGACAATGAAGGTTACTGGTGGAATGTTTATTTACCATTCTATGTTGCTGAAACAGTTAAAACTGCTAAAAAATAAATTGGTTTACTAAATTGGGTTTTATTTGTGAAATACACATTTGTTTTTAACCTTTCTCTTTTCAAATTGCAGCATACCAAATATCAAGAAAGAGGTGTTTGTTTCCATATGTGTCTGTGGGAGGGGGGGGGGGGGGGGGGGGGGGGTGGGGGGCGCTAGTAATTCACTGGGGAGCCAAGGGGGCGCCAGCCTGCAAAAGTTTGGGAACCATTGTGCTAGATAATGACCTCTATTTAATAATACAACTTTAACATTTGACAACCAAACAATTAAACAAGGTGACTCTGTAAAAAATCTGGGTATTATCTTCGACCCAACTCTCTCCTTTGAGTCACACAATAAAAGCGTTACCAAAACGGCCTTCTTTCATCTCCGTAATATCGCTAAAATTCGCTCCATTCTGTCCACTAAAGACGCTGAGATCATTATCCATGCGTTTGTTACGTCTCGTCTCGATTACTGTAACGTATTATTTTCGGGTCTCCCCATGTCTAGCATTAAAAGATTACAGTTGGTACAAAATGCGGCTGCTAGACTTTTGACAAGAACAAGAAAGTTTGATCACATTACGCCTGTACTGGCTCACCTGCACTGGCTTCCTGTGCACTTAAGATGTGACTTTAAGGTTTTACTACTTACGTATAAAATACTACACGGTCTAGCTCCATCCTATCTTGCCAAGTGTATTGTACCATATGTCCCGGCAAGAAATCTGCCTTCAAAGGACTCCGGCTTATTAGTGATTCCCAGAGCCCAAAAAAAGTCTGCGGGCTATAGAGCGTTTTCTGTTAAAACTTAAAACTAATCTGTATACTCTAGCCTTTAAATATACCCCCTTTTCAGACCAGTTGATCTGGCGTTCCTTTTTTTTTCTCCTCTGTCCCACTCTCTCTTGTGGAGGGGGTCCGGTCTGGAGGCCATGGACGAAGTACTGGCTGTCCAGAGTCGGGACCCAGGATGGACCGCTCGTCCAGAGACGGGACCCAGGGTGGACCGCTCGACTGTGTATCGGTTGGGGACATCTCTGCGCTGCTGATCCGCCTCCGCTTGTGATGGTTTCCTGTCGGCTCCACTATGGACGGGACTCTTGCTACTGTGTTGGATCCACTTTGGAATGGACTCTCACGGTTGTGTTAGATCCATTATGGATTGAACTTTCACAGTATCATGTTAGACCCGCTCGACATCCATTGCTTTCGGTCCCCTCTTAGTCATTATTGTCACCGACGTCCCACTGGGGTCAGTTTTCCTTGCCCTTATGCGGGCTCTACCGAGGATGTCTTGTGGTTTGTGCAGCCCTTTGAGACACTAGGGATTTAGGGCTATATAAATAAACATTGATTGATTGATACAACATAAGATAAAAAAAAACAACAACTAGTTAAACCCAGTATTAAAAATTTACGTCATGTGGGCAGCTGCAATTGGTGTATCTTCAAAGCTGTCATGAATGACAATTTACTTTGTGAGAGATTGATGTGAGATGGCAACTAATTCAGGAATACTATACATCCATACATGACTGTATGTTTGAGGAGATTCGTCCTGGGAACAGGAAGTGCCAAATAGCATATATATATATATATATATTGATAACTGTGATGTCCAATATCTTGTTTTCTCACGCTTTTGTCTCATTTGCAAGTATGCATTAATTTAGGTTTGTCCTAAGTCTGTTGCCGTAGTCGGGAAGTCGTCTTTGAAATCAATCTGAATGCCTTGTCTTTTGTTGAGCCCTACAATGTGTTTGTAGTGCAAGTATTGTTGATCTGCCTTTTCTTTTCTTTTCTACTCTTCCCACCTCTCCCTTGTGGAGGTGGGGGAGGGGACAGGTCCGGTGGCCTTGGATGAAGTGCTGGCTGTCCAGAGTAGGGACCCGGGGGTGGACCGCTCGCCTGTGCATCGGTTGGGGACAATTCTGCGCTGCTGACCCGTCTCCGCTCGGGATGGTCTCCTGCTGGCCCCACTATGGACTGGACTCTCACTATTATGTTGGATCCACTATGGACTGGACTTTGCCAATATTATGCTAGACCCACTCAACGTCCATTGCATACAATCACCCCTCTAGAGCGGGAGAGGGGGAGGAGTCATCCATCTGCGGTCCTCTCCAAGTTTTCTCATAGTCATTCACATTGACATCCTACTGTGTTGTGAGTTTTTCCTTGCCCTTATGTGGGATCTGAACCGAGGATGTCGTTGTGACTTGTGCAGCCCTTTGAGACACTCATGATTTAGGGCTATATAAAAAAACATTGATTGATTGATTGTGTTTATTACACAAGTTAAGTTAAAATTAAAGTACCTATGATTCTCACACACACACTATGTGTGGGGAATTTTATTTTTTAGAAGTGTTGAAATCGCCATATAAAATTGCTAATGGTAATTAGTACCATGCGCATTGTACACCCAATTTAAATTAGCACCGAGCCAGCGCATTTTGAAAAGTGGAGCCTTAGTTTTGCGCGCTTTCTATCAGGAATAATTGCTTTGTTGGGATGAGAATACACTTGTCTGCCTGTCATGCACATGAACCGTGCCGAGTCTGCAACCGGACGTAACGTTACATGCAACAAAAAGCAATGAATGTTTGATTTTTAAGTGAATTCAATACCAATAACTAGTAGAAATCGTAAAAAGTAGAAATGGAAGTTTGATCTACTTAATCAGCTTAATAGTTTCTTTCTTTCTTTGGAGATTCTATTTTATTCTCAGAATTTAAGTAAATTATTGTACAATTTAAAATTTATCGTGATTAATTAATAAGACTTTTCCCCCTTCATTACAATGTCTTTCTCTTTTAAAATTTTATTTTCTTTCTTGTACTTTTCCAAATAAATGATTCCTCATTTTTCCTCTGTAAGTTGTTTTTCTTCAATCAATCAATCAATCAATGTTTATTTATACAGCCCAAAATCACTAGTGTCTCAAAGGGCTGCACAAACCACAAGACATCCTCGGTAGAGCCCACATAAGGGCAAGGAAAACTCACCCCAGTGGGACGTCGGTGACAGTGACAATGATGACTATGAGAAACCTTGGAGAAGACCGTAACTACCTTTTAATGATTTTTTTTCCTCAAAATTGCATCTTTATTCCCTCAATACTTTATTATATATCATAATTACAGACATTTTTCACAAAAAATTATAACATGTCATATTATTTCAAACTTTATTTAAATATTTCTTAAAATATGTCTTTTAAATTTTTTTGTATTTTTTTTACTCCTAACATTTCTGTAATTGTAATATTTCAACTTATTCAAATAAAAATAAACATCCCCGCATTACAATGCATTTTTCTTTTAAAATAGTATTTTTTCTTGTACTTTTACAATGAAATTACAATTTTTCCTGTTAAGACTTTATTTTCACAATATTTCTTAGCGACAACTTTCGTCTTTTTAAGATTTGAACTTTTTTCATATTAAATTAGAATTTGTAATTTTATTTTTTTTAATCTTTATTTTATTTGTGGGGGTTGTGTGGGTTACCCACATTTGCGGTCCTCTCCAAGGTTTTCTCATAGTCATTCTCATCGACGTCCCACTGGGTTGTGAGTTTTTCCTTGCCCTTATGTCGGCACTGAACCGCGGATGTCGTTGTGGCTTGTGCAGCCCTTTGAGACACTTGTGATTTAGGGCTATACAATTAAACATTGATTGATGATTGATTTATTCTCTCATAACATAATGTAATTGTGTCTTGTATTTAAAGGGGGACATTATCACAATTTCAGAAGGGTTAAAACCAATAAAAATCAGTTTCCAGTGGCTTATTTTATTTTTCAAAGTTTTTTTTTCAAAATTTTACCCGAAAAAAGGCTTTAAAGTGCCTGATTTTCGCTATCTGTGAAGCCACTGTCCATTTTCCTGTGAGGTCATCCAGTGATATACATGCTATTCAGGTGGATAGCACAGCAAGATATAGCGACATTAGCTCGGATTCAGACTCGGAATCAGACTCGGATTTCAGCGGCTTAAGCGATTCAACAGATTACGCATGTATTGAAACGGGTGGTTGGAGTATGGAGGCAGATAGCGAAAACTAAATTAAAGAAGAAACTAAAGCAATTGAGCGAATAGCTATTGACGCTATTCGGCCATGTCTGCCTTAGCATCGCCGGTAAAATGTGCAGACCAAACGATCGGGACTTTTGCATCTTGTGACACTGGAGCAACTTAAATCTGTCAATTGGTAAGTGTTTGTTTGGCATTAAATGTGGGTGGAGGGAAACGCTGGATGCAAATATAGCTACAAATGTATATACAGCTAGCCTAAATAGCATGTTAGCATCGATTAGCTGGCAGTCATGCCGCAACCAAATATGGCTGATTAGCACATAAGTCAATAACATCAACAAAACTCACCTTTGTGATTTTGTTGACTTTATCGTTGGAAATGCATCTGCAGGATATCCATACATCTCTGTGCCATGTCTGCCTTAGCATCGCCGTTAAAATGTGCGGACCAAACGATCGGGACTTTCGCATCTTGTGACACTGGAGCAACTTAAATCTGTCGATTGGTAAGTGTTTGTTTGGCATTAAATGTGGGTGGACAGAAAGGCTGGATGCAAATATAGCTACAAATGTACCTACAGCTAGCCTTAATAGCATGTTAGCATCGATTAGCATGCCGTGCTAATCGATGCGCATTCTACATAAATCAACTACCTCAGTAGAAGCATGTAAGTCTCACCTTAAACCTCATCTGTATACTCTAGCCTTTAAATAGACCTCCTTTTTAGACCAGTTGATCTGCCGCTTCTTTTCTTTCTCATATGTCCCCTCCTCCCTTGTGGAGGGGGTCCGGTCCGATGACCATGGATGAAGTACTGGCTGTCCAGAGTCGAGACCCAGGATGGACCGCTCGTCGGGACCCAGGATGGACCGCTCTTCTGTATCGGTTGGGGACATCTCTACGCTGCTGATCCGCCTCCGCTTGAGATGGTCTCCTGTGGACGGGACTCTCGCTGCTGTCTTGGATCCGCTTGAACTGAACTCTCGCGGCTGTGTTGGAGCCACTATGGATTGAACTTTCACAGTATCATGTTGGACCCGCTCGACATCCATTGCTTTCGGTCCCCTAGAGGGGGGGGGTTGCCCATATCTGAGGTCCTCTCCAAGGTTTCTCATAGTCAGCATCGTCACTGGCGTCCCACTGGATGTGAATTCTCCCTGCCCACTGGGTGTGAGTTTTCCTTGCCCTTTTGTGGGTTTTCCGAGGATGTTGTAGTCGTAATGATTTGTGCAGTCCTTTGAGACATTTGTGATTTGGGGCTATATAAATAAACATTGATTGATTGATTGATTGAATCCGTCCCTGATAGTGTTGTTACACCCTCCGACAACACACCGACGAGGCGTGATGTCTCCAAGGTACGGAAAACAGTCGAACAAACGGAAAATAACAGAGCTGATTTGACTCGATGTTTATAATGTGTTTGAGAAAATGGCGGTTGACTACCTAGGTGACGTCACGCTCTGAGAGCAAATAATAGAAAGGCGTTTAATTCGCCAAAATTCACCCATTTAGAGTTCGGAAATCGGTTAAAAAAAGATATGGTCTTTTTTCTGCAACATTAAGATATATATTGACGCTTACATAGGTCTGGTGATAATGTTCGCCTCTAATTTCGTCTTCTCTTTTGTAATATTATAGATTTTTTTTCCCCCGAAGACTTTTAAACTACCTTTTGATGACTTTTTCTCAAAAACACAACTGTATTTTTTGCAATATTTCATTACAGTAATTAGGAGTGACCTAAGGAGATACAAAATATTTTCCTCTTTTTGAACGCCTAGAATGGATGAAGTGATTGTGTGAAAGGGGAAAATGAAAACCTCTCATCGTTTCAAGTCTTTCTGTCCCAGCGGGAGATCGTTGTCCGGTTCTCGTTAGCGACTGGGGTCATTTTTAGCTGCACGTCAAACAAAAGAAGAGATGAGCTGAACCGCAACCTGTAAAACCATCACCATGACAACAATAGCAGCTCACCACGGTGGTCCTAAGGGCCGCCTTACGACCCACAAAAGGATCAGGGGTACAAATCACAGTCGACTTGACGCGACGGGCACTGCAGATGATGAAAGGGCAACTATTCATCAGGCGTAGCAGCCATACATCCTTCCAGCTGCTCTGTTATTCCTCCATTTTTCATTCATCTTCCATATATGCACATGCCCAACAAGACAATGGACCCGTAAGGATTACGGTGGAGCCAGAGGCCCGGAGCTGGTGGCGTGACACCATCCATAATACATTTGTCTCCTGAGGAGGACCGTCTGATGCTGGGATTTGAGCACACACACAACTTACCTGGGAAACCTCGGCATCTATTATGTAGACTCTGACCCTGATTCCTGCGCATGAGATGCAACAACAACAAGACGACGGAAGGGATGCTGACATTGGAGGAGGCAGGAGCACAAAATTCTACCTCAAAAGTTAGGTCCAACTGTCAACAACACATTGCCGTGAATTTCCCAGTGAGCACCTGAAGGCGTTCTGCAAAAACGCTGGTCAAAGATCCTCTATACCAGGGTTTTTTAAACTTTTTAACCTCGGGGCCCAACTTTTCTACTACTGAGAGGCCCTGGGCCCACTCCAATATTAACACTGTATTAGTAATTTTACTGCCATACATATACATGTATATATTTTTTTTTAATCGATTTTTAATTTTTTTTATCAATCCAACAAAACAATACACAGAGATACCATAACAATGCAATCCAATTCCAAAACCCAACCTGACCCAGCAACACTCAGAACTGCAATAAGCAGAGCAATTGAGAGCAGACACAAACACGACACAGAACAAACCAAAAGTAGTGAAACAAAAATGAATATCATCAACAACAGTATCAATATTAGTTATAATTTTAGCATAGCAGTGATTAAAAATCCCTCATTTATAAAAAAAAAAAAAGAACAATAGTGTCACATTTGTTTACACTTGCATCGCATCTCATAAACTTGACAACAAACTGTGTCCAATGTTTTCACAAAGATAAAATAAGTTGCAATCATCCATCCATCCATCCATCATCTTCCGCTTATCCGAGGTCGGGTCGCGGGGGCAACAGCCTAAGCAGGGAAACCCAGACTTCCCTCTCCCCAGCCACTTCGTCTAGCTCTTCCCGGGGGATCCCGAGGCGTTCCCAGGCCAGTCGGGAGACATAGTCTTCCCAACGTGTCCTGGGTCTTCCCTGTGGTCTCCTACCGGTTGGACGTGCCCTAAACACCTCCCTAGGGAGGCGTTCGGGTGGCATCCTGACCAGATGCCCGAACCACCTCATCTGGCTCCTCTCGATGTGGAGGAGCAGCGGCTTTACTTTGAGTTCCTCCCGGATGGCAGAGCTTCTCACCCTATCTCTAAGGGAGAGCCCCGCCACACGGCGGAGGAAACTCATTTCGGCTGCCTGTACCCATGATCTTATCCTTTCGGTCATGACCCAAAGCTCATGACCATATGTGAGGATGGGAACGTAGATCGACCGGTAAATTGAGAGCTTTGCCTTCCGGCTCAGCTCCTTCTTCACCACAACGGATCGGTACAACGTCCGCATTAGTTGATAAAAAATTGTCCTTTACAATTATAAAAGCTTTTTTAAAAAAAATCTACGACTTTGCTAGCATGTCAGCAGACTGGGGTAGATACTGCTGAAATTTTATGTATTGAATGAATACAGAATCGTTTTGAAACGGAAAAATATCGTTTTTGAATCGAGAATCGCGTTGAATCGAAAAAAATCGATATATCATGGAATCGCGACCCCACTAATCGATATTGAATCGAATCTTGGGACACCCAAAGATTCGCAGCCCTAATCTATATATATTATATATATATATATATATATATATATATATATATATATATATATATATATATATATATATATATATATATATATATATATACACACAAACATATATACATACCCACACACAATACATACATCCACACGCTCATTCACTGTACAAACCTACATCTACACATACCCTACATATACAAGTACATATACAATATACATACACTCATGCATATACATTTCATCAAACATATATTAACGTTGTTGCCCTAGGGCAGGGGTCGGCAACCTTTACCACCCAAAGAGCCATTTGACCCGTTTCACAAAATAAAGAAAACAATGGGAGCCACAAAACTGTTTTGAAATTTTAAATTAAATAACATTGCTTACAGAGTTTTTTTTTTTTTTTCCCTTTGTGCTATATAATAACCAGGGGTCTCAGACTTGCGGCCCGCACCTTAATATGAAAATTTAATGTTAGCGCGGCCCGCGAGTTTTAAATTAATGCTGTTTGACAGCATCACACTTGCCAACCCTCCCAAACTTTCCAGGGGACTCTCGAATTCGAGAGCAACTATTCTTGCGAGGGTCTGCTGATGTTCACCCTTTAGCATTTATACAGGCGTGCTATGTAGGGACTGCCTTTACAACATGTATACAAATCTAGCACAGCCCAGTCACGAGTTGTATGTGGCTTCCACAGACACACTCAGACGACTGTAACCCATACTTGTTTAACAGCCATATAGGTTACATTGAAAGTTGGGATACAAACAACTTTAACACTCTTACTAATATGCGCCACACTGTGAACCCAAACCAAACAAGAATGACAAACACATTTCTGGAGAACATCCTCACTGTAACACAACATAAACACAACAGAACAATTACCCAGAATCCCATGCATCCCTAATTCTTCCGGGCTGCATCGGTCGAGGTGGGTGGGTTTGGGGTGTGTGCAAAAAAAAAAATGTTTATCAGTTTGAACATCAAATATGTTGTCTTTGTAGCATATTCAACCGAATACGGGTTGAAAATGATGTGCAAATCATTGTATTCCGTTTATATTTACATCTAACACAATTTACCAACTCATATGGAAACGGGGTTTGTATTTTGAACACGGAAATGAGTCCAAGATTAATTCCAAGAGAGCCTTTCATGTCTGTTGTTATTCCCCCCACCACTACATCTTCCTTTTCCTCTTCCTCCTCCTCTCTTCCTCATTACGATCTTCACTCTCCGCTTGGCTAACTGTTGAAGTATCCGCCTGCAACCATGATGAGGCCCATTAGCGCCACAGAGACACAACGAAGGAGGAAGGGTCACATGATGACGTTTCGCCCTCTTTAGCAGTTCCAGGAAACATTAAAAGGGGAAAAGAGAGTCGAGAGAAATAAAATATCTAATTTCATACGAGCGTAATTAAATGACAAAAATGGTCTGATTGTCCCTCCGCCACTTGTGCAGCCGTATTATGTCGACTAATGTACGGAGAGGTTGTTTTCAGCTCGGATTTATGAAACTATTTTTTTTTTTGTTTCGCTGTCTGGAGTGCTTACAAATCCCCAGGTAACAATGACAACAAAGATCATTCACTAGAGGAAGCTGGTTTAATACAGAATGCTGCAAACTTTTTTTTTTTTTTTGCCCATACTTAAAAATGTATAATACTTTGGTTTTCATACCCTTCTACTTTTCGTACAATGCAAATTTTTTCGGCAGAAAATGACGGTGAAATTTCCGCATACAATCTCGGTTACCGTACAGCCCAACAATGTGCGTGAAAGTAGTTCTCCGCAGATTCGAGTGCCCAAACAAATACTAGTTTTTACATCGAGTAAAATTGCAAAAATAAGGAAATCTTGGGGATGAAGAAAGTTGTGCCAGAACTGTGATAAAGAAGGTGAGAAAAAAATATTAAATTCAAGAAAGAACTTCAAAGTTAAAATAAAAAAAAAACAATATCCAAGTTACATTTACAAACCCTGTTTCCATATGAGTTGGGAAATTGTGTTAGATGTAAATATAAACGGGATACAATGATTTGCAAATTATTTTCAACCCATATTCAGTTGAATATGCTACAAAGACAACATATTTGATGTTCAAACTGATAAACATTTAATTTTTGCAAATAATCATAAACTTTAGAATTTGATGCCAGCAACACGTGACAAAGAAGTTGGGAAAGGTGGCAATAAATACTGATAAAGTTGGGGAATGCTCATCAAACACTTATTTGGAACATCCCACAGTTGTGCAGGCTAATTGGGAACAGGTAAGTGCCATGATTGGGTATAAAAACAGCTTCCCAAATAATGCTCAGTTTTTCACAAGAAAGGATGGGGCGAGGTACACCCTTTTGTCCACAACTGCGTGAGCAAATAGTCAAACAGTTTAAGAACAACATTTCTCAAAGTGCAACTGGAAGAAATTTAAGGATTTCAACATCTACGGTTCATAATATCATCAAAAGGTTCAGAGAATCTGGAGAAATCACTCCACGTAAGCGGCATGGCCAGAAACCAACATTGAATGACTGTGACTTTCCGTTCCTCAGACGGCACTGTATCAAAAACCGACATCAATCTCTAAAGGATATCACCACATGGGTTAAGGAACACTTCAGAAAACCACTGTCACTAAATACAGTTTGTTGCTACATCTGTAAGTGCAAGTTAAAGCTCTATTATGCAAAGCAAAAGCCATTTATCAACAACATCCAGAAACGCCACCGGCTTCTCTGGGCCCGAGAACATCTAAGATGGAGTGATGCAAAGTGGAAAAGTGTTCAGTGGTCTGACGAGTCCACATTTCAAATTGTTTTTGGAAATATTCGACACCGTGTCATCTGTACCAAAAGGGAAGCATGTGTGATGGTATGGGGGTGCATTAGTGTCCAAGGCATGGGTAACTTACACATCTGTGAAGGTACCATTAATGCTGGAAGGTAAATACAGGATTTGGAACAACATATGCTGCCATCTAAGCGCCGTCTTTTTCATGGACGCCCCTGCTTATTTCAGCAAGACAATGCCAAGCCACATTCACCACGTGTTACAACAGCGTGGCTTCATAACAAAAGAGTGCGGATACTTTCCTGGGCCGCCTGCAGTCCAGACCTCTCTCCCATCAAAAATGTGTGGCGCATTATGAAGCATAAAATACGACAGTGGAGACCCCGGACTGTTGGACGACTGAAGCTCTACATAAAACAGGAGTGGGAAAGAATTCCACTTTCAAAGCTTCAACAATTAGTTTCCTCAGTTCCCAAACGTTTATTGAGTGTTGTTAAAAGAAAAAGTGATGTAACACAGTGTTGAACATGCTCTTTTATTTGGCACATGTTGCAGCCATGAAATTCTAAGTTTTTTTTTTTTTTTTTTTTTTTTTAATAAAGTTTATGAGTTTGAACATCAAATATGTTGTCTTTGTTGTGCATTCAACTGAATATGGGTTGAAAAGGATTTGCAAGTCATTGTATTCCTTTTATATTTACATCTAACATAATTTCCCAACTCATATGGAAACAGGGTTTGTAAACCAGTGTGGGTTGCACTGGGAGCAGGCGGGTAAAGTGTCTTGTCCAAGGACACAACGGCTGTGACTAGGATGGCGGAGCGAGGATCGAACCTGGAACCCTCAGGTTGCTGGCACGGCCACTCTACCACCCTAGCTATCCTGCCCCAAAATGCTCCTCTACTCGGAAAACCAGCAATGTTACAACGTGACGACGCGCCTTCACGCCTGTTCAAAAAAAAAAGGTAGGGCAGGGACCGTTACTTTTCAGAGGCGGTATAGTACCGAATATGATTCATTAGTATCGCGGTACTATACTAGTACCGGTATACCGTAAAACCTTAAAAGATACAGTATGTCACTCGATTCCATCATTCCAATTCCTTCACGCGTCATCAGCGTTGTTCCCGTTGCGGAAAAAAAGTAATTAAGCAATAACAGACAGCGCTGGTAAGATTGGATTCGATTCCACAAATGGAGCCATGGATGCTTTCCAGGCTTTAAATCAAGCCATAAAGAGGAGGTCTCGTTGTCAGCTCCCTCCTTGCGTCCTGACAAAGTGAGTCCTATTACAGCCACAGAATTAAAAGACATGTTTGTAATCACTCAGCGGCGCGTTGGATGAATTCAAACAAGCCCGTTTATGAAGTCCCTGGCACAGTAACAGTGGATTGAGGTCTGATTGAGAGGCAAAGAGAAACGAGCGAACAGAGAACCACTGAGTGGCTGCAGGTGCTTCGAAAGTCGTGCCAGGAAAATCATCCAAATTCATCACCGGCGCGTTATTATTCATTTGCGCGTACGGCAAGCAGCGGCGTCAGGCGGGAGCATGACAGGCGGGAGCAAGACAGGCGGGGAGTCCACTCCAAAAAGGTGTCACTAACCCCTGTGGACTTACAGTACAAGGTGCCCCACAGAGAAGTAGATGTGCGGGAAAGAAGTACTCATTAAAGAAGCCTCTACACGCACAAATCCAATTGTCCTGTGTGAGTTTCATGACTAACTGTAAAAACTGCATTTCTATGCCAGATGAGTCACTTCTGCCTTTTCCGCTTGTTTTGTATGCCCCCCCTGCCTCCGCTTGGAAGCAGCCCGAGCAGCTTTGAGGAGCCCCGTGTAATTGTTGCGCTGTGGAAAAAACAAGCGTCGCTGATTAATCACGCCGCTCAGGGTTTCCTCCCCGCCTTTTTAGCACGGTAGACCCCCGGGCCGTCATGGCTAGTCCAAGCCAGAGACATTTTTAAATAGCTTTGCCCCATTAATTTTGGTCACGGCGCTTTTGGCCGAGGTGTTCGCTCCGGGCTCTATCTCCCAGATTCACCAGCGTGCGAGCTCAATACGGAGCAGGTGTCGTCTACGGAGAGACCACGTCCAAAAAAAAAAAAAGGAAGGAGGCACACAAACACCCTTTTTAGGATTAAATCCTGCTAACATAATCACTGGATTACCTCATGTTGGTCGGCTTCGCTGCTTTTCACCCACATTACGTCTTAATCTGCATGTCGCTATCAGCCTCAGCTTGTGGATCTGTATAATGGATGCACAACAAACAACAGATTTACCAAATCGGGAAACATTGTCAAGTTAAAGTCGGAATTTTAAAAGGTAAAACGGTGCAGATAAACATTTTTGAAAAGACAAAGTAAATATTTGTTAAGGCGTGGACTATGGTGCGGTACGTTTTCCGGTAGTGCAAATCGACTGGACCGGACACGATGTGAAGGTAATGACATATTTTAATCTTAACTAAAAAAAAAAGGAACAGAGGAGGTACAAAAACTTGGCTATGAAAACTAAATCTTGCCCTAAGGCAAAACTATGGACAACCAAAATGGAAACACTTACTGTGACTGAGAAAGAGCATGGATCATCGGCATGGATAACATGGGTGTGTAGGAGGTGAGTAGAAGGTGATGTCGCCAGGCGGACTGCCTGGCAACTACAGGTTGTGATTATTGACAGGTGCGTGAGTCCAAACAAATGTGAAACTAATGGTTGTCATGGAAACTAAAACAAACCAGGGTGCACAAAAACAGGAACTAATGGAGTCAGAAACAAAACAGAACATGACCACAAAGACATGACAATATTTAGCAATGTCTCGATTCTATCAGGGTGAAAATCCTACGTATATATTTTTGTAAATTAATGAATCCAACAAAATAATACACAATAAATAAACATTCAGAATAGCAACCAACAGAGCAATTGAGAGGACACACCTGCTGAGAGTGGTAGGTCGTGAGTTCAAACCCCGGCTGAGTCATACCAAAGACTATAAAAATGGGACCAGTTACCTCCCTGCTTGGCACTCAGCATCAAGGGTTGGAATTGTAGGTTAAATCACCCAAAAATTATTCCCGGCCGCAGCGACCGCTGCTGCTCACTGCTCCCCTCACCTCCCAGGGGGTGATCAAGTGTGACGGGTCAAACGCAGAGAATAATTTCACCACACCTAGTGTGTGTGTGACAATCTTTGGTACTTTAACTTTAACTAACACAAACATGTCACAAAACAATCCAAAAGTAGTCAAACAAAAATGAATAATATCAACAACAGTATCAATATTCATAAGAATTCCAACATAGCAGTGATTAGAAAATCCCTCATTAACGTTATCATCACAGCCATTTATAAAAAAAATAAAAAATAAAAACATTTAAAAAATGAACAATAGTGTGACAGTGGCTGACACTTGCATCGCATCTCATAAGCTTGACAACACATTGTGTCCAATATCTTCAACAAAGATGAAAAAAAATATTCATATTTTTGGTTCATTTAATGGTTAGAATAAATTTCAATAACGGATCCCATATTCCAATATGGGGCTTATTATTATCTACACTAAATCCATTTTTTTTTCTACTGATATCATTTCCATAGCTTGTGTATACCAGTCTGTATCAACATATATCCATTTTTATGACAAAAAAGTTGTTATACGCAAAAAATATTTAGACTGTTACAAAAAAAAATTCAACATTTTACACAAGTAAAATATGTTTGAGAATAGAGTTGTATCTGGAATTTTTTTGGGGGTCATTTGTACGGGAAAGAAGACAAAATAAGGCAAGCATGACATCAAAATAGGGAGAAAGTCATAAAAAAAAAGGTTATTGTTAAATTCTGATAATGTTTTAACCCAGCATAAAGTTTAAATACTATATTATAATAATTTTTATTGTGGTTGAATTTCAAAATCTTTGAAATTTTGCCACAACAAATTCCCAACTAGGAATATAAACGGAGTGGTAGAGTGGAACCTGTGGGTTCCTGGTTCGATCCCCAGCTTCTACCCCCGAGTCACGTCCGGTGTGTCCTTGAGCAAGACACTTCAACCTTGCTCCTGATGGGTCGTGGTTAGCGCCTTACATGGCAGCTCCCGCCATCAGTCTGTAAATGTCTGTGTAAATGGGTGAATGTGGAAATAGTGTCAAAGCGCTCTGAGTAACTTGAAGGTAGAAAAGCGCTAGACAAGTATAACACAATTACCATTTACCATTCAAGTTGAAGTATGAAGTCATAATTAGACAACTAAGTAGCAACATCACATGAATAATGTCAGAATTCTTATTCTCTTTAATGTTAGGGTATTCCAAGGGTAAAGTCGGGGGAAAAAAGTTGAAAATAAACTCATTAGGTACCAGAGTAAAGTTGTAATGTTACAAGTAGGGCTGGGCGATATTACCTTTTTTTAATATCACGATACTTTTAGGCCATATCGCGATATACGATATATATTACGATATTTTGCCTTGGCCTTGAATGCACAACTGATGTATACATTCACAGCAGAATGATGATTCTGTGTGTCTACATTAAAATATTCTTCTTCATACTGCATTCATATATGCTACTTTTAAACTTTCATGCAGAGAGGGAACTCACAACTAAGTCAATTGACCAAAAGTGTATTTATTAAAGTTATTAAGCAATGACTCAAAATTTAAAGTCATTTCCAAAACATGAAGTGCAAGATTGTCAGAGACATTTTAAGAGTCAAATACAAATGAGCTGCATCATAGGAAACCAAATAGTATTCGTCCTTCTCTATGTGGTAGGTTCCTACGGGTATGAAATTGTCTTCATTCTCTAGCGAGTGACTTTTCAAATGATGCTACATATTAGAAGTGATGCTACTTTTTATAGCGACGCTTGTACCGCATGCTTGATTTACTACGGTTGTCTGTTTGACACATTCTCACTTGAAGCCGAACCACTGCCAGACGATGGACCCCCTGCTGTTTTTATTGGGAATTAAGTCTTCCTTCATTTTTTACCAGATCCGCGCCTTCTTTCTCTCGTACGGCTACGTTAGCAGCTAACTTAGCCCAGTCTGCTACGTCTCTGCCCTGCGAGGGCGGACACATATGTGATGTATGTAAGAATGTGCGCCTGCTTGTCTGTGAGAAGGAGAGACAGGAAAGAGTGGGAAGACCCTGAAGTGTACGCCCGCAGCTAAAAGCAACTGCGTGAGAACGTATCCTCGAATATTACGATATAGTCATTTTCTATACCGCACAAGACAAACCTGCGATATATCGCCCAGCCCTAGTTACAAGAATGACACATTTCGTTTTACATAAAAAACTTGGTTCATCGAACAAAAATAATACAGTCATAACTACAGAGGAGTAGGAAATGTGCGTCACAGTTGTAATACGAAAATAAAGTCATCATTATGACAACGTTACATTAATAACATCATAACTTTTATTGTCTTAACTGCGCTTTTTGGGGAATTTTGCCTATCGATCACAATCCTGAAGGGAGACAAAAAGAGAGAAGTTTTTTTTTTTTTGCATTCTAATCAGCTTGTTTTAGGTAACTAGCAATTCAGCTAACGGGACTAATCTAGTTTTGCTTCTAAATTATTTTATAAATGTATCCCAAAACCACCAACAACGCTTTATTTATGCTCTGTAACCTGTACATTACCCAAACAGTAGCAACATTGTTACTGAAAGAGCGAACACTGAGGAACGATTTTTATAGTGACGGCATAACATTGAAATATTACAGGAATACAAATGTTCGTTTTACACGAAAAAGGTTCGCAATTCAACATAAACAATACATTCTTGACTTTAGAAGAGTCAAAATTTCACATCACTGTTTTAATCTTTAAAACAAATTCATGATGATGACAATAAAGTCGTTTGTATTCTCGGGGGATTCAATTGATCCCAACCGGACTGTTAATTAATCAAATGCAACATTACAAGAATACAAACAGAGTTATTATTGTCTTTTATGTTAAAACATTTGGAAAGTAAAGTCGTAAATTTTCGGAGTTAATTTTTATTTTTATTGCAGTGAATTGACAAAAATAAAATAGGTGATAGGCTGTAGAGCAGGGGTCTCAAACTCAATTTACCTGGGAGCCACTGGATGCAGAAACTGGGTGAGACTGGGCCGCAAGAAAATATTTCTTAAAAAAGTCCAACATGCACTTTTTAATGAATTCACCTTCTTTGAATGGCTTTCCCGTCCTAGCAACATACTTCCCAACTCTTGCGATCTTTCCGGGAAACACCCGTATATCAGTGCCCCTCCCAAAAATTTCCCGGGGCAATCATTCTCCCGTTTTTCACCCGGACAACAATATTAAGTGCGTGCCGTGATGGCACTGCCTTTAGTTTCCTCTACAACCTGCTGTCTTGTCCGCTTTTCCACCATACAAACAGTGAGCAGGCCAGTCATATATTGTATGAGACTTCTGCAGACCCACGGAAGTGACTGCAAGACATACTTGAGCAACACCCATACAGGTCACACTGAGAGTGGCCGTATAAACAACTTTATCACTGTTACAAATATGCGCCACACTGTGAACCCACACCAAACAAGAATGACAAACACATTTTGGGAGAACTTCCGCACCGTAACATAACATAAACACAACAGAACAAATAACCAGAATCCGATGCAGCCCTAACTCTTCCGAGCTACAATAGGGGGCGGCGTTGGAGTAGGCGGAGGTGTATACTGTAGCCCGGAAGAGTTAGGGCTGCATGGGATTCTGGGTATTTGTTCTGTTGTGTTTATGTTGTGTTACGGTGCAGATGTTCTCCCAAAATGTGTTTGTCATTCTTGTTTGGTGTGGGTTCACAGTGTGGCGCATATTTGTAACAGTGATAAAGTTGTTTATACGGCCACCCTCAGTGTGACCTGTGTGGCTGTTGATCACCTATGTCTTGCAGTCGCTTACTGCGTTTACAGAGGCCAAACACGTGTGATTGGGCTTACACGCTGTTTGTTAAGGTTCTAGTGTACGCTAGAGACAGTGCCTCCACGGTGTCCACTTAATAATGTTGTGTGGGTGAAATTCGGGAAAATTATTACCCCAGGAGGGGCACTGAAAATTGGGAGTCTCCCGGAAAAATCGAGGGTATACAAGTAAGACGCTGTAAAGCACCTGTCATATAAAACTCGCGGGCCGCACCAACATTACATTTTCACATTAAGGTGTGGGCCGCAAAATAACTTCTTGTGGGCCGCAATTGGCCCGCGGGGCGCATGTTTGAGACCCCTGCTGTAGAGTAAAGTGTTAATATTACAAGACAGTAAAAAATAAAAATAGCTTCACTGTGCAATTTATAACTCCAAAAAAGGAGCCGGGATTTTGCATCAAGTTGCAATTATGAAAATGTGGTCATAAACATGACAATTATGTTGCAACGTTATATGAATAAATTCCAAACTATTATTATCTTTAACTGCGATGAGGTGGCAACTTGTCCAAGGTGTACACCACCTTCTGCCCGAATGCAGTTGAGAAAGGCTCCAGCAACCCTCCATGATCCCAAAAGGGACAAGCGGTGGAAAATGTATGGATGGATATTATCTTTAATGTTGAAATATTTCAAGGAAAAAGTCATTATTGTACATGGTAAAATAAAGGATGTAGTTTTAGTGAAATACAAAAATAAGTTATTTGGATTTAACAGGTAACATGTACGTAATTTTTACAACAATACATTCATAATTAAAGAAAAGTCGGAATTTGGTGTCAAGTTTAAGAAAAAAAAAGAGAACTAAGTAAAAACAACTAACCAAAATCAGACGCTACGTTTAAAAACAATATGTCTATTTGCCTTGGCAACCAGCATCCTCCGCAGTGGATGTTTTTGATTTTGTTCGTTCTGGAAAAACTGTAACTCTGACAAAAAAAATGGACTGAAAAAAAAACGTCCACTGCAAAGGACATTACAACTTTTTTTCCAGTTTCGCCAAAACACAACATTTGTTTTCTGGCTGTGGGCTTCATCTGTCGCTGCCGCGTTTTCCACCAACGGTGACACTTAATGAGCAGGACAACAACTCAACGTAAGATGGCGACTTCACTTTCAGGAAGACCAAAAACATTTTGTTTTGTACTTTTCTTCGTGTGTGTGTGTGCGTGTGTGTGTGTGCGTGTAATAGCTGACATTTACCGCCTCTGCCGCTCTTGGGTCTGAACTGGCGGGTGAAGTTGGCGGTAAATACGATTACGTAGAACAAACCGTCCTGACCTTTTAGCTTCGCCCTGTGCTTCGGGAGATGCACCGGAATAGCGGTGATTTGGGAGGGCGGCTGCGCTGTTAGGTGAAGGAAATGACAACATGAACTTTTGGGGCGGATCATGCTGCTTTTCTAGCGATGTCAGCCCGGCCGTGACTTCCTGCTCTCCGGCCGAATAGAAACCACGCAGCATTCGCAGACACTTCAGTGTTGTTTTGTCGGACTAAGTTAAAGGTCATTTTAAGGTGGGATGTCTGGGGCTCGTGTATTGCTGATGGTCCACAAGGATAGCTGCAATAGATATGCCAGGCCTCTAAGGGGCAGCGTGACCCCAATGGCCGAACCACAGATCGTTTTATGTTACTTTCTGGAGCACCGGCTCAAGCGCTTGGCAGGGAAACAAGCCGCCAAGCACTCACAGCATTTACCTATTGTCCATATAAACCAGGGTTGGGCATTACGTCGATCGCGATCGACTGGTCGATCTCGGAGGGTGTGTCAGTCGATCTCAAGCCAGGCATTAAAAAATAGACATAAAAATGAGCAATCATCAATCATACCAAGACTTCACTTTCGTCAGTTGTTTGACATTCTCGGCACCCGAGGATCTTGTGAGATGACGCTGGCTGCTGCGAGCTCATATTTAAGAAAAAAATCACTAACAGGGCGGACGCAGAGAAACACATTTTATTTCTAGAGACTCCGTACCTACTGTCAAAACTCTAAAGACCGACTGCACAGTTCCTGTCTTCACCATAAAAGACCTGTTTCATCCTGCCTGTGCTAACAAAATAAGAGTCTCAGAAAGCTAGCATGCACAAGCTAGCAAGCTACAGAGTTTGATGCCAATGTATTTCTCCCCCGCCCTCAGCGACCGCTTTCTCACTTGCTTGCCCACCCGCACACTCACTGACGTCACTCACCTGCTGCCAGACATTAAAGGGCCACACACATATGCTACTCTCATAACAAAGTGTTTAAAAACGAGTATGCAAGTTGGACAAATGAGATGCCAAATCCAACCACTTTCATGTGGTATTGGACAGAAAGGAGGACTTTTTTTTCCCTCCATTTGAAAATGCGGACGTTATCAGCACCACTGTCTAATTCCAATCAATGCAAGTCATCAGAATCAAATACACCAACTTATATTCTTGTCTTCATGAAAGAAAGGAATCTATGTGTGTTAAACATGCTTGTATTATCATTAAACACCTTTAACTTGTTAACAAAAATGTCTCTTTCATAAATAAATAAATATAAATTATAAATAGGAATGAGGTAGATCTCCTCGACTTGGTCAATTGAAAAGTAGCTCACCTGCAGAAAAAGTGTGAGCGCCCCTGATATAAACAAAGCAGGAAGACGGCGCTCGAAAGTTCAGCAAGACTCCAATTTTGAAAATGCGCCACCTTGATGCTAATTTCCAGTGCATACGCCATGAACATACAACCGATTTGCGGCAAAAAATTGTTATTGCAATTTCAACACCTCCAAAATTGCCAATGAAAACTACAACTAAGATGCACGTTAAAGTCAAACAGCTAGTGTGTATCAAGTACACAACCCAAAACCAGTGACGTTGGCAAGTTGTCCATCCATCCATTTCCTACCGCTTATACCCTTTTGGGGTCGCGGGGGGCGCTGGCGCCTATCTCAGCTACAATCGGGCGGAAGGCGGGGTACACCCTCGACAAGTCGCCACCTCATCGCAGGCCCAACACAGATAGACGGACAATATTCACACTCACATTCACACACTAGGGCCAATTTAGTGTTGGTTGGCACATTGTGTAAATTGTAAAAAAAAAAACAGAATACAATGATTTGCAAATCCTTTTCAACTTATATTCATTTGAATAGACTGCAAATACAAGATACTTATCTTTTGAACTGGAAAACGTTTTTTTGGCGGGGAAAATATTAGCTCATTTGGAATTTGATGCCTGCAACATGTTTAAAAAAAAGCTGGCACAAGCATCCACTAATAATGTGTTACGCCTCGTTCATAAACACATTATAATGGGACTGTTTGTGAATGTAGCTTGTCATTACAACTCCGTACAGTACATAACATTGTAACAAGGGGTGGCACGATCCGATATTGACATCGGATATCAGCAACAAAAAAAGTGTCAAATTACAAACCCCGTTTCCATATGAGTTGGGAAATTGTGTTAGATGTGAATATAAACGGAATAGTATGATTTGCAAAAAATGTTCAACCCATACAAAGACAACATATTTGAAATTCAAACTGATAAACATTTTTTTTTTTGCAAATAATCATTACATTTAGAATTTGATGCCAGCAACACGTGACAAAGAAGTGGGGAAAGGTGGGAATAAATAATGAGAAAGTTGAGGAATGCTCATCAAACGCTTATTTAGAACATCCCACAGGTGAACAGGCTCATTGGGAACAGGTGGGTGCCATGATTGCATACAAAAGCAACTTCCCTGGTATGCTCAGTCATTCACAAAAAAGGAAGGGGCGAGGTTCACCAATTTGTGAACAAAAGCGTGGGCAAATTGTTGAACAGTTTAAGAACAACATTTCTCAATGAGCTATTGCAAGGAATTTAGGGATTTGTAATATCATTAAAATGTTCAGAGAATCTGGAGAAATCACTGCATGTAAGCGATGTACTGCATGTGGTACTACATCAAAAAGCGACATCAGTGCGTAAAGGATATCACCGCATGGGCTCGGGAACACTTCAGAAAATTACTGCCAGTAACTACAGTTTGTCGCTACATCTGTAAGCGCAAGTTAAAACTCTACTATGCAAAGCGAAAGCCGTTTATCAACAACACCCAGAAATGCTTTGCTGGGCCCGAGCTTATCAAAGATGGACTGATGCAAAGTGGAAAAGTGCCAAAATCCAAAGTCAACAACAACAGTTGTGTGTCCACGAGAGATGAGAAGGGAGTTTGTTGTGTCCTCGCCGCACTTAAACCTACTTAATTTTTGTTTACCCTTTATAATTATCAGTAACATTGAATTGTTTAGGAAAGTTTGAGAAGAATGACAATGATTGTCGATCACACTGACGATCCGTAATAGATATAAAAAATGAGGTATGCATTTAAACGCCACTTCCTGTTAACCACAAAAACACACACACACACTGACCTGACCTGTACGTTCCGGTTCTTGTCAGGTCGGATGTGTCGTCCCCGCTGCCCCCTCGCCCCAGACCACATGTGTTCGCACCGTGGGTGGCGGAAGCCACCCTTAATTACTGTTGTGACAAATAGTTGAGGCGTTTAGCAGGAGTTTGCCGGGCAAATGATGTTGGTGATTGCGGGGGAATGAGCACGCCATGATTCACAGTGACACCCCATGAATTATTAAGACCAGCACAGCCGCCTCGCTCTTGCCCCCCAGCCACCATTTTCTTTGTGGAGCACGGATGTGGGGGGGCGGGATAACGAGAATATAGTCGGGATTTAAATTTGTGCTGTTTATGAGTAATTCAGTTGGAAATGCAGTGCCATCAATTATATGGATATTACGCCACATATTGAGATATCAAATTATTGGTAGAGAAAACAAGGTATTACTTGGTTACAACAAACCAATCGTTTGTGACATTTGACGGACATTTCTTCAGGAAAATTGACAGCTAGTGATAGACGATACCGCAAATGTTCTTTCGGATACTGATACCAAGAAAATATTGATATTGTAATATGCAGTGGGGGGCCGTCAGGGCCAGCAAGGCCTTCTCGGCTGGCCTAACATAAGCAGAAATCATGATCATAATTAAATAAAAAAGTTATTTTTAATTGTTTTTCCCTAAATATCTAAAATTATTCATATCCTCTCAATGCTGTTGTTTTTAGGTTAGAGTTGTTATCCAATTAGCATACTTGCCAACCTTGAGACCTCCAAATTCGGGAGATACATATATATATATATATGTATATATATATATATATATATATATATATATATGTATCTCCCGAATATATATATATATATATATATATATATATATATATATATATATATATATATATATATATATATATATATATATATACATATATATATATATATATATAAAATAAATACTTTAATTTCAGAGAATTCTAGCTATAAATATAATCCTCCCCCCTCAACCCCACCTCCCGACCCTCCCCGCCCACCCCAACCCTGCCCACGTCAAACCAAACAACAATTCGGAGGTCTCAAGGTTGGGAAGTATGCTGATAGATATATATATCTATATATATATATTAGGGCTGGGCAACGATTAAACATTTTAATCGAAGTTAATCGCACTATTTCTCCGATTAATCGCGATTAACTGCATTGTATACGCAAAGCCCAATAATGAATTCAAAAGTAGTGTGTAGTGCACCTTTATTGGAATATTCTCCCACATGAACAAAAGCGCCAAAACATTTGTTGTGCAAACACAATTTAAATAAGTCCTTGTTAAACAGTAGCAGTTAAATAGCATATGTTATGAAAATCAACTCAAAAAATGTAAATAGAAACATTTAAGCTTATTTCCACTGCCAGGGTATTTAAGTTATCCTGTTTGTTATGGAAAATAAATATAATCTACATACAAATCTCTGAACCACAATCATAACATCTGAACAGGCAATTTCTGAGGTAACAGCAGAAACATTTTTTTTATCAGGGTCTTATGTTTAAAAAAAACTATATTATAGGTAGTGGGCAGTTTTAGGGAATTTTTGATCAAATTATCCGTAGTAGCAATATTAATAATGTTGTGTTTATTCTGCGTAGTGCACTTAAAATAATTATGACCATATCTAGGAATTGATATGATGGGAATTTTCCGATTGTTTGCTTGGTGCTTTGATAAACTGAACGCATATACATGGTACTATATTGTGATGTTATGAGCCAGGGAAAAAAAGAACTACCCTACCCAGCATGCAACAGGAGTGACGAGCATGCGCGGTAGCCCGGTATAGGTTGTGTCGCCATGACGGCATCTTGTATGTTGTGATATGCACGCCCTGAAAGTAAACGTTAAGAACTCAGCCAACACTCCTCGTCTGCATTATTGATAAATAGACAGACAACACATATACTCCGCTGCTTCACAGGCCGCTGGATGTAGCCGGCAAAGTATTCCCATGCTAGCTAACCGGTCTAGCAAGCACGCGTCATTCAGTCCAAAACGGCCCGATCTATCCACATTCAGAATTGTCTGGCGGTCGTAAGTGATCCCGGAGTGACCACGCTGTAAGCCAGCCATGAAAGTTGCAGAATTGTCCGGTATTTTTGCCAAATGTTCCATCTTTACCAAGAGCCCCTTGAAGCCGAAGCACGTCCGGGCGTCGCCATCTTGCTAAGAAAAAGCGTTAACAAAATAAAAGCATGTAAACAACATACGCAAATGTGCGATAAAATAATGGTCGGCGTTAATAGATTGATGAGTTAACGCGTAATTAACGCATTAATTTGCCCACCCCTAATATATATATATATATATATATATATATATATATATATATATATATATATATATATATATATATATATATATATATATATATAAAGTAGGGGTGTGGGAAAAAATTGATTCGAATAAGAATCGAATACGTTGTGCGATTCAGAATCAATTCTCATTTTTCAAAAAAATCGATATCAACAACAGTATCAATATTCATAAGAATTCTAACATAGCAGTGATTAGAAAATCCCTCATTAACGTTATCATCACAGTCATTTATAAAAAAAATAAAAAATAGAAACATTTAAAAATTGAATAGTGTGACAGTGGCTTACACTTGCATCTCATCTCATAAGCTTGACAACACTCTGTGTCCAATGTTTTCACAAAGATAAAATAAGTCATATTTTTGGTTCGTTTAATAGTTTGAAAAAATTTACATTATTGCAATGAGTTGATAAAACATTGTCCTTTACAATTATAAAAGCTTTTTTTTTTTTTTTTTAAATCTACTACTCTGCTAGCATGTCAGTAGACTGGGGTAGATCCTGCTGAAATCCTATGTATTGAATGAATACAGAATCGTTCTGAATCGGAAAACTATCGGTTTTGAATCGAGAATCGAGTTGAATTCGAAAAAAATCGATATATCGAATTGTGACCCCAATAATCGATATTGAATCGAATCGTGGGACACCCAAAGATTCGCAGCCCTAATAAAAAAGTAAATACTTTAATTAAGGTGTTCATTTATTTACACATATACACACACAAAAGACTCTTCTCTACTCATTGTTGTATTTGAAAGTGCAGTGCTTTGCAGCCAGTAGCACAGCCTTTGAAGGAGCATAGGTATGGGCAGCATCTGTGACATCTAATTTGCAGGAAAGGAGTGAGTTTAGGGTTGAATTGTCCATTCTCGTTCTATTCTCTATCACTATCTTTTTTTGGACATTAC
This sequence comes from Nerophis ophidion, assembly GCF_033978795.1. Lineage (NCBI taxonomy): Eukaryota > Metazoa > Chordata > Actinopteri > Syngnathiformes > Syngnathidae > Nerophis > Nerophis ophidion. The sequence goes on from NC_084614.1 coordinate 65,456,562, forward strand.
TACTTGCCATAGTTTTGAAGCAATGCGTGATGGGATTCGGGATGTTGTGTGTCAGTGTATTAAACGTGCCGGCTGGAATAAACACACGCTGAAAAATAGCTCCGTGCCTGTCGACTTTATGGGTTGTAGATAAACCTATGGATAACGGAGACATACATAATTGTCTCCTTCTTGTTGTGTATGCAGTTGCGCCCTTCCCAAAAGCCGCAGATGTTATAACGTGACTGGGCCGGCACGTATGGAGGAAAAGTGGACGTGAAAACAGGCTGTCCTCACTCCGGTCCGGCTGGAAATCGGGAGAAATTCGGGAGAATGGATGTCCCGGGAGATTTTCGGGAGAGGCACTGAAATTCTGGAGTCTCCCGGAAAATTTGGGAGGGTTGGCAAGTATGCCAATCAGAATTCAGCTAGCTTATGTTGCCATGCTGTATGTAATCTGCCCGGAGCCTTCAGAATCAACAATGCGGGAACATACAGTTGATAGACAGTTGCAATAGCCAATCAGATCAAGAGTTGTTGTCAGTAAGGCATTCTAGCTGGCCCTGACATGTACGCGTCCTGTGATTGGATACTCAGTTGGGAGTCCCAAGTAAGTAACCAATCACAAGTTGCAAAAACAGAAAGTGGCACCGGAGCCTTAGAGCGCCACAGATAACTCACCAATACAATAACCACAAAGATAAAGTGTTTGTCTTACACCTGGTAATCCGCTGTGGGCAGACGAAGCCAAGCAATGCAGGTTTAGCGAACGGCGCGCGCTCCCGCGAAGGAAGTGCATTTTTGGCAGGCAATCGCACTTTCACACGAAATAAACGACTACAACAGTTCAACTGGCTTACACGGCGTCGGGTGCTACAAATTGTGAGCTAAAATATATATTTTTAATTTTTTTTATGTTTCATTTGTTTTATACAATTATTTTAATTTTGACGGGACCACGTAAGATATGTTTTAAAGGCCTACTGAAATGAGATTTTCTTATTTAAATGGGGATAGCAGGTCCATTCTATGTGTCATACTTGATCATTTTGCGATAATGCCATATTTTTGCTGAAAGGATTTAGTAGAGAACATGGACGATAAAGTCCGCAACTTTTGGTCGCTAATAGAAAAGCGGAAGTCGCAGACGATGACGTCACCCGTTGAGGGCTCCTCACGTCCTCACATTGTTTTTAATGGGAGCCTCAAACAAAAAGAGCTATTCGGACCGAGAAAACGACAATTTCCCCATTAATTTGAGCGAGGATTAAAGATTTGAGTTTGAGGATATTGATAGCGACGGACTAGAAAAAAATAAAAATACATAAAAATCAAATAAAAATAAAAAACGTGATTGCATTGGGACGGATTCAGATGTTTTTAGACACATTTCCTAGGATAATTCTGGGGAAATCCCTTATCTTTCTATTGTGATGCTGGTGTTTTAGTGAGTTTGATAGTACCTGATAGTTGGAAGGGTGTGTCCGCGGGTGTCTTGAGGCCAGTGTCTGATGGAAGTCGACGGCAGCTGTATGAACGGCACAAGCTCAGCTGATCTCCGGAAAGTGGCGACTTTTTACCACACTTTTCTCACCGAAAAATGCAGGTTGACATTTACTCGAGATCCATGTTCGCTTGACCGCTCTGATCCATAGGAAAGCTTCACCTCCGGGAATTTTAAACAAGGAATCATCGTGTGTTTGTGTGGCCAAAGGCTAAAGCTTCCCAACTCCATCTTTCTTCTTTGACTTCTCCATTATTAATTGAACAAATTGCAAAAGATTCAGCAACACAGATGTCCAAAATACTGTCTAATTATGCGGTTAAAGCAGACGACTTTTAGCTGTGTGTGTGCGCAGCGCTCATATTTCCTTACAGTCCGTGACGTCACGCTTACACGTCATCATTCCGTGATGTTTTCAACAAGAAACTCCAGGGAAATTTAAAATTGCAATTTAGTAAACTAAAAAGGCCGTATTGGCATGTGTTGCAATGTTAATATTTCATCATTGATCTATAAACTATCAGACTGCGTGGTGGGTAGTAGTGGGTTTCAGTAGGCCTTTAATTGCTGATGCGGGTTAATTGAATGTTAAATGCGCAGAAAAATAGACCCTTTTGTACGCTGTTGAGGGGATTCAATGGTAAATGGTGAATGGGTTTTACTTGTATAGCGCTTTTCTACCTTCAAAGTACTCAAAGCGCTTTGTCACTATTTCCACATTCACCCATTCACACACACATTCACACACTGATGGCGGGAGCTGCCATGTAAGGCCCTAACCACGACCCATCAGGCGCGAGGGTGAATTGTCTTGCTCAAAGACTCAACGGACGTGACAAGGTTGGTAGAAGGTGGCGATTGAACCAGGAACCCTCAGGTTGCTGACACGGGACCTCTCCCAACCGCGCCACGGCGTCAATGCACAGTAGTGTGCAAGTGTGTTTCCATATAGTATCTCCAGCCGTGTCCACGTGGTGACATCAATTACGGTATTTTAAGTAGGTGAGGTCGGACTAAGACATCACTGAAGGCATCGGTGAGAAACTCACGGCCCGCCACTGGTAACATGAGAATAGTTACCAGTATTGGGGAAAACGTTGAGCTACATTTTCAGTGTTTTTTCCTTGGACTCAATCTGGACCCCTCCTGAGGGTCAATAAATCAATGTTCATTTATATAGCCCTAAATCACTAGTGTCTAAAAGGGCTGCACAAACCACAACACAAACCACTACGACATCCTCGGTAGGCCAACATAAGGGCAGGGAAAACTCACACCCAGTGGGACGTCGGTGACAATGATGACTATGAGAACCTTGGAGAGTGTTAACATGTTTCTCCATATACGGAGTTAACGCATGCGCAGTGTGGATTGGCGGGAAGGAAAAAGTGTTTCCGGTTTTTCCTCTGTGCTGCAGTTGATTAAAAGTTGTGAACCAGAATAGACGTCGTGTTTATTCACCCATATTTAACATTGGTAGCAGAGGATGGTTGAGGATGGCTGCAAACTATAAAATACCGCCGAGGTTTGACGAGTCCAAGCCATATGAGTGCTGGAAAAATGAAGTTAACATTTGGATGCGCGTTACTGAACTCAATAAGAAAAAGCAAGCACTGGCTGTGGCTTTGGGACTTGAAGGGAGAGCCAGAGAAATCACAATGGAGATATCTGCGGAGGAGTTGGACAGTGACAACGGTATGACGACATTATTTGCAAAACTGGATGACGTTTTCCTGAAAGAGGAAAAGGATCGCGCATATGAAGCGTACACGTACTTCGACCAAAAATATTTCCGTTTCAATGGTGGACTATATTATTGACTTTGAACAGCGCTACAACCGGATGAAAATGTACAATATGACACTCCCTGATGCGGTGTTAGCCTTCAAACTTCTTGACACAGCCTGCCTCGATGGGAAAGACAGGCAGCTAGCACTGACGGCTAACACGGAGCTAAGCTTCTTGTCAATGAAGTCCGCTCTCAAACGGATAGTCGGAGGTAAAACAACGGGCAAGTCAAGCGAGATACAACTGAACCAGGACGCAGCTTTCCTCACAGAACAGCCACAATGGAGAGGAAGACCAAACACACCGTTTCCACGTGGTCAACGAAGATCGGTGCCGCCGTTACCGGGTACAAACCCACTGGATAAGTACGGTAAATGATCACGATGTGCCGTCTGTCAAAGCACATGCCACTGGGCAAAGGACTGCCCGCACAAAAAGCACGAACAAGTAAGATTGACTGAAAATGACAATTTGGATGAAGTTAATATCACGCTGTTAACGAATGAAGCTGAGATTTTTATGACTGAAGCAGCAAGCTCAGCGATCATAGACACCGCCTGCACTCGCACAGTGTGTGGAGAAAAGTGACTTGAAAGTTTTGTACATAATCTCAATGAAAAGCAGGTAAATAAGCTAAGAAGTACAGAAAGGTCTAGCAACAGAATGTTTCGTTTTGGAGATGGAAATGTGATTCATTCCACCAGAAAAGTGCATCTACCTGCTAAAATAGGATGGACAAAGTGTAACATTGAGACAGAAGTTGTCAAAGTCGATATTCCACTCCTGCTGAGTAAAACATCATTAAAAAAGGCAGGAACTACATTAGACATAGAAAACGACAGGGTAGTGATGTTTAAGCAGCAGATACCTCTTCAGTTTACCAGCTCAGGACATTACTGTGTAGACATAAGAGACAAAGATGACATGGAAGATCAGATTCAAGATTTATGTGCTGAAGATGAAGTCCTGATTGTAACAGAAAACATGTCCACAATCGAGAAGAACAAGGTCCTCCTCAAACTTCACAGACAATTTGGCCATGCATCAGCAGATCGCCTGCATAGGCTAATTCAAAGTTCAGGGAACAAAGACCAGGACTGTCTCAACATTTTGCAACAAATAGTGGATGCATGTCACACGTGCCAAAGATATAGCAAGACAAAGCCAAAGCCAGCTGTTGGTTTGCCTCTTGCTTCGGAATACAATGAAACTGTGGCGGTGGACCTGCACGAGCTTGAGTCAGGCATTTGGTATTTACATATAATGGACCATCTCACACGTTTCAGCGCTGGAAATATTGTGAAAACCAAGAAATCTTCTGTAATTGTCAACTCTTTCATCCACACATGGATAAGTGTCCATGGTCCTCCCAAGAAGCTCTTCAGTGACAACGGAGGAGAATTTAACAATGTAGAGTTCAGGGACATGGCAGAAAACTTCGATATCGAGATCAAGACAACCGCAGGATACAGCCCATGGAGCAACGGACTGTTGGAACGTCATAATCAGACACTCACGAACATCATCCAGAAAGTTAAACACGAAAAAGATTGTGACTGGAGTACTGCCTTGGACTGGGCCTTAATGGCTAAGAACTGCATGCACAGTGTACATGGTTATAGTCCACATCAACTGGTATTTGTTCAAAATCCTAATCTTCCCAATGTGTTGGTAAATGAGCTACCTGCACTAGAGGGCACTACAGTGAGCACAAGAGTAGGAGAACACATATCAGCTTTGCATGCCTCAAGGAAGGCTTTTACTGAAGTTGAATGTTCAGAGAGGATAAGAAGGGCATTAAGAAAACAGCTTAGACACACAAATGAAAAATATGAGACAGGAGAAAAGGTTTACTATAAACAAGGAGATAGTGCAGAGTGGAAGGGACCAGGAGTGGTGATTGGTCAAGATGGAGCTGTTGTGTTTGTAAGACATGGAGGTATTCTAGTTAGAGTTCATCATTCACGACTTAATAAGGTGCACACACAGATTAAAGACAAGGAAATTACACAAAGTAAAGTTCACACTGAAACAGGATGTGAAAAACATGAAGAGAACATAACCGCTGATAGTGACACAGATGCTTTACACATACCATCATGTAGCTCAGATAATGAAAAAAACACAGACAGTGAAAGTGAACATGACAGTGATAGAGAGGGAAACACGAGTGAAGGTGTAATTCAAAGTGATGCACCTCAAATGAATCACAGTGCCTGTGATAATCTTCTCCCTGCTTCTAATGTGAAGTTGAAAACAGGACATATTGTAACTTACGTGAAAAGAGATACAAGTGTAACATGTAAGGCTAAAGTACTCAGTAGAGCAGGTAAAGCAACAGGAAACTATAAAAAACTGGTATAATGTGCAGCATATTGAGCCTGATGGCAGTACTGGACTAAAAGAGGCTGTTGACATGTCGTGTGTACAGCATCTTAACACTGAGTCAACTGTCGGGGAGGCTGATGTACTCATAACAAAAGACATATCATTTGATGCAGCCAAACAGGCAGAGATAGAAAGCTGGAAAAACAATAATGTTTTTGAAGAGACTGAAAATACAGGACAAAAGTGTATCTCCACTAGGTGGGTCTGTAGTCTCAAAGAAAGTGACACTGGTATTGTACCCAAAGCCAGACTTGTAGCAAGGGGGTTTGAAGAACTTAATTTAAAAAAATCTACAAAAAGATTCACCAACCTGTGCTTCTGAATCTCTAAGGCTATTGCTAAGTGTCATTTGTCAAAATCATTGGAAAGTCCATTCCATGGACATTAAGTCTGCCTTTTTACAGGGGATGGAGTTGTCGAGAGACATTTATGTCAACCCTCCTCCAAAAGCTAACTGTAAGGGGGTTATTTGGAAACTAAAGAAGTGTGTGTATGGGCTTGCTGATGCATCTCTCTACTGGTACAACAAGGTGAAGGAAATCATGTTGAGCACAGGCGGTAAAGTGTCACAGGTAGACCCAGCAGTATTTTATTGGCTGGATGATGAAAACACAGTGACAGGTGTACTCGCATGTCATGTAGATGATTTTATGTGGGCAGCCTCATCAAACTTTTCAGAAAATCTGATCCCTAAACTGAAGTCTGAGTTCCAAGTGGGACGTGAGGAACATGACAATGTCTGCTATTTGGGAATGGATATTGAAACTGTTAATGATTCTGTACAGTTGCATCAGCACAGCTACATTGAAAGTCTGCACCCCATTCACTTACAGCCAGTCCGTGCTCTAGAAAGAGATGCTCCTCTTAATGAAACAGAAAAAGAACAACTCAGATCAAAAATAGGACGGATACTCTGGGTTGCAAAACAGACAAGACCTGACGTAATGTTTGATTTTTGTTGTCTGGCATCTAGTCTAAAGAATGCGACTGTGCAATCAATTCACAATGCTAATAAGTTAGTTCGTAAACTTAAAGCTGAAAAAGTGACTTTAAAATGTCAACATTTGGGAAATGATACTGCCTTAAACCTAACTGTATTCAGCGATGCTTCATTAGGAAATCTTCCTGATGGAGGTACACAGGGGGGCATGTTGATCACCCTAATGGGAAAAGGAGGTAAATTCTCCCCCCTTTTCTGGCAGTCCAAGAGAATTCGACGTGTGGTGCGAAGCACCCTTGCCGGAGAAACTCTGGCCATGTCGGATGGAATAGACAATGCAGTGTTTCTTGCCACCCTTTATTCTGAGCTCACTACTGGCACCGCTGGTCTAAATGCTCCAGCGTTAGTTTTTGTGACTGATAATCATTCCCTCTATGATGCTCTTCGATCAACAAAACAGGTAACAGAGAAAAGGCTTCAGTTAGATATAAGTGGCATCAAAGAACTTATTCACAACAAAAAATTACAAAAGGTACTTTGGTCAGCAACAAAAGCTCAACTGGCTGACTGTCTTACGAAAAAGGGGGCATCACCCTTGATGCTTTTGAAAGCATTGAGTGAAGGAAAATGGGTTCTTACCTAAGTTGATTGTATTGTTTATGTTGTTTAAAAAGACATGTATTTGTTCTTAAGAAACATGTGTTGATTGTATTGTTTCTGTTGGTTAAAAAGACATGTATTTGTTCTTAAGAAACATGTGCTATTTTTTTTTTTTTATATAAAAGATAGGGAGATTGTTAACAAGTTTCTCCATATACTGGGTTAACGCGTGCGCAGTGTTTATGGGCGGGATACGGAGTTAACGCATGCGCAGTGTGGATTGGCGGGAAGGAAAAAGTGTTTCCGGTTTTTCCTCTGTGCTGCAGTTGATTAAAAGTTGTGAACCAGAATAGACGTCGTGTTTATTCACCCATATTTAACAGAGAGGACCACGTATGTGGGCAACCCCCCCCCCCCCGTAGGGGACCGAAAGCAATGGATGTCGAGCGTGTCTAACATGATACTGTGAAAGTTCAATCCATAGTGGATCCAACACACCTGGCGAGAGTCCAGTCCAAAGCGGATCCAAGGACAGCCAGAACTTCATCCATGGACATCTGACCGGACCCCCTCCACAAGAGAGAGTAGGACATAGGAGAAAAAGAAAAGAAACAGCAGATCAACTGGTCTAAAAAGGGAGTCTATTTGAAGGCTAGAGTATACAAATGAGTTTTAAGATGAGACTTAAATGTTTCAGTAGAAACATCTTAAAACTCATTTAGACTGATATTTGTTTCCCCCCCCTCTCCCAATGTCACCCTTTTCTCACCTTTTTAAGGAGCGCCGTAAGTGGCTGATCCGTTGGCGGTCTCGTCTTGTCCCCCCCTGTGACGTATGTCTGCTCTTAGCGGGACTGTGCCGAAAATGAAATTCCGTTGTACTTGTGCAATTACAATTAAGATCTATCCTATCCTATCCTATCCTATCCTATCCTATCCCAAATCTCTTCAAGATCAGATAAAAAAGAAAGTCCCAAACTAAACTCCTATGGGGGAGGATTGGAAGGGGGCTCAGTTTGAGACCAAGGAAAAAAACCCTCAAGAAAAGCACATACAAATAAGGACACACAACTCGAGACAAGGGGGTAGGGTCGCTGCTTCGTGGTCCATCAAACCAGGGGGGGTTGTATTTTCCGTGGATGTATTTTGCATGTGGGTGTGTCTAAGCCTGGAGAGTAACTTAGTCCCTCCAACTCTGTGTTCTTTGGGTGTTACTGCGATAACACAGCCAGTCATTCCAACAAAAGTCAACTAACAGCTGTATCGTCTTCATTGCATTGTCCTTTAGGGAGAATCTTGACGCAATGACCTTGCCAGGTCGCTCCAGCCAGGGAAAACAATTCAGGTAAGAATGTTTGTGTTTCTAGAGGTGAAAACAAATTGAAACATTTTACCCCAATTGTTTATTGTTCAGTAATGCGGACGTTGTACCGATCTGTTGTGGTGAAGAAGGAGCTGAGCCGGAAGGCAAAGCTCTCAATTTACCAGTCGATCTACGTTCCCATCCTCACCTATGGTCATCAGCTTTGGGTCATGACCGAAAGGATAAGATCACGGGTACAAGCGGCCGAAATGAGTTTCCTCCGCCGTGTGGCGGGGCTCTCCCTTAGAGATAGGGTGAGAAGCTCTGCCATCCGGGAGGAGCTCAAAGTAAAGCCGCTGCTCCTTCACATCGAGAGGAGCCAGATGAGGTGGTTCAGGCATCTGGTCAGGATGCCACCCGAACGCCTCCCTAGGGAGGTGTTTAGGGCACGTCCGACCGGTAGGAGGCCACGGGGAAGACCCAGGACACGTTGGGAAGACTATGTCTCCCGGCTGGCCTGGGAACGCCTCGGCATCCCCCGGGAAGAGCTAGACGAAGTGGCTGGGGAGAGGGAAGTCTGGGCTTCCCTGCTTAGGTTGTTGCCCCCGCGACCCGACCTCGGATAAGCGGAAGAAGCTGGATGGATGTTTATTTTTCGTCCTCAAATTCATCATACTTTGAAAGTATTTTGAGGGTCTTTTTCAACCTCACACTTCCACTTCGCTGTCACATGTTCCGAAACTTTGTGTTACAACTTTACTGAGTAGTATTTTCCTCATGCGGCGCAAAAAAAACAAAACAATGGATGTCCGTGTAATGACTAACTGTCGTCGAGCACAGTCCTGTGCTTCCCGCTGAGGCGTCGCTGAGCTGTCCTTCCGACTCAATCAGGTTGAGCATCACATGTCGCCATGTATCACACACACACACACACACACACACACACACACACACACACACACACACACACTACCGTATACCTAAGCTTTCAAAGTGTGCGCAGAAATGAGATGTGGCATCAAAGCTAGCCTTAGCCTTTATATCCGCCGTTGTTCCACCCGCGTGCTAACCCGCAGGGCTGCCAGCATGGGGGAAGAGTGGAATCCCACTTTTGTTCCCACACCCGGAGAGAAGGTCGGCGTTCCACCTGAGCGGTTGATCGGCAGCACTGCTTTTATGTATACAAGTTGGAAGGAAACGTGGTATTGTTGCCCGCCAGTGCAGTGAGAACAACTTAAGCTCTTCGAGGTTGACCTTCTATCTCACGAACGTGTCCATTTGTGTTAAACGTCATGGATTGGTCTTCTCTTGTTTAACATTGCAACGTTGTTCTCGTAGAATTGCAGCTATTTTCTTTCGGTATTAGAGCCATAGTTTTTTCACGTAAAAATCGTGAATTTTTTCTCACGGTGTTGTTTGTTTCTGTGAGAGTATTTTTGTGACGAACCCCAAGATGCAGAGACGGAGGCAGGCATTGAATAAGGAAACATGGTTTTGATATAAAATACTAGAACAAAACCAAACAAAGGGTACAAACAAAAAGCACGCACGTGGGCGGATAACAAACTAAGAGGGCTAGCATGGGAGCTACAAAACAAAAAGGAACTTTAGCATGGAAAACAGAAGCCGAACTTGCACTTAAAAAACAAACTGGGAGCAGTGTACAAAAGACAGTGAGCTAGAAACCGCTATCAAACATAGCTTACCGCAACGCTGCATTGACACGACAAGATACGACACGACAGGTAGCAATGACAAGTGCGACAGGCAATACAATAATCCAGCAGTGACTGTAAGGGAAGAGAGATCTAAATAGCAGCGGACTGATTGACACCAGGTATGGCCAGGTGCCAATCAGCCGCAGCTGAGGGGGAAAACAACACTCAGGGAGAAAGACGGGAAACCAACAAAATAAGAGCCCTAACAGGAAACACTACACACACAGAGGAAACAAAGACAAATGCAGAGGAAAAAAAACTAATACACAGTCAAACTGTCAGAGGCAAGCCTGACAGTTTCCCTCTCAAATCAAAATGTCAGTTTTTTTCTTAAAACTATTTCCTGTTTCCAACCATTTTTGTGTTGATTTTCGTAATGTTTCACATTACGATGTTTTTATAAAACATATTTTTTGGAGTATTACAACTTTAGTAACATGTCGACTTTTGTGAGGTAAAACCAGATCTTTATACTAGCAATGTACATAGTTTTTTTTTTTCTTCACAAATCAATTCATGACTTTTTTTTCTTCGTTAATATATTTCTCTCAAATATCAACATTTTTGGTGTTGAATTTCGTAATATTTCGAAATATGTTGTTTTTATTAAAAAAAAAATATTTATGAATTGTTGTATTACAACTATAGTTTTATTATGTAAACTTTTTTCATGCAAAATTACAACTTTATTTCCGCAATGTACGTCATTTTTTTCTCCTCACAAATCGAAATGTTGTTTTTTTTTTTTTTTTTCGTTTAAAATATCAACATTTTTGGTGTTGAATTTTGTAACATTTCTAAATACGTTGTTTTATAAATTTATAATTTATGTATTTTGGTATTATAACTATAGTTTTTTCACGTATAAATCGTGAGTTTGTTCTCGCAGTGTACGTTGTTTTTTCCTTCTCAAATCAAAATGTAATTTTCATAATATTGAGAAGTTTATTCCTCAGAATTATTTCCAGTAAAATAATTGTGTGTCGGTTTTAGCAATGCTTTGTAACACATTCTAATAAAATTACAACTTGTTGTAATTTAGTTGTAATATGTCAGTTTTTAAATGTAAAATCATAACTTTTTCCTCGCAATAAACATTGTTTTTTTCAGTCAGAAATAAAAAAAAAAATGTTTCCGTGAAAATAGTCCTGTAAAATATCGACCTTTTTCATGTTGATTTGATAATGTTCATATTATGTTGTTTTTATAAATTACAACATGTTTTTTGGAGTATTACAACTTTGTTTTCAATATGTTGACTTTTTTGATGTAAAACCATATCTTCATTCTCGCAATGAATATATATTTTTTTCTCCTCACAAACCAAAACTTCACTTTTTTTTTTTGTTAATATATTCCTGTAATTTATCAACATTTTTGGTGTTGATAAATACATTGTTTTTATTAAATTACACTTTATGTATTGTTGTATAGTTTTAATATTTCAACTTTTTCCATACAAAATTACAACTTTATTTTCGCAATGTACATCGTTTTTTTCTCTTCACAAATCAAAACGTCATTCTTTTTTTTTCCACGTTAAAATTTTTCCTGCAAAATATCAACATTTTTCGTGTTGAATTTCGTAATATTCAAAAATTATTATTGGACAATATTTACACTTTTTGTGGGATACTTTTCATAACACTTTGGTCTTATACAATTACAATTTATTTTTTGTAGTATTACAACCATTTTTTTTGTAAGTAAAATCACAACTTCATTCTCGGAATGTACATCGTTTACGCCCCCACTCACAAATCAAAACATTATTCTTACAATAATAAAATTTCTTTAGGTGGGAAAAATATCGCTATAAAATATCAACTTGTGCGGACTTTTGTGATATGTCGGAATATGTTGGTCTTTGAAAATAACTTATTTCTCAGCAATTGGTTATTATTTATAGTTTTTTCACGTAAAATCAGGACTTTAGTCTCGCGATGTCTATGTGTATATATATATATATATACATATATGTTTTTGTCTCATAAATTAAAATGACATTTTTATAATGTGGAGACTTTCTTTCTCGTAAAATTATTTTCGTAAAACAGCAACCTTTTGTGTTTTTTTAATAATAACACTTTTTTTATCATCAAATCAGGAGTAGTTATGGTTTAAAGTGTAAAAAGCGACAACAACTTTGAGATTCTATGACCAGAAAACACAATGGGAATGTCAGAATAATGTCAAAGACGCAGCCTATCCCAACTGCACACGGGCAGAAGGCGGTGTACACCCTGGACAAGTCGCCACCCAATCGCAGGGCAAACAATCACACTCACATTATAGCATTGAAAGTACTGCATGGACTGTCTGCAACCTACCTTAATGCTCATGTAACACCCATCATGCACGCCAAAATAAATGTGTGTCATGCTTTCAATTTGCCTTGTTAGCCCCATAGTGCACAAAACATAACAATATGATGGGATTTCCTTTAAAGAAAGTACAACTATATGAATAGATAAATAGTAGCAAAACATATTTGGTAATTTTCTTTCTACAGTGTAAGTATCTTATCTGGCTGCTAATAGTGTTATTTTTCTCTTTTTTTTCGTCCCGTTCAGCTTCTCAGACACATCATAAAGTTGATGTAAGTGCCCATATGGGCTGTGCAAATTTGCTTTACAAAAGAGAAGTGTGGGATACTTATCTTCTCCCCTTATTTGTATTTGACTTTATTAAATGGATTTATATTAATGTTTGGTGCAGCCGGGCATAGAAAGGATAGAAAGAGAAAAAAAAGGAATACAGAGGGGGAATTGCTAGGACAAGGGAGTGATAAGACAGAGAGAAAACAAAAATATCAAAAACAACAATAACAGTTACAACAACAGAACAACATCAGCAAATAGGATAAGTACACATATAATGGTAAAAGTGATAAAAAAGAAGCAGTTAGTGAAATAAATAATAATACAGAAATGACAATGAGCATTATTATACTACAAATGGAGCAATACAAATACCAATAGAAATAGCACTATTAATAATGAATAATAACAATTATCAACAACACAATAGTTTCAAATGCAACTATAAATATATGTAATGACAACTTGAAATATAAAAGAAAGCAGATACACGGAGGGGAGGAAAGAGAAGCCAACTATATTAACCTTGTAGATTGTTATAGCAACTGTAATAGTGTCCTTTTTCCATATACTATAGTCAATGTTAAATGGCCTTCATCTTTTGTTGGACGTACTCACACTGACTGTAGTCGCTTCTGGACATTTCATATTTTAAAATGCCGGGCCGGTGCAAATATCTATGGAACAAGGGCTCAGCTGTTGCAATTTATACACTCGAAATGTGCACGATTAAGTCATTATTATTCTCCCATCAGTGCCATCAACTTCACCTCAAGTTTACGAGGAGGAAAAAGATGAAGAAATTATGCCTGACCCCTTTGCCCAAAGCCCCCAAATACCTTGAAACGGGCCTGCTCTCAATACTGTGACTTTTAACCGGCATATATTACGACTTCATTCTTCATTGCTGGGGTTATCAAAGTTACTTCACCAAGTATCACCTCAGTGAACACCTGGCTCTCCAAATAGCACCATAATGACCAACATTATATTACAATAGCGTAGTCAGTCTAAGTATGCATTAAAAACAAGGCAGAGGTTTGATTTAAAAAGCATATTTAATATTTTTGGCCACGGTAACGTTACACACAGTTTGAACAGTAACACTGTGTTTAAATATAGAAAAATAAAACACTGTACATTAATCATGTGATTGTTGGGCGCACCACAAATTAGAGTCCACAGTTTGAGAAATCACTAAAAATGTTGCATTTTTTTGTACTAGTGTTCTAGCATTTGCACGGACAGTAAGGTTTGTAATATTGTGACTTTATACCCGTAAAGCATTAGTTCTATAAAATATCAACATTTAGTCAAATGACACTTTGATTCTTAATTTCCTTTGACTAACATATTTTTTGTGTTTATTTTTTTAATGTTACAAAATGTATTCACCTACAAATAAAACTTTATTCATCGACAATTTCAACATTATTCTTGTAAAATAACCTTTTTCTCATACAAAGACTTGTTCTTGTAAATTCCTGGGTTGGGGTTCTTGATACTACGACTTTATCTAGAAAGAGCGGATGACGTTTTCCCAAACATCAACCAAATTCCCTTGAGTAAAAGCCACTTTTTAGCTAAAGTTAAAAATACACCACAAGTTATTGTCCTGCGAAGAGGAAGAAATCAGGAGAAAATTTCATTCCAAATTCCATTGAAAAAAGCCTGTTTTTTAAAAAGTTACACCAACCTGCCCCAAAATTAAAACAAAATAATTCTGAGCCTCTTCAACACCTCTCCACCAAATCTGGCAAGAATCTGACCCCAAAATGTTGTCGTTATTCTGCAAACTAGCAGATACTGTAGACCAGGGCTAATCAACGACTTTGACTGATTGATTGAAACTTTTATTAGTAGATTGCACAGTTCAGTACATATTCCGTACAATTGACCACTAAACGGTAACACCTGAATAAGTTTTTCAACTTGTTTAAGTCAGGGTCCACGTTAATCAATTCATAGTAAATAATGAAGAGGGCCACGATTTCAAGAGCCCAAGGGCTCAGGGGCCGGACATCAAAATTTTATAAATTTGTTTTGTCAGAAGGTGCCTCCACATATTCCTTTAACACTGCGTGGACCTAATTGCAGAGTAAACACGTTGGCTTTTACACTGCACTGTCAAAAACCTCATTATTCTGCCCTTGCTACTCATTTCCCGCGTGTGCAGATAGACGGATAGTTAACAGCATGAAGAAAAAGAAGCACCAGAAGTTTTGTTGAAGATTAACGTCCTTCTTTTGAATTGTTTTCCATCCTCAGTTGTATTTCATTACACTTATTCCTTTATTTAGGTTTGTAAGACTGGAAATATAAACATAACATATGCATTAAAAAAGAATACCGTCCATTGTGCAATTTACAAATGCATTCAATTGCTGTTGTTTTGAAGCTAGTTTTTCAGGAAAAATAAAACAAAATAATATGTCTATATGTAGTTCTAAACATACTCCAGATCATAAACTTACACTAAAAAATGCCTTTATTTTGTGGAAGTAGTTTTTTTTTAACTGACGCATCGGACGGCGCAATAAACATAAAATAAATACAAAGAACATCCAAAAAAATTTATTATTACTAGGGATTATGTTTGTTAAGAAATGATTGAGTTCTAGCCAATTATCGAATCCTCTTATTGAACCGATCTCTTATCGAATCCAGATAGGTTTTTGTGTGTGCACTGAGTTCCAAAAGCCATAGATGTTATATGAATGGGCCGGCACGCTGTTTATATTGTATCGTCCGTATTAATGCGTTAAAATACAGAAACAGCACCCGTACCTGACACGGCGCCTTTTAATAAGGTGCGCCCTATGGTCAAGAAAATAAGGTATCGGGGCTTCAATAACGGGAACCGGTTCTCAAAAAAGGATTAAGCAAAGCAATCAATGTACTAATATGACCCACTTCAAGAAACTTCAAACTTAAACTGTTTACAAAGTACAAAGAAGAAGAGCCATAATTTCATCCATCCATTCTTTCATTCTCAAAATAATCTTACTTATCTCATCATATGAAATTTGACTTACTTCGCCAATTATTATTTACTTATTTTTATTGTGATTACTTTTGGAGTATATTGTGAATAAATTGAGAACAGGAAGTGAACAAAAGTTTTAGCAACTGTTATATAAAAAAAAAAGTTGTAGGAATAAATAAGCTCTGTTTTGAACATGTTGAAAAGAGAAAATGGAAATTGTGATGTATCATGTTGTATGCTTGCATGTTCGAAATAAACGCAAACTCAAACCCTCACTTCCCATACTTGTCGTATTTCCAAGTTTTGAGGAAAGCCATTTCAAAGCTTTCCACAATTCTCGCGGGTAGAGCAGCCGCAATGCTGCACAACGTGCCATTTTTACCCGTCTAAAAACTAACAAGCAAGCGCCGCGAACACATAGTGTTAGCTAAAAGTTAGTAGCAGTCATGGCGCCCTGTCGTCACCTGAGCGCCTTTTGACCAATCACCGAGGAGATCACCTGAAACCGAGTAGGCCGTACTCTCCTTTACACACGTCTCTGCCTAAGGTGCAACGCCTTCACCCTTTACTGATCGAATTGTGCGCTACATGAATCAAACACGCTTCAAACACCAGTTACTTAGACTGACCATACATTCTCTTTTGCCCGGAGCTGTCCTCTTTTACGGGACTGTCCGGGGTGTCCGGACCTCTAATGTCCGGCGTTTTGTGTCAAGGTTGTGTGTATTTCCAATGTAGTGACATGATTGTCAATAAAGGCATGTCACAATGAGGGTGGCCGTATAAAGAACTTTAAAACTGTGACAAATATGCGCCAGACTGTGAACCCACACCAAACAAGAATGACAAACACATTTCGGAAGAACATCCGCACCGTAACACAACATAAACACAACAGAAGTAATACCCAGAACCCCTTGCAACACTGACTCTTCTGGGGTGCTACAATATACACCCCCCCCCCCCCCCCCCCAACTTCATCCCCGATTACGTCACGTCAGATATTCCACTTCGAAAAATATTTTTGCTGGAAGATTTTGCATATTTTGTGTGTTTGCCATAAAAAAAAACGTAGTTTTGTTTGACAAAAAAGGGCGCCTTTTGACCAGTCACCGAGGAGATCGCCTGAAACCGAGTAGGCCTACTCTTCTTTGCACACGTCTCTGCCTAAGGTGAAACGTCATCACCCTCTACTGTTCAAATTGTGCGCTACATAAATCAAACACGCTTTAAACGCCAGAGTTACTTAGACTGCCCATACCTTTTCCCCGGACATGTCCTCTTTTGCGGGACTGTCCGGGGTGTCCGGGCGGGGTTTCCTTAAATACCTCTAATGTCCGACATTTTGTGTCAAGGTTGCGTGTATTTTCAATGTACGTCCAGGTTTAAAAGGAGTTGAAAAAAAAACAAATTGTTGAGTTGAAAAAAAAACAGATTGTTGAGTTTAGCGCTTGCAGCAACATTCGTGAGGTAGGGGGAGAGACAGAGAGAGCGAGAGAGCGAGAGAGCGAGGTAGTGATGTGATTGTCAATCAAGGCATTTCACAATGAGGGTGGCCGTATAAACAACTTTAAAACTGTTACAAATATGCACCACACTGTGAACCCACACCAAACAAGAAAGACAAACACATTTCGTAAGAACATCCACACCGTAACACAACATAAACACAACAGAAGTAATACCCAGAACCCCTTGCAACACTGACTCTTCCGGGATGCTACAATATACACCCCCGCTACGACCCCTCCCCTAAAACTTCGCCCCCCCAACCCCGCCCACCTCAACCTCCTCATGCTCTCTCAGGGAGAGCATGTCCCAAATCCAAGCTGTTGTTTTGAGGCATGTTGAAAAAAAATTTGCACCTTGTGACTTCAACTATAAATATGGCAGTGTCATGTTAGCATTTTTTTCCATAACTTGAGTTGATTTATTTTGGAAAACTTTGTTACATTGTTTAATGCATCCAGCGGGGTATCACAACAAAATTAGGCACAATAATTTGTTAATTCCACGACTGTATATAATTCTACTTCAACCCCGATTACGTCACATCAGATATTCCACTTTAAAAAATATTTTTGCTGGAATATTTTGCATATTTTGTGTGTTTGTCATAAAAAAAAATTAGTTTTGTTTGACAAAAAAGGGCGGAAAACAAACAAACAAAAAAACAACATAAAAAAAAAAACTAAAACATTTTTGAATGAGGATTAGATGTGAAGTTGATGTAGACTCCAGAGATTTAAGCGTTAAATAAAGAATGTATGTATGCCCTGGCCATACTTGCCAACCCTCACAGATTTTACGGGAGACTCCAGAAATTCAACGCCTCTCCCGAAAACCTTCCGGGACAAATTTTCACCCAAAAATCTCCCGAAATTCAGGCGGAGCTGGAAGCCACGCCCCCTCCAGCTCCATGCGGACCTGAGTGACGTGTCAACAGCCTGTTTTCACGTCTGCTTTCCCCACAACAAACAGTGTGCCTGCCCAATGACGTTATAACTGTAGAATGATCGAGGGTGAGTTCTTGGTTTCTTATGTGGGTTTATTGTTAGGCAGTTTCATTAACGTCCTTCCAGCGCGGGAACAACACACAACAACAGCAGTCATGTTTCCGTCTACCGTAAAGCAGTTCGTCTGCCGTAAACAGCAATGTTGTGACACTCTTAAACAGGACAATACTGCCATCTACTGTACATGCATATGTGAAAGTAACATCTACGGCAGGGGTCACCAACCTTTTTGAAACCAACAGCTACTTCTTGGGTACTGATTAATGCGAAGGGCTACTAGTTTGATACACACTTAAATAAATTGCCAGAAATAGCCAATTTGCTCAATTTACATTTAACTCTATGTTATTATTATTAATTAATGATATTTATCTTTGTGGAAACACTGATCATCTTAATGATTTCTCACAATAAATATATATTTTTGATGTCATGTTTTAAATAGGTTAAAATCCAATCTGCACTTTTGTAGCTCTAAATGTACTCCTCCCCTTTTAACCACGCCCCGCCCCCGACTACGCCCCCATCTCCTGAAATCAGAGGTCTCAAGATTGGCAAGTTTGGCCCTGGCACACTATTATCATCATTTCATGACCGAAGCAAAACACTTTTTACACTTTAATACTGAAATAAAAACACCTGCAACTTATAAAAAATAAAAACATAGAAAAAATACCAGCAGCGGTAAAGTTTAGATCCATGAAGGAAAGAAGAAAGTGAATGAATGTTTATCACAGAATACATTTACATATGCATACAAATGTGTCTTCTTTTTATATTATTTCTTTTAATGAATTAAGTAACGTTTATGACAACCTTTTTCTCCAAAACACAATATAGAATGTGAGATAACAGGACAATGCAGACCGTTATGATTTGTTTTCAAAACACTTGCAAAAAAGTGGACCCCAAAAATTTACTGTGGGACCCCATTTTTATGACTTGATGGGGTCCCTGGAACCCCATTTTGAAAATTCCTAGCACCAACATTGCTGTCAACAGAGGAGAAAATTTTTTTTAATTAAATAAATATATTATTCATAAAGCAAGTTCAAGTATTTTTGGCAAATTTGTACCTATATGTGTCCTCTTTTTGGGATTTCAGAATATGGTCAGCCTGGAGTTACTGAGACAAAAAAAAACAACACAACCACAAATACAAAACAAGTCAGCAATTTCAATACAAAACAGACTAAATATGCAACATCTACTCACATCTGTGGATTTCTATCGTTGTTGCAGCTTGTCAAGAACACCGACCGTCATTTTAAAAGTCCGACAGGAAACAATGACTTGAGCACTTTCTCGGGGCAGAACATTCATACATTGTTGTCCAGTGACTGTTAAAAGTCAGAATTTCGCAAGTTATTTCGTTTTTTTTTCCAGGGTCACTAGTGCCATTTTTGTAGTTTGAATGGGTAGTCTTCTTCTACTCACCCCACTGCTGCTTCACTGTGGCAAATATGCCTCGCTGTTGCCCCCTGCTGGGTGGCGGGAGTGCTGCTTACATGACTAACCCTAACCTTAAATCAGTATCAGAATCAGAAATACTTTAATAGTCCCCGAGGGGGAAATTAAGATTTTCAACACAATCCCATTCAAGAGCAGACAAACCATATGGGAAGACAGAACAGGATGGCTGACGGGTCTGCCAACTTCCGATGCCAGGGAGGTGAGAGAAAAAAAATCAGTCTCCGCCTGGGGCCTGGAAAGGGGGTCCGTCCATGTCTGTATATTGTACAGTATTTTGTATATTGTTTTGTATTTTTATACAGGATTGCTTATTGTTTTTATTGGATAGTAGTCTGTTTATTTATAAGGGACGGTGTGGCGCAGTGGAGGAGTGGCTGTGCGCGACGTGAAGGTCCTTGGTTCAATCCCCACCTAGTACCAACCTCGTCACGTCTGTTGTGTCCATGAGCAAGACACTTCACCCTTGCTCCTGATGGGTGCTGGTTAGCGCCTTGCATGGCAGCTCCCTCCATTAGTGTGTGAATGTGTGTGTGAATGGGTAAATGTGGAAGTAGAGTCAAAGCGCTTTGAGTACCTTGAAAGTAGAAAAAGCGCTATACAAGAACAACCCGTTTATTTATTTCAATTCTTATTTTTTATCTTTATTACTACTTGTGTGATTTATGTTTATTCCATATTAGTTTCCACTAACGCACCTTAAATTGGAGTCCTTAATCTCGTTATATGCAAATCTAACGACAATAAAGTCCATTCTAGAGATGTCCGATAATGTCTTTTTTGCCGATATCCGATATTCCGATATTGTCCAACTCTTAATTACCAATACCGATATTAACCGATATATACAGTCGGGA
This sequence comes from Nerophis ophidion, assembly GCF_033978795.1. Classification (NCBI taxonomy): domain Eukaryota; kingdom Metazoa; phylum Chordata; class Actinopteri; order Syngnathiformes; family Syngnathidae; genus Nerophis; species Nerophis ophidion. The sequence continues at coordinate 65,477,210 of NC_084614.1, forward strand.
AATTAACACATTATTTTGCATAATTTTGTTATGCCCCGCTGGATACATTAAACAATGTAACAAAGTTTTCCAAAATAAATCAACTCAAGTTATGGAAAAAAATGCCAACATGGCACTGGCATATTTATTATTGAAGTCACAAAGTGCATAATTTTTTTTAACATGCCTCAAAACAACAGCTTGGATTTGGGACATGCTCTCCCTGAGAGAGCATGAGGAGGTTGAGGTGGGAGGGGTTGGGGGGGAGAGGTTTTAGGAGAGGGGGGGCGTAGCGGGGGTGTATATTGTAGCGTCCCGGAAGAGTTAGTGCTGCAATGGGTTCTGGGTATTTGTTCCGTTGTGTTTATGTTGTGTTACGGTGTGGATGTTTTACCGAAATGTGTTTGTCATTCTTGTTTGGTGTGGGTTCACATTCTGGCGCATATTTGTAACAGTCTTAAAGTTGTTTATACGGCCACCCTCAGTGTGACCAAGTATGAATTGCATTCACTTGTGTGTGTGAAAAGCCGTAGATATTATGTGACTGGGCCAGCATGCAAAGGCAGTTCCTTTAAGGTTTATTGGCGCTCTGTACTCCTCCCTACATCCGTGTACACAGCGGCGTTTTAAAATGTCATAAATTTTACTTTTTTTAAAAACTGATACCGATAATTTCGGATATTACATTTTAAAGCATTTATTGGCAGGCCGATATTATCGGACATTTTTAGTCCATTTTAGTCTATTCTATTCTATTGTATTCCAGACTGAGGCCAAGGGGGTAAAAAAAACCTCATAGCCATTGCACACAAACGTGTGTAAGAGGGAAACATCGAATAACACAAAGGACATTAAAGACATTAAAAGAGAAGAGCTGATGCAACCAGCCATTTCTACACACATCCACAAAAGTACAAATATATACAATGGGGCAAAAAAGTATTTAGTCAGCCACCGACTGTGCAAGTTCTCCCACTTAAAATGATGACAAAGGTCTGTAATTTTCATCATAGGTACACTTCAACTGTGAGAGACGGAATGTGAAAAAAATCCAGGAATTCACATTGTAGGAATTTTAAATGATGTGTTTGTAAATTATGGTGGAAAATAAGTATTTGGTCAACCATTCAAAGCTTTCACTGATGGAAGGAGGTTTTGGCTCAAAATCTCACAATACATGGCCCCATTCATTTTTTACTTAACACGGATCAATCCTCCTGTCCCCTTAGCAGAAAAACAGCCCCAAAGCATGATGTTTCCACCCTCATGCTTCACAGTAGGTCTGGTGTTCTTGGGATGCAACTCAATATTCTCTTCCTCCAATCACAACGAGTTGAGTTTATACCAAAATGGATACATGGATGATACAGCAGAGGATTGGGAGAATGTCATTTGGTCAGATGAAACCAAAAAAAACTGTAGACCATCTCCCATAAAATCCCAACCCTTTCGGCGATGCAGGTTACATTTTCTCAACCCTCCAGGGATAGATATCAATCGAGTAAGCCCACAACTCTTTATGCATTTTTGTTGGTATTGAACCCAACATCCAAATATAACGATACCACATATCTCCTACAGAGAGAGCAAATATACTCACACCATTCATAAAACATAAATCCCCACGTACTCGGTGTGGCAGGTATCTTTGCCCCACCCCATCCCCACACACCACCACCCTCCGCCTGCTCCGGCTGTCATGTATAACATTTCATTTTGAGCTGCGGAATGAACTTGGTGCCACAATTCCTGTATAATAGTGAGTGACTTGAAAGGAATTTGACTGCCGTAATGACTTGCAGTTCTAATCTGCACTATGGCTATAATGGATTTGAGGGCGTCAAACACACACACACACAAACACACACACGCACGCACACCTACACACACTCATTTGCTCGATATATGAGCTGTAGATTAAGTGTTACGTCTTCATGTCCACTTATAACATATAAGAGGTGTTACACACTAATGGGGCCGCAGCTTAATGGACCAAGTGGGATTTTCCTGTTAAGGAAAGAACATAAGGAACTTATTAAGTGGACTTTAACTAGCAAATGAACATTAGGTCTTTTAGACCGCGACTAATGCTAAATGCAGGCCAAATAAAATAGAATAAAATTAAAAATAAATCTATAGCCCTTTTAACGAGTTCATGTCAAATGCTAACAGTGTAATAAGAGCAGTTGAGTGTCCTCAGTTTAGTAGTATGACGCACTACCGATGAGATATCGACTTTACTCTTGTAAGACTGCGTCGTTTGTGTTCTAGTATTACGACATTATGCTTGTAAAAGTACAACGTTTTCCTTCGTATCATTCTGAGTTTATTCACTGGAAAAAACCCGAAACATCTCGTAACACAGTATAACGATGTTTGGCCGTCAAACAAAACTCGCGTGTTGTGGTTGAGTTGCGTTGTCTTCTCATGTTGACTTTATGCCCGATATTTTTTTTCCCTGTAGTGTCACATTGTTTTCTCTTGATGAAATGCTGACAGGCAGAAGTTGAACTATTTTATACTAAAATTACAACTATACTCTTGTGGTGTTTTACCTTTTTTTGGTACTTTTTTTCCCCATTATAATAGGACGGCTTCAATTATTATTATTACTTTATTCTCGAAAATAGCAACTACAGCTCATTTCAACTGTATTTTCCTAAACAACACAATTTTAAATCTTCTGAAAAGAGGACTTGAAAAAAATACATTCCCCAATCTATATATATATCCATCCATTCATTTTCTACTGCTTATTCCCATTGGGGTCGCGGAGGGCGCTGGCGCTTATCCAGAGGTGGGTAGTAACGTGCTACATTTACTCCGTTACATCTTCTTGAGTAACTTTTGGGATGAATTGTACTTCTAAGAGTAATTTTTATGCAACATACTTTTACTTTTACTTATGCCCGTGTGGTACGCCAGCTGCACTGAAGCAGACAAACAGGCGATTCAGAGGGTCATAAAGTCTGCACATAAATCATCGGCTGTCCCCTGCCTTCCCTGAAGGATTTACACAACTCCCGTTGCCTCAACAGAGCAAAAAACATTACCAAGGACAGCACACACCCTGGCTACCACCTGTACGACTTGCTACCATCAGGCAGGCGCTACAGGTGCATCAGAGCCAGAACAAACAGGCTCAGAGACAGCTTCTTTCCCAAAGCTGTCACCATGTTGAACTCTAACTTATAATAATAATAATTCACCCCTATACAATATCCTGCCCTAATACCCTACTGTGCAATACTACCCTTCGAGTGCAATACGTCCGACACTGATTGTTATTTATTACTTCGGTACTCTTGTCTTGTTCTGTATATTGTACAGTATTTTGTATTTTGTACTTCGATAGTGTTTTGTATATTGTACAGGATTGCTTACTATTGTTATTGGATAGTAGTCTGTTTATTTCAATTGTTAGTTTTTCCTTTTTACCTCTTATGTCATTTATTTCACTCCATATTTGTTCCCACTGCCGCACCTTAAGTTGGAGGCTTTAATTTCGTTATATGCAAATATAATGACAATAAAGTTCATTCTATTCTATTTTATTCTATTCTATTCTACTTGAGTATATTTATAGAGAAGAAACGCTACTTTTACTGCTTTCCATTTATCTACATTCAGCTCGCTACTCGCTACTTTTTTTTTATCCATCTGTTAATGTTTGTTTCGGTTTTTCAGACAGACCTTCCAAGTAGGATCTACGCGCGCCTGCGTTTCACCAATCACATGCAGTCACTGGTGACGTTGGACCAATCAAACTGAGCCAGGCGGTCACATGACCGTCACACGTGGAACCCGACTTAAACAAGTTGAAAAACGTATCTGGGTATTAGCATTTAGTGGTCAAACCGTACTTCCCGTCGAAAGCCTAAAGACTGATTGCACAGTTCCTGTCTTCACAATAAAAGTGCCGCTCCATCGCGCCTAGGCTAACAAAATAATAGTCTCCGAAAGCCAGCGCAAACAAGCTAACAAGCAACGGAGTTTGTCGCAAATGTATTTCTTGTAAAGTGTGTAAAAATGAATATGGAAACTGGACAAATAAGATGCCAAAAAGGAACGACTTTCATGTGGTATTAGACAGAAAGGAGAAACTTTTTTTCTCCTCCATTTGAGAACGTAGAAGTTATCAGCACTACTGTCTGATTCCAATCAATGCAAGTCATCATAATCAGGTAATACACCAACTTATATTCTTGTCTTCATGAAATATAGGAATCTATGTGTTAGACATGCATATATATTCATTAAAACACCTTTAACATGTGAACAAAAAACTGCAAAATAAAGGTGTGTTGTGTACGCACCTGACGCTGATGGCTGCAGTGTCGCTCCAGGCGTGCCCCGCCTCTCCGCTCTGCTGCATGCACCGCCTCCTGGCCGCCATCTTGGTCAGGACAACCATTTGCCCTGTCCCGCTGTCGGCTTGTCGGCTCCGCCTCTCCACAGCTGGTATGAGCTTTTAAACATAACCCGTTAACTGCTGCCAATCAAATGGTGAATAAGATACTCTATAGGGTTCATTTGTTTATAAATCTGACTGTGATGAAGTCAGTGCCTTACCAGCCATGAACCTTACCGCATGTCACTGATATATATATATATATATATATATATATATATATATATATATATATATATATATATATATATATATATATATATATATATATATATATATATATATATATATATATATATATATATATACTGTACTATATATATATATATATGTATATATATATATATATATATACATATATGCATACATACATACACATACAAATAGATATATACATACAATACAAATGTACACACATAGACATAAAATAGATGTATACATACAGTACATATATGAACACATACACACACACATATACATACATATGTACTGCACAAAGCCTCTCCTTTTTGCATATTAAATGATATATTAAACGAATTACTAATTATGTTTGCTATATGTCTATCATAAGTACTCGACGTACTACTGTAGGCATGCCGTGGCATACTTTGTGCACTCCACTGGTGAGGTAGGAGAGTTAAAAAAAAACTGCTGTAATCCTTTCAAACATGTTGAACATCCCATAAAATGCTGACCTTTCCAAGAGAACTTGATCACTTGACATTTGCAATGACAAGAGCGCTTGTGTCACCGCAATGTTACGGGACAGCTTGTAAAAGAAAATCAATGTCCCGCATGCAACAGCCTTGCAGGTAGACATAAAAAAAAATATGACCCAAAAAAAAAAGATGGCAACAGAGAAATGAGATGAGACAAAGTCATGTGATCATCACAAGCAACATTTATACGATCACCCAGATGAAGGTTATTTATGATCATGCTGTCAAGTTAAGAAGCTTCATATGGAGTCCTGGTGGACTCTCGGAGGCGCTCCGGCACGTCACATGCATGCTAACATACCGACAAGCTCAGTCTCTTTTACGGCTAAATGTGGTATTATTTTTTAACTATATCTATAAATAACCCTGCAAAAGAACCGTACAAATACTATGCACTTAACTTGGGGAATTACAAAAAAAAGGAGTTGCTAAGTTTTTAAGGGAATTTACAAACCCCGTTTCCATATGACTTGGGAAATTGTGTGAGATGTAAATATAAACGGAATACAATGATTTGCAAATCTTTTTCAACCCATATTCAATTGAATGCACTACAAATACAAGATATTTGATGTTCAAACTCATAAACTTTATTTTTTTTTTGCAAATAATAATTAGCTTCGAATTTCATGGCTGCAACATGTGCCAAAGTAGTAGGGAAAGGGCATGTTCACCACTGTGTTACATCATCTTTTCTTTTAGCAACAGTCAATAAACGTTTGGGAACTGAGGAAAGTAATTGTTGAAGCTTTGAAAGTTGAATTATTTCCCATTCTTGTTTTATGTAGAGCTTCAGTCGTTCAACAGTCCAGGGTCTCCGCTGTCATATTTTGAGCTTCATAATGCGCCACACATTTTCGATGGGGGACAGGTCTGGACTGCAGGTGGGCCAGGAAAGTACCGTCACTCTTTTTTTTTACGAAGCCACGCTGTTGTAATACGTGCTGAATGTGGCTTGGCATTGTCTTGCTGAAATAAGCAGGGGCGTCCATAAAAATGACGGCTCTTAGATGGCAGCATATGTTGTTCCAAAACCTGTATGTACCTTTCAGCATTAATGGTACCTTCACATATGTGTAAGTTACACATGCCTTGCGCACTAATGCACCCCCATACCATCATAGATACTGGCTTTTGAACTTTGCGTCGATAACAGTCTGGACGGTTCACTTCCCCATTGGTCCGTATGACGCTTTGTATCAGTCCATCTTAGATTATCTCGGGCCAAGAGAAGCCGGCGGCGTTTCTGGATGTTGTTGGTAAATGGCTTTCGCTCTGCATAGTAAATCTTTAACTTGCACTTACAGAGGTAGCGACAAACTGTATTTAGTGAAAATAGTTTTCTGAAGTGTTCCTGAGCCCATGTGGTGATATCCTTTAGAGATTGATGTCAGTTTCTGATACAGTGCCGTCTGAGGGATTGAAGGGCACGGCCATTCAATGTTGGTTTACGGCCATGCCGCTTACGTGGAGTGATTTCTCCAGATTCTCTGAACCTTTTGATGATATTATGAACCGTAGATGTTGAAATCCCTAATTTTTTTGCAATTGCACTTTGAGAAACGTTGTTCTTAAACTGTTTGACTATTTGCTCACGCAGTTGTGGACAAAGGGGTGTACCTCGCCCCATCCTTTCCTGTGAAAAACTGAGCATTTTTTGGGAAGCTGTTTTTATACCCAATTATGGCACCCACCTGTTCCAAATTAGCCTGCACACCTGTGGGATGTTCCAAATAAGTATTTGATGAGCATTCCTCAACTTTATCAGTATTTATTGCCACCTTTCCCAACTTCTTTGTCACATGTTACTGGCATCAAATTCTAAAGTTAATGAGTATTTGCAAAAAAAAAATGTTTATCAGTTTGAACATCAAATATGTTGTCTTTGTAGCATATTCAACTGAATATGGGTTGAAAAGGATTTGCAAATTATTGTATTCCGTTTATATTTACATCCAACCCATTTCCCAACTCATTAGGAAACAGAGTTTGTATATCGAAAAAATGCAAATATTTTCCAAAATAAAACAATATTCATTTCAGAAAAGTTTTAATTTTAAAACACCAAAATGATTCCAGAGTGCGGCCACTGCTGCTGCTCACTGCTCCCCTCACCTCCCGGGAGGTAGAACAATGGGAATGGGTCAAATGTAGAGGGTAATTTCACCACACTTAGTGTGTGTGTAACAATCAGTGGTGCTTTAGAGGCCTACTGAAACCCACAACTACCCACCACCCAGTCTGATAGTTTATATATCAATGATGAAATATTAACATAGCAACACATGCCAATACAGCCTTTTTAGTTTACTAAATTACAATTTTAAATTTCCCGGGAGTTTTGTCCTGGAAATGTCGTGTAATGATGACGTGTACGCGGAACGTCACGCGTTTTTAGGACGTACGAGCGCTACGCACACACACAGGCAAAAGTCGTCTGCTTTAACGGCATAATTACACAGTATTTTGGAGATCTGTGTTGCTGAATCTTTTGCAATTTGTTCAATTAATATTGGAGAAGTTGCAGTAGAAAGATGGAGTTGGGAAGCTTTAGCCTTTAGCCACACAAACATACGGTGATTCCTTGTTTAAAATTCCCGGAAGTGAAACTTTACTATGGATCAGAGCGCGGTCAAGCAGACATGGATCCCAACCGAATGTCAACCAGCAGGTTTCGGTGAGAAAATTGTGGTTAAAAAGTTGCCACTTACCGGATATCAGCTGAGCTTGTGTCGTCCGTACAGCTGCCGTCGACTTCCCTGAGACATTGGCGTCAAGACACGCGTGGACAAACCCTTCTGACTATCAGGTACTATTAAACTCACTAAAACACTAGCAACACAATAGAAAGATAAGGGATTTCCCAGAATTATCCTAGTAAATGTGTTTAAAAACATCGGAGTACGTCCAAATGCTATCGCGTTTTTTTTTTAACTCGTTTTTTTTTTGTGTTTTTTTTTCTAGTCCGTCGCTATCAATATCCTCAAACACAAATCTTTCATCTTCGCTTAAATTAATGGAGAAATTGTCGTTTTCTCAGTCTGAATATTTTTTTTTTGTTGGAGGCTCCCATTAAAATCAATGTGAATATGTGAGGAGCCCCCACACTTGCGACGTCATCGTCTGCGACTTCCTGTAAAGGCGAGGCTTTTTCAGGAAGTACCAAAAGTGGCGAACTTTATCGTCGATTAGCTCTACTAAATCCTTTTTATCAAAAATATGGCAATATTGCGAAATGATCAAGTATGACACATAGAATGGACCTGCTATCCCCGTTTAAATAAGAACATCTCATTTCAGTAGGCCTTTAACTTTAATATGAGAGGAACCTTGTCATTTTACAAGAATAACATTTAAAAAATAAAGTCGGATTCTCACAAATTTGTACGTTTTTCGATAAGACCTCACAACGATTATTATTTTAGAAAATAAATAATCCAATTTTACAAAAACAACAGAAAAAATTCAAATTAATTCTGTTAATTTTGCAAATTGATAAATCCGATCTTGCTCGGTATAGCTCGGTTGGTAGAGTGGCCGTGCCAGCAACTTGGGGGTTGCAGGTTCGATTCCCACTTCCGCCACCCTAGTCACTGCCGTTGTGTCCTTGGGCAAGACACTTTGCCCACCTGCTCCCAGTGCCACCCACACTGGTTTAAATGTAACTTAGATATTGGGTGTCACTATGTAAAGCGCTTTGAGTCACTAGAGAAAAGCGCTATATAAATATAGATCACATTTTTTTTTTAAGTAATCCACAGGGGGGAGGGGGAACAGTCTGGAATTTAACATTTTGACGTTTTGTTATTGTATTTTTTCTCAAGCTTGGCTGCCTGCACATCTCTATCATTAATTTGGGTGTCAGACTTGCACGCCATTGCTTTTTTCTCTTTGTTATTTTCAAGCTGCTGCAACTTCAGTTGAGGCACACGTTACACTTTAATCTATAATTTTCTTTATCATTCCTTTCTTGCATCACTCTTAATTCCGGTATTGTACGTATTTACAGTTTAATGTGTGCCTGTTTTTCTTCACTCTTCTCAAGCTGCTGCGCCCTCAACGCATAAACTTTATTTTCTGCCTTGTCCTGCGATGTTAAAACTGCAGAAAATGTGATGGATTACTGAGGAGTACTGTAGTCAGACACAAATGACCTTCCAGAAACGTATCTGTCAGTATTGCACACACACACACACACACACACACACACACACACATACACACACACACGCACACGTTTATATCCACAGTTTGATGAGGACACCATGGAGCAATGTGACAATGTGATACTGTATGCTGAAGCTCATTAAACATTGATGCGCGCCTACAAAACATGTTGCCAGGAGGTGAGAAATGTGCCAGTAAATTAAACATGTAATTAATAAATGAGGCGTCTGCCTTGGCTGCCACAGATTGCGACCTCTTTCTTTATTATATGATAGTGACAACAGGGAAAACCCAAAGGCAAAAAAGTAAAATGTTACTTAAATCGAGACACTAATCTACATAGAGCAGGTTGATCACAATTTAAGAAAAAATATTTAGTTAGTTATGACAGGCTAATGTATCTTTGGCTACGTGAACAATAACAAACTGATCAATTATTTTTTTCCGCCAGACACACAATTTAATGTTTGAAAAATAAAATAAAAAAACAACATTCAGGCAGACATTTCTGTGTTCCTGTGTAACGTATTCACTTGAAAATGTAGGATGAGAAGTGAAGCGACTATATGATTTTTTTTTTTACAGGAAAATAAATAAAGAACAATGAATTAAATTAAAATAATTAATTCAAGTAGTTAGAGTAAAAAAAAATACAATGTCTGCACAAAACCAACCATTAACTAAACCACACCTTAAAACTAAACATACAGATACAGTATATATATATATATATATATATATATATATATATATATACATATATAGAGAGAGAGAGAGTATTTAAATTTGTTATAAATTGTTTTAACAGTTGAATTTGTATTATTAGTACTATACATATACATATATATATATATATATATATATATATATATATATATATATATATATATATATATATATATATATATATATATGTATATATATAGTTGTGGGAAAAATCACAAGACTACTTCATCTCTACAGAACTGTTTCATGAGGGGTTCCCTCAATCATCAGGAGAAAAACCAAGAATCTCCTGATGATTGAGGGAACCCCTCATGAAACAGTTCTGTAGAGATGAAGTAGTCTTGGGATTTTTCCCACACATACAGATGTATATATGTATGTATTTTTGTATGTATGTATGTATAAATAATAAATGATAAATGGGTTGTACTTGTATAGCGCTTTTCTACCTTCAAGGTACTCAAAGCGCTTGACACTACTTCCACATTTACCCATTCACACACACATTCACACACTGATGGATGGAGCTGCCATGCAAGGCGCCAACCAGCACATATCAGGAGCAAGGGTGAAGTGTCTTGCTCAGGACACAACGGACGTGACGAGGTTGGTTCTAGGTGGGATTTGAACCAGTGACCCTCGGGTTGCGCACGGCCACTCTACCACTGCGCCACGCCGTATGTATGTATGTATATATAAGTATATACAGTACATACATACATACATACATACATAGTGTTAATAATACAAATTCAACTGTTGAAATAATTCAAAACACATTTCAATACTCCATTAATACAATTAAAACACAGAAAAAAATATTGTTATTATTCTAATATTTTTTACGATTATCATTTTCATTTGCTTCATTAATGAAAACACAAATTCAACCGTCAAAATAATTCAAAAATACTAACATTTTCATACTCCGCAGTTTTATTAAATACTGCATACATTAATGACTTTAGGATATTTTCCAACAATGTACAACAATAGTTATTTCATTAGGGTCTTTGACAAATACGAGTAGCCCAAAAATATGTCTTTTGTAAAACCGAATGCAATATAATTATTTTTGGTAAAGCATTTTTACTAATGTATCCTCATAGCAAATGCAGTCCTATCAATTGTGGTTATTTTGACAGAAAAAACTAAAATGGCTCGGTTGTCATGTTTACAATAACTGGCTGTGTTAAGTACAAATATAAATCTTTTTTTTTTTTGTCATCCATCCAATGTTTATTAATGATATAGAACCCTTTTAGACGACTCGTCACAGGTTTCCAGCATGGAGTTGCAGTTTCAATCACGGGCCATTGAAAACGTACAATATGGCTGACTCCTTCGCCGACGACTCTTCTGAAACGATGATAAGAGGGATGATGACAAAGCGCTGAAGCAGGTAATTACGCCAAAAGCTAATTAGCTGACGAGTCACAGACAGCAAAGCAGAAGCAGAGTGGAGGAGGGATGAAGTAGGAGAAGGAGGAGGAGGAGGAGGGGACGGTTGGACTGTCACAGGCAAAAGAAAAAAATATATTAAATGTCAGCAAATGTAGCGAGCAACTAACACGTAGGGATGAGGGACGTTTATCAAGATGGAGGTCGAGGGAGTTCAACAAAATAAAGTACTTGCCGATTATTGTCTCAAAATCCAACATATGATATTTGAAATAACGTCAAAAAAGAATCAGGTCAAAGACGAAAGTGTTACCTAATGGCAACATGTCCCACTATTTACACCCGTGACTTCCAGAAGCAGGCAGCCCTTGACAGGATGGTGACTTCTGTCAACACTTCTCACTAACAAGTTGTCAGTTAGTCACACCTCTCACTGACAGCATGGTGACTTCTGTCAACACTTATCACTAACAAGTTGTCTGTTAGTCACAGCTATCACTGACAGGATGGTGACTTCTGTCAACACTTCTCACTAACAAGTTTTCTGTTAGTCACAGCTATCACTGACAGGACGCTGACTTCTGTCAACACTTCTCACTAACAAGTTATCTGTTAGTCACAGCTATCACTGACATGACGGTGACTTCTGCCAACACTTGTCACCAACAAGTTGTCTGTTAGTCACACCTCTCACTGACAGCATGGTGACTTCTGTCAACACTTCTCACTAACAAGTTGTCTGTTAGTCACAGCTATCACTGACAGGATGGTGACTTCTGTCAACACTTCTCACTAACAAGTTGTCTGTTAGTCACAGCTATCACTGACAGGACGCTGACTTCTGTCAACACTTCTCACTAAAAAGTTGTGAATTGAAGTGAAGTGAAGTGAATTATGTTTAAATCTGTTAGTCACAGCTATTACTGACAGGACGGTGACTTCTGTCAACACTTCTCACTAACAAGTTGTCAGTTAGTCACACCTCTCACTGACAGCATGGTGACTTCTGTCAACACTTCTCACTAACAAGTTGTCTGTTAGTCACACCTCTCACTGACAGCATGGTGACTTCTGTCAACACTTCTCACTAACAAGTTGTCTGTTAGTCACAGCTATCACTGACAGGACGGTGACTTCTGTCAACACTTCTCACTAACAAGTTGTCTGTTAGTCACAGCTATCACTGACAGGATAGTGACGTCTGTCAAAACTTCTTACTAACAAGATGTCTCTTGGTCACAGCTATCACTGACAGGATAGTGACTTCTGTCAACACTCCTCACTAATAAGTTGTCGGTTAGTCACACCTCTCACTGACAGGATGGCAACTTCTGTCAACATTTCTCACTAACAAGTTGTCTGTTAGTCACAGCTATCACTGACAGGATAGTGACGTGTGTCAACACTTCTCACTAACGAGTTGTCACTAACAGCTTGTCTGTTAGTCACAGCTATCACTGACAGGACGGTGACTTCTGTCAACACTTCTCACTAACAAGTTGTCTGTTAGTCACAGCTCTCACTGACAGGATGGTGACTTCCGTCAACACTTCTCACTAACAAGATGTCTGTTAGTCACAGCTATCACTGACAGGATGGTGACTTCTGTCAACACTTCTCACTTACAAGTTGTCACTCACAAGTTGTCTGTTAGTCACAGCTTTAACTGACAGGTTACTGACAGGAACCACTGATGCTGCGTGCCAAGCAGGGGAGGTAACGGGTCCCATTTTTATAGTCTTTACCATCACTCGGCCGGGGTTTGAACTCACGACCTACCAATATCAGGGCGGACACTCTAACCACAAGGCCACTGAGCAGTTAGTGCAAAACCAAAATTTACTCAAATTGCATTTCGACGAGCCTGTTGTCTACGTGTGCTGCTCTCCGATTGGCCAGTCTGCAATTCCTCGTCTCCCGCTCAGCTCGTATCTTTTAAAAAAGCGATGCCTTACTAAACTTACTCGCGACCACGCCGGACACGTTCCACCCGCCGTCTTGCTTCAAGCCCCGGCCGAGTCATACCAAATGAGAGGCTTAGCTGGCATCGTAGTGTGGTTGCGTTCTCTCGTGGGTGCAGCGGAGATGGAACACTGCGTGAAGGTAGGAATGATGATTTATTTATAACTTCAAAAACCAGACTAGGAACAAAAACACTTGCACGAAGGCACTACAAACAAAACCAACAGAAAGCGCTAGCATGAGCTAGGTACAAACAACAGAATAGCGTGGAAGCTCAAGTACACAAAAGTAATTACCACAATGCGGGAAGAGCGATGTCACCTGTTGCATGGAAGCAAATGCAATGCGAGGCCGAACGAACCAAAAGGGCAGGCTTATATAAAAAGATAATCAAAAATCAGGTGCGCGTGACAAAAAGAAGGCAGGTGACACTAAATGGGTAACTATGACAACGGAACAAAACAGGAAGTGCCACCAGGAACTAAGGGACGTCAAATAACAGGATGTGATATACAAACAGAACAAAAACAGAACATGACATGATCCAAGTCCTGGATCATGACACCAAAGACTATAAAAATGGGACCCATTACTTCCCTGCATGGCACTTAGCATCAAGGGTTGGAATTGGGGGTTAAAAAAGTTAAAATTTTAAAATTATAGTTGTATTACTACAATACATCAATTGTAATTTTATAAAAACAATATATTTCGGAATATTACGGAATTCAACGGCAACATTTTTTATTTTACAGGAAAAATTAAACAGGGGGAAAAAAAGAATGACATTTTGATTTGCGAGGAGAAAAAAATGACGTACATTGCGAAAATAAAGTTTTAATTTTGAATGAAAAAAGTTGAAATATTTAAACCATGGTTGGAATATTATAATACATACGTTTTTCATTTTGAAAAACAACGTATTTCGAAATATTACGAAATTTAAAAAAAAAAAGGTTGATATTTTACATGAATAATTTAAGATCGGTAGGTCGTGAGTTCAAGCCGAGTCATACCAAAGACTATAAAAATGGGACCCATTACTTCCCTGCATGGCACTTAGCATCAAGGGTTGGAATTGGGGGTTAAAAAAGTTAAAATATTAAAATTATAGTTGTATTACTACAATACATCAATTGTAATTTTATAAAAACAATGTATTTCGGAATTCAACACCAAAATTTTTTATTTTATAGGAATAATTAAACAGGGGGAAAAAAGAATGACATTTTGATTTGTGAGGAGAAAAAAAAACGACGTACAATGCGAAAATAAAGTTTTCATTTTGAATGAAAAAAGTTGAAATATTTAAACCATCGTTGGAATACTATAATACGAACGTTTTTAATTTATAAAAGAACGTATTTCAAAATATTAGGAAATTTAACAACAAAAATGTTGATATTTCACAGGAATAATTTTACGAATAAAAAGTGACATTTTGATTTGTGAGGAGAAAAAAAAATGTACATTGCGAGAACAAATATGTGGTTGTACTTAAAAAAAAGTGGACATATTACTGAAGTTGTAATATTCCAAAAAATAAGTTGTAATTTTACAAAACCATCGTAATATGAAACATAGTGGTTAAAGTGTCCACCTTGGGATCGGTAGGTTGTGAGTTCAAACCCTGGCCGAGTCATACCAAAGACTATAAAAATGGGACCCATTACCTCCCTGGACATAGTCAAACAGTTTAAGAACAAAGTTTCTCAAAGTGCAATTGCAAGAAATTTAGGGATTTCAACATCTACGGTCCATAATATCATCAAAAGGTTCAGAGAATCTGGAGAAATCACTCCACGTAAGCGGCATGGCCGGAAACCAACATTGAATGACCGTGAACTTCGATCCCTCAGACGGCCCTGTATCAAAAACCGACATCAATCTCTAAAGGACATCACCACATGGGCTCAGGAACACTTCAGAAAACCACTGTCACTATATACAGTTGGTCGCTACATCTGTAAGTGCAAGTTAAAGCTCTTCTATGCAAAGCGAAAGCCATTTATCAACAACATCCAGAAACGCCGCCGGCTTCTTTAGGCCCGAGATCATCCAAAATTGGACTCATGCAAAGTGGAAAAGTGTTCTGTGGTCTGACGAGTCCACATTTCAAATTTTGCTTTTGGAAACTGTGTCCTCCTGAACAAAAAGGAAAAGAACCATCTGAATTGTTATAGGCGGAAAGTTGAAAAGCCAGCATCTGTGATGGTATGGGGCTGTATTAGTGCCCAAAGCATGGTTAACTTACACATCTGTGAAGGCATCATTAATGCTGAAAGGTACATACAGGTTTTGGAGCAACATATGTTGCCATCCAAGCAACGTTATCATGGACGCCCCTGCTTATTTTAACAAAACAATGCCAAGCCACGTGTTACAACAGCGTGGCTTCATAGTAAAAGAGTGTGGGTACTAGACTGGCCTGCCTGTAGTCCAGACCTGTCTTCCATTGAAAACAAGTGGCGCATTATGAAGCCTAAAATACGGAGACCCCTTTCTTGTGAAAAACTGGGCATTTTTTGGGAAGCCGTTTTTATACCCAATCATGGCACCCACCTGTTCCCAATTAGCCTGCACACCTGTGGGATGTTCCATATAAGTGTTTGATCAGCATTCCTCAACGTTATCAGTATTTATTGCCACCTTTCCCAACTTCTTTGTCACGTGTTGCTGGCAGCAAAATCTAAAGTTAATGATTATTTTCAAAGAAAAAAAATGTTTATCAGTTTGAACATCAAAAATGTTGTCTTTGTAGCATATTCAACTAAATATGGGTTGAAAATGATTTGCAAATCATTGTATTCCGTTTATATTTACATCTAACACAATTTCCCAACTCATATGGAAACGGCGTGTGACGTCTTGGTGGCATTGTGGTGACGAGTTGTTCTCTCGTGGGTGCAGCAAAGATGGACACAGCGTTAGGTAGGAACAATAATTTATTTATACTACCTAAAACAGACTAAGAACCAAAAACACTTGCTCGAAGGCACTAACAAATAAAACGGAAAGCGCTAGCATGAGCTAGGGACAAACAACTGAAATAGCATGGAAGCTAATGTACACGAAGGTAGTTACCACAAGGCTTGAAAGAGCGACGTCAACTGTAGCGTCAAGCAAACAAGAGTCCAAGAAAGAATGTCAAACAAAGGCGGTCTTAAATAGGGAGATAACTAATCAAGGGCAGGTGCCGTGATCAAAGGAGAGACACTAAATGGGTAACTATGACAACGGAGCAAAACCAGGAAGTGCCACAAAGAACAGAGGAAGACAAATACTACACAGAATGTGATAACAAACAGAACCAAAACCAGAATATGCCATGATCCAAGACGTGGATCATGACACAGGGTTTGTACAATTTTGAGTTACTTTACCCACCTCTGTCAAAAGAGTCTTCTTACCACAGCCAGTCAACCTGGGTTCAACTCCAGAATTGTAACATGTTGTTGTATTACTATATATATGCCAATATAACGTTTTTTTTAACGATAATGGTCTTTACTGTGTCTGCTGAGAAAAAAAATACCATGGCCGTGTTTCTAAGATGCAAGGACAAGCAGCAAGCGGCGTACAGGTAAGGAAAGTAGTTTGATCTCAAACACCGGCAAAACTTTGCTCCTTAACATGGCACAGCCATGCATAACTTAGGGTGCAGTATGAAGCTAAAAGTAACAGTCGCGTCGAGCAAATCTCAAGAATGTCTTACTGTAGAAAAAGGAACGTCAAACATTGATCTAGCGATTTAATGCCAACTAAATATAAAGAGGAGTGATTGTTGGCGGCAGCAGGTGGGGACACAAATCAA
The DNA here is from genome assembly GCF_033978795.1 of Nerophis ophidion. Classification (NCBI taxonomy): domain Eukaryota; kingdom Metazoa; phylum Chordata; class Actinopteri; order Syngnathiformes; family Syngnathidae; genus Nerophis; species Nerophis ophidion. The sequence continues at coordinate 65,494,389 of NC_084614.1, forward strand.
CATACAAGAGTCTGGTGTGTGTACATGTTGCCATGGCAACAACAAACGTAAACAAAGGAAAGCAAGGAGTGCTAGGAACGGAAATAGTGCCCACCCTCTGGAGGACGTCATGCATCGTTCCAGTTCCCAAAAAGAACTGCCCCAGTGAGCTGAACGACTATAGACCAGTGGCGCTCACCTCTCATCTAATGAAGACATTGGAGCGGCTATTTCTCAGCCTCCTCAGACCACAGGTGCAACATGCCCAGGACAGCCTGCAGTTTGCGTACCAGGAAGGTGTTGGTGTGAAGGATGCTATTCTTTACCTGCTGCATCGAGCCCACTCACACCTGGATAAGGGAAATGGCACTGTGAGGATCCTGTTCCTGGACTTCTCGAGTGCCTTTAATACCATCCAGCCCCGTTTCCTTCAGGACAAGCTCTACAAAATGCAAGTGGACCCCTGCCTGGTTGCCTGGATTTCGAACTACCTCACCGACAGGCCACAGTAAGTCAGACTGAAGGACATCACGTCTGACACTGTGATCAGCAACACCGGAGCACCGCAGGGAACGGTGCTGGCCCCTCTTCTCTTCACCCTGTACACCGCTGACTTCTGCTACAACTCAGAGCTGTGTCACATCCAGAAGTACGCGGATGACACAGCCATCGTCGGGTGCATCAGGGACGGCAGAGAGGAGGAGTTTCGGAACCTGGTGAGGGACTTTGTTGTCTGGTGCCACACGAACGTCTTGCAGCTCAATCCGTCAAAGATCAAGGAGCTGGTCATTGACTTTGGGAGATCGAGTCCACGGTCACAACCTATTGTGATCGAGGGAGTTGAGGTACAGACCGTGGACTCATTCAAGTACCTCGGGGTTTGGGTGGACAATAAGCTGGACTGGACTGTTAACACGGACCACCAGTACAAGAAAGGACAGAGCAGGCTGTACTTTCTCAGGAGACTGCACTCCTTCAACATTTGTAGAAAACTCCTGTGGATGTACTACCAGTCTGTGGTTGCCAGTGTTCTGTTCTACATGGTAGTGTGCTGGGGGGGCAGTACATCTAAGAAGGACAGCTCCAGACTTGAGAAACTGATCAGGCGGGCCGGTTCTACAATCGGAATGAAACTGGACTCACTGGTGACGGTGGCAGAGAAGAGGACTGTTGACAAACTAGTGAGCATCCTGGATGATGCCAGTCACCCTCTGCATAGCGTTATCAGTAGCCAGAGGAGCCTGTTCAGTGCTAGACTGCTTCATCCCAAGTGCAGGACTAATAGACTCAAGAACTCCTTTGTCCCACACGCCATTAGACTGTACAACTCCTCTATGGGACGAGGGACCCCCGGGGGTATTAGGATGACAGGGGATGCAAAACATTTACAGTGCAATACGTTTTCATAACATGGTCACTACTGCCTACTTTGTCTTGTTATATTCTTATTTTACTGTTATATTGTTATTCCCATTGTTTTTATTCTTTTTGTAATATTTCTCTATTTTGTTTCCTTTTAAACCCCCATTATTTACTTTTTTTTTTTTTTTTTTTTTAAATTGATCTCAACTCTGTACACTGCTGCTGGAATTTTAATTTTCCTGAAGGAACTCTCCTGAAGGAATCAATAAAGTACTATCTATCTATCTATCTATCTATCTATCTATCTATCTATCTATCTATCTATCTATCTATCTATCTAAACCTGGGAGAAAGAACAACAACTAACCCCACAACTATAGCCATAGTAATAGAGCAATAGTGGTCATTCTAGAACAGACCTGGGCAAATTAAGGCCCAATAAGCTTTACAATCTGGCCCGCCGTACATGCTCAAAATTTTTTTTTAGATCTTAAGATGAAAACTGTAGTCGCCATTATGATGTTTTCAAATTACCATAAGTCTTGAACTATGCAGAGTATTTCAATGGTTGAAAGCTGCGCTTTTGCATGAAGTGCTAGTTACTATGGTAATCTAAGTCACAGCAGGTCAGGCGAGGCACCAAGCAGAGGATATACTTCCTGCAGCAGCTGAAGAAACTATAGGTGCCGACCGAGATGCTGGTGCAGTTCTACTCAGCCATCATCGAGTCCGTCCTCCTCTCCTCCATCACGGTGTGGTTCTCCAGCAGAAAAGTCCGGGACAATCTTCGAATGCAGTGCATCGTACGTGCTGCTGAGAAGGTTATTGGCTGCAAACCCCCACCCCTCCAAGAGCTGTTCTCTTCCAGGACAAGGAGGCGTATGGGTCGGATCAGAGCTGACTCTTCTCACCCTGGACACAACCAATCCCCCCCTCTTCCCTCGGGCAGGAGACTACGGTCCATCCAGACCCACACCTCCCGCCACCTGAACTTATTTTTTTACCCTCGGCCATCAGGCACATGAACAATAACAAGATCTGATATCTCAGTTACAGCTCATTTTATTCTATTCTGTGTTAGATGTGTGTGAGGGGCGTGGTCTGCGGACCTGCAGCGAATTCGGATATGCCAGGACCGGCTACGAGATTAGCGAAAGGTGCGTAGATGACACAGCTGAGAGTGTTTGTCTGATCACCTGTTGCTCTGTTAAAGGCAGCAGTCGTGAAGGAGAAGGGGAGTGGTTGATGGTCGTTGAGGGTGCGAGCGACAGTGAGAACAGAGACTGAAGAAAAAACATTTGTGTGCTCACTGGCGAGTTTGACAGACATGACAGATATTTGCTAAAAAGCATAAAGTTGTCACGTTGTGTTGGTGATGAACCCCAAGATGCAAAGAAGGCGGCAGGCATTGTTCCGGAAAACATAATTTCATGTCCATGAAATAAAGACAAGAAACACAAACCAGGAACTAGGAACGGGAAACAGGATGCCAGGAAAACAGGAACTGGAAGACGAGGAACAAAAAGACAGCAAGCTACAAACAGCTACAGAATATAGCTTACCGCTACCGCATACAGCTACACTGACATCGACAAGTAGAATTGACAGGTAGGAACGACAATAATCCAGCACTGACTGGAGGAGAAAGCAGGTCTAAATAGTGTCTGGCTGATTGACACCAGGTGTGGCCAGGTGAGGGGACACAGCACTCAGAGAAACAAGCAGGAAATAAAGACAAAATAAAAGCGCTGACAGGAAACAAAGACAAACACAGAGGAAAAAATAAGACATAGCTAAACTGTCAGGGACAAGCCTGACAAATGTAACATTTATTGAAAAATAAATTATTGTTCGCAAATATCACCAAAGCTGTCATGTCCGTCTTTGGTGATCCAAGAAACCCAGAGGAGCACAGCCTCCACAATGTGTTTTATGTTGCACGATTGTGCCAAGTAAAATTCCTAGTTTGTGAACCCGTTTTCAAACAATGGCAATACAAACTCTCCTGTTTCTGATTCTGATTCGGACCCTGATTCTGGAATGTCAAGGACATACGTGGAAGGAAATTTTTACAACAAAGTTTTAAAACTTAGTGATTTATCAGATGTATCAGATTGTACGTGGGGGTTTTTTCTTACCCTTCGCGTTCATATTTTGCTGTGTTTGTTGCTTTTTGCTTGATTGTAAAATGTGCCAATTGAGAAGTGGTGTGAAGTTCATATGTGGTCAATATTCAGTGTTTTATCGTTCATAGTTAATATTGCAAATCCTGCATTCTTTATTTTCATGCACATTCTTGGTGTCTCATTCAGAAAAAAAATAAAAATTCCATTCCGTTTTTTAAGGCGGTGTTGTGTTTCTTGGAGGGAGTTGACGGTACAGACACCAGGGGCAGTAAAGTTCTATGATTTATTTGATAAATAAATAAATAAATAAATATATATATATATATATATATATATATATATATATATATATATATATATATATATATATATATATATATATATATATATATATATACATATATATAATATTAAATTAAAACAATACTAACCAATAACTATTGAATGGTGTGTGTGACAAAACCCAAGTGTCTGTGTGTGAGGCTGTGTGTATGGTTAGCTGTAGTGTGTGTTACCCAGTGTTGAGTAGAATAGAGAGGAGCGACAAAGCAGGAGGCAGTCTGTGAGCAGGACAGCAGTCGAGGGTAGGAGAGTGGCAGCGCAGTCCGTGTCCAAGCAGTTGTCGAGGATCGAGGAAGGCAGTTCGAATCCAGAGGGGAACGACAGGGTATCACAAGAGGTAAAACTCGGGGAAGCACTGTGGAAGGACAACAAGGACATCAGACACGGAGGACAACGCAGAGAGAAAAAGAGATCATAAAGCTTCTGTCGGCTTACGGTACAAATAGAGAACTAAGTTCTCGCGAGGATCCTTGGTTCCAATGGTCCTTATACCGCTCGATTTTTAGATTACAGATCGCCCACAGCCTTGCCGGCATGGGGGCCTGATGCGGCCAGCGCTAGCAGGGGCGTGTCTCGGCGTGCTGCCAGCGCAGGTGCTGGCGGACCGAGCTGCGAGGGAAAAACAGGTTTGAGTCCATGCCGTGACAGGCGGTCTGTCATAACGTTTTTAGCATTCAGACATTATTGTAAGGTTTTGCATTAGTGTTCCTAAATATAGAATTACTGGCCCCCAGACACATTTTTTCCTCTAAATGTGGCCCACCGAGGCAAAACAATTGCCCAGGCTTGTTCTAGAACATCTTGGAACGTGGAACACTCAGCACCGGCATCGCCTGTGAAAACAATGACAAATCCCTCAAATATTATCATAATTCCATCCTTTTTAATCAGGTCTTTTTTCTCCCAAATTCATCAGCCAGCAATGTCTGCCCGCTCCCCTTAAACGGGTCAACGCCGACAAGACATAACCCCTCCAGCAGACTTTAAAGAATTTGTCACATCCATTTTGTTTTTCACTTGTTTTCTCAAAGCACCAGCTAAGCTAAAATTGGCTTCAGATTATTAAAAAAAAAATTGGCCGGGTTCGTCTTTCAACGCTGTCGACTCGTCAGATGGAATGTCTTGACCGCGCTGTGGCCCCCAGGGGTGCTGTTTAATTCATACCAGAACCGCATCTGCAGACACACACACACACGCACACACACACAAACACACACACACACACACACACACACACAAACACACACACACGCACACATTCTTGTATTTCTTACCTTCTTGAGACCTCCGAAAAATGCCTACCTCTTTGGAACCACCTTTTCTAGATATATTAAGATTTGTATTTACAACATTAATAATATATACAGTAGTGAAGTGAAGTGAATTATATTTTTTTAGCGCTTTTCTCTAGTGACTCAAAGCGCTTTACATAGTGAAACCCAATATCGAAGTTACATTTAAACCAGTGTGGGTGGCACTGGGAGCAGGTGGGTAAAGTGTCTTGCCCAAGGACACAAGGGCAGTGACTAGGATGGCACAAGCGGGAATCGAACCTGCAACCCTCAAGTTGCTGACACGGCCGCTCTACCAACCGAGCTATGCCGCCCACAGTACATTCTATGCAAATATAAAAAAGGTAAGCTTTTAGTAAATTTTCTTGTATTTAAATGTTTTATTGTTTTTTAATCTTCATTATTGACCTCAAGTTATTACAGCATGTCACTATATACAGTACTTATTTTATTTTATTTTTATTAATTTTGGCCAAAATGGGGCGCATTTTCTTACACACACTTATTATTACATATGGTGTCCAGAGGGGGAGCACTTACATTTTTTCACACACACTTGTTATTTCATATGTTGACCAGACGGAGGAGCACTTTTAAAACCGACACACAGTCAATTTGAAAAATCCCTCCTTTTTGGAAGCACCCTAATTTTGATAGATTTCACCACAAGGGGTGCAAATGAGCTCTTAATTTTTTGTTATTTGTAATGTGCTTAAGGGTGATGACAAACGAGTCACGGACCACAGATGGCCCCTGTGCCGCACTTTGGGCAACCAAGCAGTAGAAGCTAACTGTCCATGGCCACTATAGTCTCAGTACCGTAGTGTATTTGTTTATCCTATGGTCACATATAGCACACCAGCACCGGTAGTCGTAAAATCAGCTGTCTAACTGCCGGGTTATTTCGGGGATGAATCTTTAGCTACAGTCTTGTTTTATCATATATCACTGCCTCTGCACCTGTCAATGTTTACTTTTGTATGCACAGTAAATCAACCAAAAATCCTGACTTTGGAGCAATGTTCACGGACTCTAGTATCTGGCTCTCTATTAGATGCAATGCTTTCCCCTACTGGGACTATGATTTCGGTCCTAACTTGTTCACCGGTCCTCATATGGAAGGCACTTTTCCTTGTTGATGTCTCGAGAAGGCTAGAAATACAAGAACAAGAACACACACACACACACACACACACACACACACACACACACACACACGTACATGGTCTTGACAGAATGAAAAGTACCTCAGGGGCTCGACTCTTCAGGCCCAGGCATTGAGCGCAGACAGTGCTAAAGCTACCAGACAACACATAAACAAGACCACATTAAAAAGCTGCCGGCTCTTGGAAAACACCAGGGACAGCTGCGGGTTGCAGTACCTCCAAAGACTCAGCAGATGACGCCCTTCCAGTATATGTTTAACACTTAGGGCAGACCTGGGCAAATCAAGGCCCAAGGGCTACATGTGGCCTGTTTAGCTTTTCAATCTGGCCCGACTGACATTCCCAAATATTTTTTTTAGATCTTTAAAGGGGAACATTATCACCAAACCTATGCAAGCGTCAATATATACCTTGATGTTGCAGAAAAAAGACCATGTATTTTTTAACCGATTTCTGAACTCTAAATGGGTGAATTTTGGCAAATTAAACGCCTTTCTGTTTATCGGTCTTTTAGCGATGACGTCAGAACGTGACGTCACCGAGGTAACACACCCGCCATATTCATTTTCACATTACAAACACCGGGTCTCAGCTCTGTTATTTTCCGTTTTTTCGACTATTTTTTGGAACCTTGGAGACATCATGCCTCGTCAGTGTGTTGTCGGAGGGTGTAACAACACTAACAGGGAGGGATTCAAGTTGCACCACTGGCAAGAAATCTGCCGCCAGACCCCCATTGAATGTACCAAAGTGTCTTCACATTTGACCGGCGATGCTAAGACAGACATGGCACAGAGATGTATGGATAACCTGCAGATGCATTTGCAACGATTAAGTCAAGGAAATCACAAAGGTGAGTTTTGTTGATGTTGTTGACTTATGTGCTAATCAGACATATTTGGTCACGGCATGACTGCCAGCTAATCGATGCTAATATGCTACGCTAATAGATGATAACATGCTATTTACGCTAGCTGTATGTACATTTGAAACTAGATACCCACATTTAATGCGAAACAAACACTTACAGATCCACGGATTTAAGTTGCTCCAGTGTCACAAGATGCGAAAGTCTTGTGACACTGCACATTTTACCGGCGATGCTAATAAGGCAGCCATGCTATGGGCCACTTCATTAGGTACAACCACGATATGGCCGAATAGCGTCAATAGCTATTCGCTCAATAGCTTCAATTTCTTCTTCAATTTCGTTTTCGCTATCCGCCTCCATACTCCGACCATCTGTTTCAATACATGCGTAATTTGTTGAATCGCTTAAGCCGCTGAAATCCGAGTCTGAATCCGAGCTAATGTCGCTATATCTTGCTGTGGTAACCGCCATGTTGTTTGTATTGGCAGCCCTGTATGACGTCACAGGGAAATGGATAGTGGTTTCGAAGATAGCGAAAATAAGGCACTTTAAATCATTATTTAGGGATATTACGGGACCGGTAAAATGAATTCTCAGAGTTCGTTGCTGATCTAGTGACACACGCCGATAATATAATCATAATGGGGGACTTTAATATCCATATGAATACCCCATCGGACCCACCGTGCGTAGCGCTCCAGACTATAATTGATAGCTGTGGTCTCACACAAATAATAAATGAACCCACGCAAATAATAAATGAACCCACGCATCGCAACGGTAATACGATAAACCTAGTGCTTGTCAGGGGTATCACCGTTTCCAAAGTTACGATACTCCCGTATACTAAAGTATTGTCCGATCATTACCTTATAAAATTCGAGGTTCAGACGCATGTTAGTCAAACTAATAATAATAATAACTGCTATAGCAGCCGCAACATTAATACAGCCAAAACGACAACTCTTGCTGACCTACTGCCCTCGGTAATGGCACCATTCCCAAAGTATGTGGGCTCTATTAATAACCTCACTAACAACTTTAACGACGCCCTGCGCGAAACCTTTGATAACATAGCACCGCTAAAGTTAAAAAAGGCTCCAAAAAAGCATACCCCGTGGTTTACAGAAGAAACTAGAGCTCAGAAATTATTATGTAGAAAGCTGGAACGCAAATGGCCCACGACTAAACTTGAGGTGCACCATCAAGCATGGAGTGATGGTTTAATAACTTATAAACGCATGCTTACCTTAGCTAAAGCTAAATATTACTCAAATCTCATCCACCGTAATAAAAACAATCCTAAATTTTTGTTTATTACGGTAGCATCGCTAACCCAACAAGGGACTCCTTCCAGTAGCTACACCCACTCAGCTGATGACTTTATGCAATTCTTTAGTAAGAAAATTGAAGTCATTAGAAAGGAGATTAAAGACAATGCGTCCAAGCTACAACTGGGTTCTATTAACACCGACACGATTGTATATACGGCGGACACTGCCCTCCACAATAGTTTCTCTCGTTTTGAGGAAATAACATTAGAGGAATTGTTACAACGTGTAAATGGAATAAAACAAACAACATGTTTACTTGACCCACTTCCTGGGAAACTGATCAAGGAGTATTATTAGGTCCATCAGTGCTAAATATTATAAACTTATCACTTTCCTCGGGCACTGTTCCCCTAGCATTCAAAAAAGCGGTTGTTCATCCTCTTCTTAAAAGACCTAACCTCGATCCTGACCTCATGCTAAACTACCGACCGGTGTCTCACCTTCCCTTTATTTCAAAAATCCTCGAAAAAATAGTTGCGGAGCAGTTAAATGAACACTTAGCGTCTAACAATCTATGTGAAACCTTTCAATCCGGTTTCAGGGCAAACCACTCCACTGAGACAGCCCTCGCAAAAATGACTAATGATTTATTGCTAACGATGGATTCTGATGCGTCATCTATGTTGCTGCTCCTCGATCTTAGCGCTGCTTTCGATACCGTCAATCGTAATATTTTATTAGAACGTATCAAAACACGAATTGGCATGTCAGACTTAGCCCTGTCTTGGTTTAACTCTTATATTACTGATAGGATGCAGTGCGTTTCCCATAACAATTTGACCTCGGACTACGTTAAGGTAACGTGTGGAGTTCCCCAGGGTTCGGTCCTTGGCCCTGCACTCTTCAGCATCTACATGATGCCGCTAGGGGACATAATACGCAAATACGGTTTTAGCTTTCACTGTTATGCTGATGACACCCAACTCTACATGCCCCTAAAGCTGACCAACACGCCGGATTGTAGTCAGCTGGAGGTGTGTCTTAATGAAATTAAACAATGGATGTACGCTAACTTTTTGCAACTCAACGCCAAAAAAACGGAAATGCTGATTATCGGTCCTGCTAGACACCGACCTCTATTTAATTATACAACTCTAACATTTGACAACCAAACAATTAAACAAGGCGACTCGGTAAAGAATCTGGGTATTATCTTTGACCCAACTCTCTCCTTTGAGTCACACATTAAAAGCATTCCTAAAACGGCCTTCTTTCATCACCGTGATATCGCTAAAATTCGCTCCATTCTGTCCACTAAAGACGCTGAGATCATTATCCATGCGTTTGTTACGTCTCGCCTCGACTACTGTAACGTATTATTTTTGGGTCTCCCAATGTCTAACATTAAAAAGATTACAGTCGGTACAAAATGCGGCTGCTAGACTTTTGACAAGAACAAGAAAGTTTGATCACATTACTCCTGTACTGGCTCACCTGCACTGGCTTCCTGTGCACTTAAGATGTGACTTTAAGGTTTTACTACTTACGTATAAAATACTACACAGTCTAGCTCCATCCTATCTTGCCGATTGTATTGTACCATATGTCCCGGCAAGAAATCTGCGTTCAAAGGACTCCGGCTTGTTAGTGATTCCCAAAGCCCAAAAAAAGTCTGCGGGCTATAGAGCGTTTTCATTTCGGGCTCCAGTACTCTGGAATGCCCTCCCGGTAAAAGTTCGAAATGCCACCTCAGTAGAAGCATTTAAGTCTCACCTTAAAACTCATTTGTGTACTCTAGCCTTTAAACAGACTCCCCTTTTTAGACCAGTTGATCTGACGTTTCTTTTCTTTTTCTCCTATGTCCCACTCTCCCTTGTGGAGGGGGTCCGGTCCGATCCGGTGGCCATGTACTGCTTGCCTGTGTATCGGCTGGGGACATCTCTGCGATGCTGATCCGCCTCCGCTTGGGATGCTTTCCTGCTGGCTCCGCTGTGAACGGGACTCTCGCTGCTGTGTTGGATCCGCTTTGGACTGGACTCTTGCGACTGTGTTGGATCCATTATGGATTGAACTTTCACAGTATCATGTTAGACCCGCTCGACATCCATTGCTTTCCTCCTCTCCAAGGTTCTCATAGTCATCATTGTCACCGACGTCCCACTGGGTGTGAGTTTTCCTTGCCCTTATGTGGGCCTACCGAGGATGTCGTAGTGGTTTGTGTTGTGGTTTGTGCAGCCCTCTGAGACATTAGTGATTTAGGGCTATATAAGTAAACATTGATCGATTTATATATCAGATTTTAGATGTTTTATTACCCTTCACATTCATATTTCGCTGAGTTTGTTGCATTTGGCTTGATTGTAAAATATGTCGATTGAGAGGGGGTGTGACATTCATATGTTCTCAATATTCAGGGTTTTATCGTTCATAGAAAAAAATAAAATTCCATTCTGTTTTTAAGGCAGTCCGTCATAACATTTTTAGCAGTCAATCAGACTTTATTGTGAGGTTTTGTATTAGTTTTCCTAAAAATAGATACACCAGCCCCAAGTCACATTTTCTTCCCTAAATTTGGCCCCTGAGGCAAAATAATTGCCCAGGCCTGACTTAGGGGTATCATTATACTACTGAAATAAATTTGGCAAAATATGTTTTAGTGGCGCTTTCCCAAAGCATCAATTGAAGTTGAATGAATTCCCTCCTTCTTACCTAAGCTACTCTCACCATTCAGAGAGGATCAGCTTTGTTCGCTACACATCTTAAATTAACATCTGAAGCTCTGCAAACAATCTGTCAGAGGGTAAAAGTGTCTGTTTATTGAGGTTTTAACAGTAATGAGGGGAGGTGGGGGAAATAATACATTTTTAGAGGCATCGCAATTCTGACATGGACGTTTTGTAGAGTCGATTAGTAAACGTCAATAATCCATAATCAATTTATTTACTGTAATTAAAGTAATGTAGCCGGTTCTACAATTTGGCCTAACATCCCGGAGCCACCTCACCGAGAGATCGGACCAGCTCTTTTATTTTAGGGCGCTTATGGTCCAGTTTTGCACACATTAATGTAATACATGTGGGAATTAATTTAACTATTTCTTGTTCTGAATGTTTTATTTTTTTTTTAAGTTGCAAGTGATAAATGCTTATTTAATACAAGAAAAAGAAATGTAAAATGGCATAATCAATTTTTAATCGAATCGTAGGTCCTGAACCGCAATCGAATGGTGAGGCGCCCAAATATTCCCACCTCTAGTAAAGAGTGTCACTTGCACCTGTTTATGAGTACCAAACTTGAGAAACATCTCCCTCACTTGTTTGCTCCACTTCTGACAAAAGAGGTTGAATGGTTGCTTCTGGCTTTTCACAATGTCATAAAGAAGAAAAGAAAATTCCCTATGAACATTTTAATGTCCCTAGCTAGATGAGCCTGTTCTACAAAGAGGCTCATACAGGACATCTATCCATCCATTTTGTACCACTTGTCCCGTTTGGGGTGGCGGGGGGTGCTTCAGGCGAAAGGCGGGGTACACCCTGGAAAAGTGCCCACCTCAACGCAGGGCCAACACAGATAAACAGACAACATTCCCACTCACATTCACACACTAGGGCCAATTTAGTGTTGCGAAGCATACTATCCATCCATCCATTTTTCAACCGCTTGTCCCTTTCGGGGTCGCGGTGGGTGCTGGAGCCTATCTCAGCTGCATTCGGGCGGAAGGCCCGGTACATATTATATTTAATAGAATAGTTAATTACTACATTCTTTAATTTTTTTTTATTTTTTCTCATAACACAAAAATTTTTATCTCATAAAATTTGTACATTTTTTTTTGCAATATTTTACAATTTATTTCCCGTCATATCTGATTTTTTTTGGTCATAAAACAGTGGTAAGGGGGCGCCCCTCCCTATTAGCAAATCATACGCTGTGCAGAGGCCCCACATGGAGGGGCATTTTGCATGAAAGAAAACATTTAAAATGTCAATGAATGAGAGGGAGTGTTACAGTTGGGTTAGTCATGACCGCAGGATGCAGAGATGACAGGCGAAGTGCAGGTAAAAAATGCAGTTGATAACAAAAAATAGTGCAGCCGGGATGAGCACAGAAGAGGCTTAAACAGTCTTGTTTCTTACATGCATCAGGAAAGAAGCATCCTGATTGGCAACTGGGATCAGGGCAGGCCTGCAGGGCATTTAAGTCTCACCTTAAAACTCATCTGTATACTCTAGCCTTTAAATAGACCTCCTTTTTAGACCAGTTGATCTACCGCTTCTTTTCTTTCTCCTATGTCCCCCCCTCCCTTGTGGAGGAGGTCCGGTCCGATGACCATGGATGAAGTACTGGCTGTCCAGAGTCGAGACCCAGGATGGACCGCTCGTCGGGACCCTGGATGGACCGCTCGCCTGTATCGGTTGGGGACATCTACGCTGCTGATCCGCCTCCGCTTGAGATGGTCTCCTGTGGACGGGACTCTCGCTGCTGTCTTGGATCCGCTTGAACTGAACTCTCGCGGCTGTGTTGGAGCCACTATGGATTGAACTTTCACAGTATCATGTTAGACCCGCTCGACATCCATTGCTTTCGGTCCCCTAGAGGGGGGGGGTTGCCCACATCTGAGGTCCTCTCCAAGGTTTCTCATTGTCACTGGCGTCCCACTGGATGTGAATTCTCCCTGCCCACTGGGTGTGAGTTTTCCTTGCCCTTTTGTGGGTTCTTCCGAGGATGTTGTAGTCGTAATGATTTGTGCAGTCCTTTGAGACATTTGTGATTTGGGGCTATATAAATAAACATTGATTAATTGATTGATTGAATGTTATTTATTTGGTTTTTTTGTATTATTATTCACTTTTTTGCCAACATTTTTGTATACTGTCTCGGTTATCATACGGCCAATCCCTGCGCTTAACAAATTCATCGGTTTGCCTGTTGATCATTCTAAACAAAAAATCCCAAGCGTTGGTGACTCAGTCTGTGATTTTTTTTGTTGAGTATGACTGCAACATAAGTCACAATAAAGCCAAAGATAGTTGTGAGTTCTAGCATTTTGACAAAGAAGGTGAGAAACTCTATCGAATTGCAGAAAGAAACCATTGCGGTCTTCACCAACGAGTCTTCGAATGCAATAAAAGTGACGTCAAATGTTCATGCACTGTGTTTTATAATTAATCTCCATAAAATGTGCTTGTGTTTTTTTTTTTTTTTTAATTAATTCTTATTAGAAAAGTAACAAAAAAAGAGGCACCATTGTACAAAACCCAAAACCAGTAGGTTGGCATGTTGTGTAAATGGTAAATAAAAACAGAATACAATCATTTGCAAATCCCTTTCGACTTACATTCAATTGAACAGACTGCAAAGACAAAATATTTAATAATCCCACCGGTAAACTTTGTTCGTTTTTATGATATTAGCTATTTATGGAATTTTATGCCTGCATTATGTTTCAAAAAAGCTGGCACAAGTGGCAAAAAAGACTGACAAATCTGAGGCATGCTCACACTTGTTTTGGTACATCTAACAGGTAAACAGGCTAATTAAGAACAGGTGGGTGCCATGATTAGGTATAAAAGCAGCTTCCATGAAATGCTCAGTCATTCACAAACAAGGATGGGGCGAGGGTCACCACTTTGTGAACAAATGTGTGAGCAAATTGTTTAAGAACAACATTTATCACCGAGCTATAGCAAAAAATTTAAGGATTTCACCATCTACGGTCCGTAATATCATCAAAAGGTTTAGAAAATCAGGACAAATCACTGCACGTAGGCAGCAATCCATGACCTTTGACCCCTTAGGCGGTACTGCTTCAAAAAGCGACATCAGTGTGTAAAGGATATCACCAAATGGGCTCAGGAACACTTCAGAAAACCACTTTCAGTAACTAATAACTAAGCAAATTGTCAAACAGTTTTAGAACAACATTTCTCAACCAGCTATTGCAAGTAATTTAGGGATTTTACCATCTACGGTCCGTAAAATCATCAAAAGGTTCAGAGAATCTGGAGAAATCACTGCACGTAAGCGATGATATTACGAACCTTTGATCCCTCAGGCGGTCCTTCATCAAAAACCGACATCAGTGTGTAAACGATATCACCACATATGCTCAGGAACACTTCATAAAACCACTGTCAGTAACTACAGTTGTTCGCTACATCTGTAAGTGCAAGTTAAAACTCAACTATGCAAAGCGATAGCCCTTTATCAACAACACCAGGGAACGCCGCAGGCTTCGCTGGGCCCGAGCTCATTTAAGATGGACTGATGCAAAGTGGTAAAGTGTTCTGTGGTCTGACGGATCCACATTTCAAATTGTTTTTGGAAACTGTGGACGTTGTTTCCTCTGGATTAAAGAGGAAAAGAACCGGGGTGTAATAGACGCAAATTTTAAAAGCCAGCATCTATGATGGTATGGGGGTGTATTACTGCCCAAGACATGGGTAACTTACACATCTGTTAAGGTACATTAAGATTTTGGAGCAACATATGTTGCCATCCAAGCAACGTTATCTTGGACGCCCCTGCTTATTTCAGCAAGACAATCTTCTGTGGTCTGACGAGTCCACATTTCAAAATGTTTTTGGAAACTGTGGACGTCGTGTCCTCCGGAACAAAGAGGAAAATAACCCTCCGGATTGTTATAAACACAAAGTTCAAAATGTGAGATTTTCGCGGCATAGGATGCGTCGGGCAAAAACACAGCGTAAGGTAAGATGTAAAGTATTTATTAAATAAAGAAAAGGGCTAGGAACAAAAAAATACTGGTGCTAAGCAGAAAGGCAAACAAATGGCGCTAGCATGGAAGCTAGGAATACAAACAGAAAAACTAGACTTGGCACAAAGGCACAAAAAATGGAAAACAAACCATTAGCATGAGAGCTAGAATAAAACAAAGGCATAGCGAGTAAGCTGGCGAGAATATTCATACAAAGCAGTCGTCCCTTGTTGCAGGAAGGCAAATTAGAATCTGAGGCAGAACAACGAAAAGGGGCGAGCTTAAATAAGGCAGGTGATTACGAGAAACAGGTGTGCGAGATCCGAGAGTAGCAGGTGGAAATAATATGTAACCATGGTGACAGACTAAACAGGAAATAAGGAGGTCAAACTACCGAAATGTCATATGAAAATGGAACCAAAACAACAATCTGTGAAGATCCGAGCAGCGGATCGCAACACAAAAGCCAGCACCTATGATGGTATGGAAGTGTATTAGTGCCCGAGGCTTGGGTAAAAAAAAAAATGCCCCTGTGCCAACTTTTTTGCCATGTGTTGCTGCCATTAAATTCTAAGTTAATGATGATTATTTGCAAAAAAACATATAAAGTTTCTCAGTTCCAACATTAAATATCTGGTCTTTGCAGTCTATTCAATTGAATATAAGTTGAAAAGGATTTTCAAATCATTGTATTCTGTTTTTATTTACGAATTAAACAACGTGCCAACTTCACTGGTTTCGGGTGTGTATATTATCCGGGCCGTTAATGTCAACACTTTAAGACGGTGTTGTTTTGTCAGCGGAATGTTGGACCTTGGTGCGTTTGCCAAAAATCACAGTTCATTGCATCATTGCTGGGAAAGAAACACCTCGCAGAGGAGAAATGAAAAGACGGCATGAGACGAAATGAAGGAGAGCGGTTCCAATAGACACAACGTTCATAGTGAAGCTGAATGATGGATTACTCAGGACCCCAAGCAGCAAGAAGCACATATGTTGGATTTATACCCACAATCCTCTGCGGGCTAAGGCTAAGGCAAAGTAAACAGTGCTGACATGATGCCGAGCAGCACACTGCTTCCCTGAAAAATTAAACTTGAAACTATCTGACTAGTGACTGTGCTCCCAGGCGCTGTCATGCTTTACGTCTTCAAGTCTGAGATTAGTCCTTTTTTTTTTTCCTCCTGCAAGTCACTTTACTCCTCTTAGCCAGAAGTTTTCTTTCTTTTTTTTTTTTTTTCTGTCTGCAGAAAGGACTTCAAATAATTTCCCCACAGCTGCTGTTTGATGTCCGAAAAAGCCCGGCGAGGGAATTTGTGTGTCAGTCCCTTTGTGTCTTGTAAAAGAAAGCTGCACTTTTATGGGAATTTTGGCCATCATCCACAATCCCTGAGAGACACTTTCCCTTTTCTGTGCATTGTAAATCGTAAAAATAAAAAAAAACTGTTAGCAAGAGGCAGCCAACAATGCAGGTGGTTGGGATTCATCTATTCAGCCTCGTGTTGTCCCGATACCGGTACTTAACATTATTTCGATAGGTTTAGGTACTTTTCGATACTTTTCTAAATAAAGGGGACCACAAAAAATTGCTGGCTTTATTTTAACAAAAAAAGATCTTAGGGTACATTAAACATATGTTTCTTTTTGCAAGTTTGACCTTAAATAAAATAGTGAACATGCAAAACAACTTGTCTTTTAGTAGTAAGTAAACAAACAAAGGCTTCTAATTTTTTTAATTATGTCGGGGGCTGGTATGGTGTCATTCCCAGGCCGAGCTGCCCGTTGAATGGCCCTGTTGTAAGAACTAACAATGAGAAACTACTTTTCGTCTAGCTCATGCTAGGGAATTGCCAGCTGCCATCACATGAAGACGAGTTAAGAGTTAAAAGTTCATGTTAAGCAGTGTTCCTTCGCTAGTAACGCCTTTACTTTTACTAGTAACAAGTAATCTAATTAATTACTTGTATGTCCGTTACAACACCGTTATCGACAGCTTGATGTAACGTGGCCCGCTGCTTTTGTTGTGCTTTTATTTATGTCAATACGGGAAGAAGGAGAATAGGAATAATGAACAACAAATTCATAATTGAATTGAGAAATTTGCAAATCCAAACAATACACCGTTTGTTTACAAGAAACTATGACGGCCATCATTTCAATATCTTTATTAATCTGATGTAACACAATCCGGTGAAAAGAGTCAGAAGCTTCAGCTGCTAACAGCTAAAGCTAACACGCACAGCTCCGTTGAAATCCTCGATGACCTCACACATCACTAGGCAACAGGCCCCGCCTTTTAAAAGCACAGACACACGCACACTGTGCTTTATATGACACGTTTTTCAACTGATTTTTTTTAAAGTAAGGTATTAATTACTTTCCCTAGTAAATATTTGTATTCATTTAGGAGCGATTCCGTTAGTAATTCGATTACTTTTTGGGTAAAGTAACAAGTAACTATACTGTAGTTAATGACTTTTTATCTAATCATTTTTCAGAACACTGATACTAAGTGTGAATATTGCATCTCACTTAAATGTTGCGACACCATGCTGAGAAGTTGGTCAACTCCCTACTTGATACTATATGGCTCTCAAAAAATAAAACACAGCATAAGACTATCGCAACATCGCGAGAACACATTTTTTATCCGAGGAGAGCGCTCGTGCTGAGAGACACAACCATCCCATCAGTCGACAGACATTGTAAGTCACTGTTTTACAAACCCCAGTTCCATATGAGTTGGGAAATTGTGTTAGATGTAGATATAAATGTAATACAATGATTTGCAAATCCTTTTCAACCCATATTCAGTTGAATGCACTACAAAGACAACATATTTGATGTTCAAACTCATAAACTTTATTTTTTTTCGCAAATAATAATTAACTTATAATTTCATGGCTGCAACACGTGCCAAAGTAATTGGGAAAGGGCATGTTCACCACTGTGTTACATCACCTTTTCTTTTAACAACACTCAATAAACGTTCGGGAACTGAGGAAACTAATTTTTGAAGCTTTGAAAGTGGAATTCTTTCCCATTCTTGTTTTATGTAGAGCTTCAGTCGTTCAACAGTCCGGGGTCTCCGCTATCGTATTTTACGCTTCATAATGCGCCACACATTTTCCATTGGAGACAGGTATGGACTGCAGGCGAGGAAAGTACCCGCACCCTTTTACTACGAAATCACGCTGTTGTAACACGTGGCTTGGCATTGTCTACCTGAAATAAGCAGGGGCATCATTGATAACGTTGCTTGGATGACAACATATGTTGCTCCAAAACCTGTTTGGACCATTAAGCATTAATGATGCCTTCACAGATGTGTAAGTTACCCATGCCTTGACCAATAATACACCCCCATACCATCACAGGTGCTGGCTTTTGAACTTCGCGCCTATAACAATCTGGATGGTTATTTTCCTCTTTGTTCCGTAGGACACCACGTCCACAGTTTCCAAATATAATTTGAAATGTGGACTCGTCAGACCACAGAACACTTTTCCACTTTGCATCAGTGCATCTTAGATGATCTCGGGCCCAGCAAAGCCAGCGGCGTTCCTTGGTGTTGTTGATAAATGGGTTTTGCTTTGCATAGCAGAGTTTTAACTTGCACTAACATATGTAGCAACCAACTGTAGTTACTGACAGTGGTCTTATGAAGTGTTCCTGAGCCCATGTGGTGATATCCTTTACACACTGATGTCTGTTTTTGATGCAGTACCGCCTGAGGGATCAACGGTTCGTAATATCATTGCTTACGTGCAGTGATTTTTCCAGATTCTCTGAACCTTTTGATGATTTTACGGCCGTTCTACCCACTACGCCATGCCGCCCCTAAATATGTTGTCTTTGTAGCATATTTAACTGAATATGGGTTGAAAATGATTTGCAAATCATTGTATTCCATTTATATTTAAATCTAACACAATTTCCCAACTCATATGGAAACGGGGTTTGTACATTTTATTTTGAAAAGTATGGCTATACTGCTACATAGCGTTGCCAAGGGGTGGAAAGTTTCCGGTAAATTTCCGGAAACTGTAATGATTCCCATTACTTTCCGGAAATTTACCACGGGAAGTTAAACTCTGGAAGTTTGGAAATATTTACCATTTTTTTATTATTCAAAGTTGGACACCGTCCATGGAAATTAATGGGAATATATGGGAATTACAATAATTATATATTTTTGGGCACTTGTCTTTATGCTGCTGCATCTTCGTGGCATTTTTTAGACGTAGCTCTTTGCACAGTATTTGCAAATGTACACAGTCTTTCCGCCTACATCGGTTGGGGTGAAATGTCTCCACACATCAGATGGTGTATGTGGCATTATTGTGTTTGTATTTATTTATTATTGTAAAACACTAATGCAATGCCACACACAGATATAAAGAGTCAGCTAAACAATTGGTGTAGTCTTTAAAAAATATTTTACTGATGGACAAATGAATAGGAATAGGCTAGATCAGGGGTGTCAAACGTACGGCCCGCAGGCCGGATCAGGCCCGCGAACAGGTTTTTTCGGCCCGCGGGATGAGTTTGCTAAGTATACAAATTAACCTGAAATTTTTGAATGAAAGAAACAGCTCTTCTACAGGTGTCTACTGAATGTTGCAATAGCAATTCTTTGTATCTCTGTAGATCAGGGGTCGGCACCCCGCAGCTCCCGAGCCGCATGTGGCTCAGCTGCATACTTGCCGACCCCCCCATTTTTCCGGGAGGTTTTGAGGACTTCAGTGCCTCTCCCAGAAATCTCCCCAGGATAACATTCTCAGATTTTCACCCGGACAAGAATATTGAGGGCGTGTCGTGTTGGCAATGCCTTAAACGTCCTCTCGACCATGTCGTCGCGTCCGCTTTAATACTATGCTATCTGAGTGCCGGCCCGCCACATCTAGTGTGCGGCTGCTGACTCAACGTGCAAGCGACTGCAAGGCATACTTGTTCAACAGCCATACAGGTTACACTGAGGGTTGTGATATAAACAACTTTAACACTCTTACTAATATGCGCCACACTGTGAACCCACACCAAACAAGAATGACAAACACATTTCGGGAGAACATCCGCAGTGTAACACAACATAAACACAACAGAAAAAATACCCAGAATCCCATGCATGCCTAACTCTTCCGTGCTACATTATACACCCCCACTAACACCCCCCCCCCCCCACCCCCCGTATGTCGGTTGAGGTGGGCGGGGTTTGGTGGTGCTATTAACCGCAACATATTTTTAAACACAGAAAACAATCCGAAGGTGTCTTTATTTTTAAGTTATTGTGCAGGCCTTTTACCAGTCCGGCTCACTTGGGAGTAGATTTTTCTCCCGATCTAAAATGAGTTTGACACCCCTGGGCTAGATGAATAAATGAACACTCAATCAGCATGCAAAATCAAACTATAACATACATTCTTGAATGCCAACAGAATGGCTAGCAGAACAGAAGGCAGAGGAAACCACACATTTTGATTTAGTGTTTGCTTGTTGAACTTTACAGATCACAGAAAAGGTAAATTCAGATCGCTACCGTTCTTAGCATAATTGAATGGGATTTAACATTGAGGAAATTAGCATCACGGCTAACGGATAAATCATTATGAGACTGTGGTGGTACTTAAACCTAGCTAGCTAGAGATTTTGGTCCCATAATCATTTAACAAGTACAGGAACAGCTAGCTAGCTTGAGTGGAAGTCTGCTGGAGTAGCCTACAGTCATACGGTAACAAGCAACTACACCTCTATTAAACTTCAATACCATAGATCAAATATAATTTACCCAAGCAATATCATCAAAACTTACCTGACTGGATAAAGTCCTTGGGCTCAAATACTGGTGTGACCTCATAGCCCTGCTGTAGTGTGTAGCATGCTGGGAATGATCTGTGCATTTGATGGAGGAATGCACAGTGCAGGATTGATATGCTACTCAATTTGCATTAAATCAGGTTGTTTTAGCTAATAATCATGCTGCAAGATCTATCATGTTGCATTCAATGTTTATTCCCATTAATTTCTCATCAATTCCCGTTAATGAGAATTGGGAATGGGAAAACCTGCTCAGTGGCCTAGTGGTTAGAGTGCCCGCCCTGATATGGGTAGGTTGTGAGTTCAAACCCCGGCCGAGTCATAACAAAGACTATAAAAATGGGACCCATTACCTCCATGCTTGGCACTGTCATGCCTGTAATTCAGTGTTAAGTTTGATCATGTTTGTTTTGTTTTGGGGCATTTGTTTCCCGTTTTACACTTCCTGGTTTTGTTTGTTTCCATAGTAACCCATTAGTTTCCACCTGGTCTCCAAGTCACGCCCAGCCCTCAGTCCCACACCTGTTTCTAATCATCATAGCTGCTATTTATACCATTTTGTTTCTGTCCTCGTCCTGGGAACTTTGCTATTTGCTTTCTGCCTTCATGCCTGCTATTGCATTGCCTACATATGCTACTCATTCTCCATGCCCACGATCACCTGCCACACACCTTGCTATTCTTGCCTCCTGTTTTTGGTCACAGTAAGTGTTTTGTTTTAGTTGTTTATTGTCATGCCATCTTGCTGTTTATGTTCATAGTTCATTCATGCCATCGTGCAAGTGTTTTTGTTTCCTGTTTGTATTTTTTAGTGTAGTAATATACCTCCTTGTGAGCGCCCTTTGTTTTGATTATTTTTGTATTTAGTGTATTAATATATTATCATCATGTACCTGAATTCACACCTGGCTCGTCCTGTAATCCCTCTGCGTCAAAGGAGCAAAACCAATCCATGTCATAGTCCTCACAGGCACTTAGCATCAAGGGTTGGAATTGGGGGTTAAATCACCAAAAATTATTCCCGGGCGCGGCCCCGCTGCTGGCCACTGCTCCCCTCAATTCCCAGGGGGTGATCAATGGTGATGGGTCAAATGCAGAAAATAATTTCGCCACACCTAGTGTGTGTGTGACAATCATTGGTACTTTAACTTTTAACTTTAAATGCCGTTAATTCCCATGGAAAATTTCCAACTTTGAATATTCCCGGAATTTTGCAATCCTACTGCTACATGATAACGCTGCAAAGGTCTCACAAAGTGGTAACAAACACAGAGAGTGCTCTCTTCGCGGTTGTTGTTGTTGACAGAAATAGCATTATTTGCTATGCGCTGTTTGAAATCAATACTCCCAGAAAATAAAATTTCGGTAATACTTAAAATGAGCAAAATACATAAGTATTAAATGTAAACATTCCACATATATTTACAGTTGGCGTAAAAAAAAATAAAATAAAATAAAATAAAATTAAAAAAAACAGCTTGCCCCCCGGCTTAAAGCCTGCACGTTGGAGTTCAACCCAGTGGACGAAAGGGTAGCCTCCCTCCGCCTTCGGGTGGGGGGACGGGTCCTGACTGTTGTTTGTGCTTACGCACCAAGCAGCAGTTCAGAGTACCCACCCTTTTTGGGTACACTCGAGGGATTACTGGAAAGTGCTCCCCCGGGTGATTCCCTTGTCCTACTGGGAGACTTCAACGCTCATGTTGGCAACGACAGTGAAACCTGGAGAGGCGTGATTGGGAAGAATGTCCGACCGGATCTGAACCCGAGTGGTGTTTTGTTATTGGACTTTTGTGCTCGTCACAGTTTGTCCATTACAAACACCATGTTCAAACATAAGGGTGTCCATATGTGCACTTGGCACCAGGACACCCTAGGCCGCAGTTCCATGATCGACTTTGTAGTTGTGTCATCGGATTTGCGGCCTTATGTTTTGGACACTCGGGTGAAGAGAGGGGCGGAGCTTTCTACCGATCATCACCTGGTGGTGAGTTGGCTGCGATGGTGGGGGAGGATGCCGGACAGACCTGGCAGGCCCAAACGCATGTGAGAGTCTGCTGGGAACGTCTGGCAGAGTCTCCTGTCAGAGAAAGTTTAAATTCCCACCTCCGGAAGAACTTCGAACATGTCACGAGGGAGGTGCTGGACATTGAGTCCGAGTGGAGCATGTTCCACACCTCTATTGTCGAGGCGGCTGATCGGAGCTGTGGCCGCACGGTAGTTGGTGCCTGTCGGGGCGGCAATCCTAAAACCCCTTGGTGGACACCAGCGGTGAGGGATGCCGTCAAGCTGAAGAAGGAGTGCTATCGGGTCCTTTTGGCTCATGGGACTCCGGAGGCAGTGGACAGGTACCGACAGGCCGAGCGGTGTGCGGCTTCAGCGGTCGCTGAGGCAAAAACTCGGACATGGGAGGAGTTCGGGGAAGCCATGGAAAACGACTTCCCGACGGCTTCGAAGCGATTCTGGACCACCGTCCGCCGCCTCAGGAAGGGGAAGCAGTGCACTATCAACACCGTGTATGGCGCGGATGGTGTTCTGCTGACCTCAACTGCGGATGTTGTGGATAGGTGGAAGGAATACTTCGAAGACCTCCTCAATCCCACAAACACGTCTTGCTGTGAGGAAGCAGTGCCTGGGGAATCTGTGGTGGACTCTCCTATTTCTGGGGCTGAGGTCGCTGAGGTAGTTAAAAAGCTCCTCGGTGGCAAGGCCCCGGGGGTGGACGAGATCCGCCCGGAGTTCCTTAAGGCTCTGGATGCTGTGGGGCTGTCTTGGTTGACAAGACTCTGCAGCATCGCGTGGATATCAGGGGCGGTACCTCTGGATTGGCAGACCGGGGTGGTGGTTCCTCTCTTTAAGAAGGGGGACTGGAGGGTGTGTTCCAACTATCGCGGGATCACACTCCTCAGCCTTCCCGGTAAGGTTTATTCAGGTGTACTGGAGAGGAGGCTACGCCGGATAGTCGAACCTCGGATTCAGGAGGAACAGTGTGGTTTTCGTCCTGGTCGTGGAACTGTGGACCAGCTCTATACTCTCCGCAGGGTTCTTGAGGGTGCATGGGAGTTCGCCCAACCAGTCTACATGTGCTTTGTGGACTTGGAGAAGGCATTCGACCGTGTCCCTCGGGGAGTCCTGTGGGGAGTGCTCAGAGAGTATGGGGTATCGGACTGTCTTATTGTGGCGGTCCGTTCCCTGTACGATCAGTGCCAGAGCTTGGTCCGCATTGCCGGCAGTAAGTCGAACACATTTCCAGTGAGAGTTGGACTCCGCCAAGGCTGTCCTTTGTCACCGATTCTGTTCATAACTTTTATGGACAGAATTTCTAGGCGCAGTCAAGGCGTTGAGGGGTTCCGGTTTGGTGACCGCAGGATTAGTTCCCTGCTTTTTGCAGATGATGTGGTCCTGATGGCTTCATCTGACCGGGATCTTCAGCTCTTACTGGATCGGTTCGCAGCCGAGTGTGAAGCGACCGGAATGAGAATCAGCACCTCCAAGTCCGAGTTCATGGTTCTTGCCCGGAAAAGGGTGGAATGCCATCTCCGGGTTGGGGAGGAGACACTGCCCCAAGTGGAGGAGTTCAAGTACCTAGGAGTCTTGTTCACGAGTGAGGGAAGAGTGGATCGTGAGATCGACAGGCGGATCGGTGCGGCGTCTTCAGTAATGCGGACGTTGTACCGATCCGTTATGGTGAAGAAGGAGCTGAGCCGGAAGGCAAAGCTCTCAATTTACCGGTCGATCTACGTTCCCATCCTCACCTATGGTCATGAGCTTTGGGTCATGACCGAAAGGATAAGATCACGGGTACAAGCGGCCGAAATGAGTTTCCTCCGCCGTGTGGCGGGGCTCTCCCTTAGAGATAGGGTGAGAAGCTCTGCCATCCGGGAGGAACTCAAAGTAAAGCCGTTGCTCCTCCACATCGAGAGGAGCCAGATGAGGTGGTTCGGGTATCTGGTCAGGATGCCACCCGAACGCCTCCCTAGGGAGGTGTTTAGGGCACGTTCAACCGTTAGGAGGCCACGGGGAAGACCCAGGACACGTTGGGAAGACTATGTCTCCCGGCTGGCCTGGGAACGCCTCGGGATCCCCCGGGAAGAGCTAGACGAAGTGGCTGGGGAAAGGGAAGTCTGGGTTTCCCTGCTTAGGTTGTTGCCCCCACGACCCGACCTCGGATAAGCGGAAGAAGATGGATGGATGGATGTAAAAAACAGCTTTGAAGGTTTTTGGAATTTTTTTTTTTAGATGGCTCTATTGGCGGAATAGCTCATATTTTCATTACCTGCGTTTTTAGCCACCTACTGCTTGTTGGTTTTCACTATTTAGAACAGGGGTGTCAAACGCCCTGTGAACAGGTTTTTAACTGGCCCGCGGGATGGGTTTGCTGAGCATAAAAATTCACCTGAAATTTTTCAATGAAAGAAACTGCTGTTCTAAATGTGTCCACTTGATGTCACAATAGCAATTCTTTGTGTCTTTGTAGATGATGCAACATATGTACAAAATACACCACGTGATGTTAGTACATTAGTCGAGAATAATGAGCAAACTACATAAATAACATCCTGTTTTTTGTTTTTGATCAAAAAAATTTTTATCTAGATAGATTGAAAATTAACACCTGTTGTTGTTGTTGACTGATGACCATTATCACATAATTTAATCAAAAAATATAAATAACGACAATGAAATTATTAACCGCAACATTTAAGTGTAAAAAAAAACCCCAACAAAAGTATGACTTGTACATTTTCCGAATAAGCTTGTTCTATTTTTGAAAAAAGAAAACAATCTGATGTCTTCATTTTTAAGTTATCATGCCGTTGACTTTACCAGTCCAGGGAGTATATTTTCTCTCCATGTGGCTCCCGATCTTAAATGAGTTTGACACCACTGATTTAGAAGGTCCGGAAACAAGAAAGATGAGCTTTGTCTCACATAAGGATTGTGAAAGATGGGCAAAGTTTTTAAAAAAGTGCAGTTCCTTCAAGCATCGCATTTGTGCTCTTTCACAGACTCTTGAGTTCCGCAGCAAAGTGGAGGCACAGAAAACATTTTGTCATTCGATTGAAGAAAGAGGAGGAGGCTGCTCAGCTGATTGCAGACCAAGCCCCAAAAAAAAAATCCATCAAGGGCCATTGGAACAGATTTGAGGAGAGTAAAATTGACAACCATGCACAAAGAGAGTGCTGAAGAATTGCTTAGATATGCATTTTTGTCTCACCTTGAGTTGATCAATTGTTGTGTTTATCGTAAATGCTCCAATCAAGACCTCTATTCACTGAGTCTGCTATAGTCGACCAGAGCAAATAACTCTTATTAGCGCGGACAAAATATAATTGGCTTTAAAGGGGAGCTGCAATTTTTGGAGGGAATTTTGCCTACCGTTCAAAATCATTATTAAAGATATGACGATTTTTTGTTAATGCATTCTAACTCATGAATAAACATAAATAAAAGTCTGCTTACATCGGCGCCAATGGGATATCCTTTACTCCGCCCGTAAAACCCAATAAAAAAAATGTCAGACTTGGACTTGGGTTGTTTTCCCGAGGTGCAAAGCGAATGGAGTGGAAACGGCATGAAGGTTGGTACTTATTTGATTTATTTACTCATAAACTAAAGCCAGGAACAAACAAAAAGCGCTCACAATGGAGGTACAAAACTTGGGCTTTGAAACAAAAGACTAGCACAAAGGCTATAAACTATAAACATGAAACAAAATATTTGTGCTATGGCATGAATGACAAAAACTTACGTGGACAAAATGAACAGCATAGCGAGGCATGAAGCAGATAATCGAGGTCGTGAAGGAGATGATGTTGCCAGACTGACTACCTGGTAACTGCGGCTTAAATAATGAATATGATAACTGAAAACAGGTGTGAGACAAGACAGGTGAACTGATTGGCCATCATGGTTACAAAAAAGGAACTGAAAAAAAAAAGGAACTTAGAGTCCAAAGGTCAAAAGCACCTGGCATTCCTAGGCAGTCTCCCATCCAAGTACTAAACAGGCCAGACACTGCTTAGCTTAGAGAACAGATGAGATTGGGGATGCTCAGGGTAGTATTGCCATACAAATCTCATGATCAGACATGACAGATGAAAACTAAATCAGTTGGCATGGTAACAAGACAAACAAGGAAATGCAAAACAGAACTAAATGTCCAAACAACTAAACATAGCATGACCAAAACAAAACATGAACCATAAGCGTGACAAAAAAACTAAAAAACTACCAACAATACTCCATGTCCATTTTGTGACTTGAATATTAACCAAGTATTAGTGATATTGTTATGATGACCGCTAACGCAGACGAACTGTTTATAGCGGCGCCGTGATCGCGAGCTTGTGTGCCAATGTTGACATGATCGACTTATCAGCTGCCTCCTCGTTTCCATGCTCATCCAACTTTATTGTAGATCATATATCATGCCTCTCACCTGGATAGTAGAAGGATGAGGACGTGTTCCGACAAGTTGGTGCTCTTTGACAGCCAATTTAGCCCCGGAAATGGCAAGAACGACACAAAAAGATGCTTTGCTCCGCCTCCCTTTTCGTTGTGAGGATTGTGAGACATTCTTCATCTAAATGGGAATATATGAACATCCTAGCAGTTGGCATCCTAATGACAGCAGACATTGTACAGTATGTTGTGTTTTGTTATATTTGTTGGCTCTCATAAAGTTTGCAGTGAGTAATAATCAGTGATGTTGGAAAAAAAAGGCAAACGTGATGCGTTTTTTAAATTAACGCGCCACTTTAAATGATAAAAATATGTAAATATTAAATGTTATTATGCATGTTTCCGTTACTACATTGCATATATACTTACATCATGTATCCATCCAACAATTTTAATTTTCCTGAAGGAATCAATAAAGTACTACCTATCCATCTATCTATCTATCTATCTATCTATCTATCTATCCATCTATCTATCTATCTATCTATCTATCTATCTATCTATCTATCTATCTATCCATCTTCTTCTGCTTATCCGAGGTCGGGTCGCGGGGGCAGCAGCCTAAGTAGGGAAACCCAGACTTCCCTTTCCCCAACCACTTTGTCCATCTCTTCCCGCGGGATTCCGAGGCGTTCCCAGGCCACCCGGGAGACATAGTCTTCCCAACATGTCCTAGGTCTTCCCCGTGGCCTCCTACCAGTAGTACGTGCCCTAAACACCTCCCTAGGGAGGCGTTCGGGTGGCATCCTGACCAGATGCCCGAACCACCTCATCTGGCTCCTCTCGATGTGGAGGAGCAGCGGCTTTACTTTGAGTTCCTCCCGGATGGCAGAGCTTCTCACCCTATCTCTAAGGGAGAGCCCCACCACCCGGTGGAGAAAACTCTTTTTGCCCGCTTGTACCCGTGATCTTGTCCTTTCGGTCATGACCCAAAGCTCATGACCATAGGTGAGGATGGGGATGTAGATCATCAGATACATTTGAGAGCTTTGCCTTCCGGCTCAGCTCCTTCTTCACCACAATGCACCGATACAGCGTCCGCATTACTGAAGACGCCGCACCGATCCGCCTGTCGATCTCACGATCCACTCTTCCCTCACTCTTGAACAAGACTCCCAGGTACTTGAACTCCTCCACTTGGGGCAGGGTCTCCTCCCCAACCCGGAGATGGCACTCCATCATTTTCCCGATGAGAACCATGGACTCGGACTTGGAGGTGCTGATTCTCATCCCAGTCGCTTCACACTCGGCTGCGAACCGATCTAGTGAGAGCTGGAGATCCTGGCCAGATGAAGCCATCAGGACCACATCATCTGCGAAAAGCAGAGACCTAATCCCCAGGCCACCAAACTGGAACCCCTGAACGCCTTGACTGCGCCTAGAAATTCTGTCCGTAAAAGTTATGAACAGAATCGGTGACAAATGACAGCCTTGACGGAGTCCAACTCCCTGGAAACGTGTCCGACTTACTGCCGGCAATGCGGACCAAGCTCTGACACTGATCGTACAGGAAGCGGACCGCCGCAATAAGACAGTCCGATACCCCATACTCTCTGAGCACTCCTCACAGGACTTCCCGAGGGACACAGTCGAATGCCAACTTGTCGTGTTTGGAGGAAGAAGAATACTGTGTTTCATCCCAAGACCACCACACCTACTGTGAAGCATGGGGGTGGAAACATCATGCTTTGGGGCTGTTTTTCTGCTAAGGGGACAGGACGATTGATCCGTGTTAAGGAAAGAATGAATGGGGCCATGTATCGTGAGATTTTGAGCCAAAACCTCCTTCCATCAGTGAGAGCTTTAAATGGTTGACCAAATACTTATGTTCCACCATCATTTACAAATAAATTATTTAAAAATCCTACAATGTGAATTCCTGGATTTTTTTCTCACATTCTGTCTCTCACAGTTGAAGTGTACCTATGATGAAAATTACAGACCTCTGTCATCATTTTAAGTGGGAGAACTTGCACAATCGGTGGCTGACTAAATACTTTCTTGCCCCACTGTATATACAGTCATTTAAGGACAAACAACTGTATACAAAGATGAGGTTAAAAAATGTTAAATGTGAGGCTTGGACTGACTTATCATGAGTAAAAGGTATAAAGTGCATATCATTTGCATTTATGCATGATTAATGCGACCATTTTGTGTGATTAACCACATGCAATAACTTTGACAGCCCTGGAAAATAAACATGTCAGCTATTATTTGAGTATTTACAGCATGTTGCAATGTTGTTTAGTTCAGTGCCAACCTGAATTATTATTGTTATTCTTATAAAAAAAAAAATCCTACCCTACATCAAGTCCAGTCCAATTTTAATCAGTACTTGCCTGATGCGGAAAATCCTAGTTTATTATGACGCGAATATGTTTTAGCAGACGGGCAGGATTCCTTCCCCTCCTCTTTGGACCCCAATCAACATAGTTAGCAAAAAATTATACCTGCATGTGCAACTTAGGTCAATAATCCTAATGATGAATTTAATATGACGTTGATTTGGGGAGGAAAATCTACGCTAATAGGTTCGTCTTATCATAAACTCGTCTGTATATTTTACTCCCGATAGAGCTGATGGGACTCGCTGATTCATGCAGAAAATTGTTCATTTCCTCCGAGCTCCCCTCTGACCGATTTCTATCTGATCCGTCCTCCTTTTACCGATACACTCTTCCAACCGTCCTACGCCCCCCCCGCATGCCTTTATCGCCCGGCGGTGGTGTGCTCTCGCCAGGAGAGCAGCAAAGAGGCTTTGAGGCGTGTGTGTGGCGGCCAGAGAGCGAGGAAGCACAGGATGACGCTCCAAAATTAAACGTCGGATTGCAATGTGGAAACGGAAGCAGGACTTCAACCTCGACAGCTTTGAAGTTATGCTAAAAAATGCAACAGACTGAAGCCGAATGTCGTCTGAGGCCACACTGTTTTGAAACGTACACCAAACTCCGAGTAGAAAATTGGTATCAGGTGACGCATGAAAACGTTAAAAGAACTCAGGTAAGTCAACAATATATAGCAGGGGTCACCGACCTTTTTTAAACCAAGAGCTACTTCTTGGGTATTGAATAATGCAAAGGGCTACCAGTTTGATACACACTTAAATAAATTGCCAGAAATTGCCAACTTGCTCAATTTACCTTTAATATATATATATATATATATATATATATATATATATATATATATATATATATATATATATAAATGGATTGTAGCTGAGATAGGCGCCAGCGCCCCCCGCGACCCCGAAAGGGAATAAGCGGTAGAAAATGGATGGATGGATATAAATGGATATGTCTGTCTGTCATTCCGTCATACATTTCTTTTCCTTTTACGGAAGGTTTTTTGTAGGGAATAAATGATGAAAAAAACACTTAATTGAACAGT
Source organism: Nerophis ophidion (assembly GCF_033978795.1). NCBI lineage: Eukaryota > Metazoa > Chordata > Actinopteri > Syngnathiformes > Syngnathidae > Nerophis > Nerophis ophidion. The sequence continues at coordinate 65,525,191 of NC_084614.1, forward strand.
TTAAAAGAGGAGAAACAAGAAAAAAATGAAATGTAAATTTTTTAAACATAGTTTATGTTCAATTTAGACTCTTTAAAATTCTAAATTCAACCAAAGTATATGAAGAGAAAAACTACCTAATTTGAATCTTTTAAAAAAAATGTAAAAAAAAAAAATTATGGAACATCATTGGTAATTTTTCCTGATTAAGATTAATTTTAGAATTTTGATGACATGTTTTAAATAGGTTAAAATCCAATCTGCACTTTGTTAGAATATATAACAAATTGGACCAAGCCATATTTCTAACAAAGACAAATCATTATTTCTTCTAGATTTTCCAGAGCAAAAATGTTAAAAGAAATTCAAAAGACTTTAAAATAAAATTTAAATTTGATTCTACAGATTTTCTAGATTTGCCGGAATAATTTTTTGGAATTTTAATCATAATAAGTTTGAAGATATATTTCACAAATATTCTTCGTTGAAAAAACAGAAGCTAAAATGGAGAATTAAATTCAAATGTATTTATTATTCTTTACAATAAAAGAAAAATTACTTGAACATTAATTTGAATTGTCAGGAAAGAAGAGGAAAGTATTCAAAAGGTAAAAAGGTATGTGTTTAAAAATCCTAAGAGTAATTTTTAAGGTTATATTTTTCCTCTAAAATTGTCTTTCTGAAAGTTATAAGAAGCAAAGTAGAAAAAATAAATGAATTTATTTAAACAAGTAAAGACCAAGTCTTTAAAATATTTTCTTGGATTTTCAAATTTATTTGAGTTTTGTCTCTCTTAGAATTAAAAATGTCGAGCAAAGCGAGACCAGCTTGCTAGTAAATAAATACAATTTTAAAAATAGAGGCTGTGTGACAATCTGTCACTTGATTTCTGATAGTTTTTCGTGTTTCGTACTTTATTTCCTGTTCAGTGCTCTTATTTTTTTATACTTCCTGTTTACTCCGCTGAGCACTGTTTTTGTCACACTCGCCGTTGATTGGCAGCGGTCCTCAGCTGCTGTCAATCAACATAGGTCTATTTATTTTTCACTCGAGCACTCCTCAGTGCTCGAAGTTAATATCATGTTGAGAACGTTACTTTGCACGACTGCTTTATGTTTGCTTTTGTTATTTTCTTATGTGTATTAAATTCCTCTTACCTTCACTCAACTCTCCTGGATTCTTGCATACTCGGGGACACACAACTGCAGCCATGCGACATCCCAACAGTAACTTCGAGCCAGAAAATTGTGACCTCGCGAGAATCCCTGTCGGCAATCTTCAGCCGACGTTCTCGACCGCACATTTCCTGGAGGACTTGAAGGCCAGGTTCGTGCGATCCCAGCCTACAGACGCAAACCCGCTCCCCGCGGCAACGCCACCGGCTTCGGCTCTCCGACCGGCGCGTCCCCCGCCGCCATCTTTCCTCTCGGCTCGACGGCTGGCTACGGCTCTCCGACCAGCACGTCCGCCATTTGCTGCATGCCTCGCGGCTCCCGCGGCAACGCTACCGGCTACGGCTCACCGACCGGCGCGTCCTCCGCCGCCATTCTTCCTCTCGGCAACGCTGCCGGCTACGGCTCACCGACCGGCGCGTCCTACGCCGCCATCCTTCCTCTCGGCAACGCTGCCGGCTACGGCTCACCGACCGGCGCGCCCGCCTCCTCCTTCACATCTCGCGACTCGTGCGGCTCCGTCGCCGACTGCGGCTCTCCGACCGGCACGTCCGCCGCCGCCATCCTTCCCGTCGTCGTCTGAGCTGCTTCTCCCTGCTCCTACGCAGCTTCCAGCGGCTGCTCTTTTCGCAGGCTCCCGCTCTCTTTTTTGGTTCGCCGAGAGCTCCAGTGGAGCCCACAGTGAGGTCGCTTTTGTCCTCCTGCTGGGACTCGGTGCGGGACGTGTCTTCGTCCCTCCTCCTGGCCCCCTCCCGCCCGTCCCTGGTTTTCGCACCGGGGGACTCCGACGAGCAAGCACGTCTTCCCGCAAGTGTGGATGGCGTCTGACAGCCGCCTAGTGGAGGGGGGCCCACAATACACCGCGGTGCAGCCAGGCACACACCGCTGTCATCTTCGCAAGCGTCTCCTTCCACGGAGACATCTACGTGCCTGGCGGGCTTTCGCACAGCTCCAACGCCGGCTCTACGCCGAGCTCCAACGCCGGCCCCACGCCTAGCTCCAACGCCGGCTCCACGCCGAGCTCCAACGCCGGCATTACGCACGGCTCCAACGCCGCCAGTAGCAGCACCGCGCCGAGCTTCGTCGCCGCCGGCATCTGCTACTCCTCGGCCGGCATCTGCTGCTCCTCGCCCGGCATCTTCATTTGTCGCTTCCACGCCGCCGCTGACGCCTGCCACTACTCGCAGCGGTGCAGCCGAGCACACGCCGCTGTCATCATCCACGCCGCCGATGACACCTGCTGTTTCCACGCCGCTGTCATCCACGCCATCATCTTGTCCCACGGAGACATCTTCATCACCGGCGGGACTTCGCATGACACCGCCATCATCATTGTCGTCGTCATCGTCGCCGCCTGCTCCAATGCTGGCATATGCTGCTCCTCGGCCGGCATTTGCTTCTCCTCGCCCGGCGTCTTCATCTGCCGCTTTCACGCCGCCGATGAAGCCTGCGGTTTTCACGCCGCCGATGACGCTTGCTCCTTCCCGGCCTGCTTCAGCGCGCCCGCCTCTACGTCGGCCGCGGATGTGGCCGTGCCCTGGGCGTTCTCCTCGCGGGACGCACTCTCATCTTTTTCGGCCAGTGATGTGGCCGTTCCCTGGCCGCCCGCCTCGCCAGTTCCAGCGGCACTCTACGCGCCGTCGCCACCTGACTTTCCCTCGCTGGCTGCGGGGACACAAGGTTTGGTGACCCTCCACCAAATCCTCCCTCCACCCTCCCTTACATTGTGGACTTTTTTCCATTTTTCTTTTCCAGGGAACATCTGGTATCTGTTCCTTGAGGGGGAGGTCCTGTGACAATCTGTCACTTAATTTCTGATAGTTTTTCATGTTTTGTACTTTATTTCCTGTTCAGTGCTCTTATTTTTTTATACTTCCTGTTTACTCCGCTGAGCACTGTTTTTGTCACACTCGCCGTTGATTGGCAGCGGTCCTCAGCTGCTGTCAATCAACATAGGTCCATTTATGTTTCACTCGAGCACTCCTCAGTGCTCGAAGTTAATATCATGTTGAGAACGTTACTTTGCACGACTGCTTTATGTTTGCTTTTGTTATTTTCTTATGTGTATTAAATTCCTCTTATCTTCACTCAACTCTCCTGGATTCTTGCATACTCGGGGACACACAACTGCAGCCATGCGACATCCCAACAGACTGCTCACTAGTAAGTGTTGCTATTTGAGCTATTTTTAGAACAGGCCTGCGGGCGACTCATCTGGTCCTTACGGGGTACCTGGTGCCCGCGGGCACCGCATTGGTGACCCCTGCTATATAGTATAGCTCGTGTGGTAGAGCGGCCGTGCCAACAACTTGAGGGTTCCAGGTTCGATCCCCGCTTCCGCCATCCTAGTCACTGCCGTTGTGTCCTTCTGCAAGATACTTTACCCACCTGCACCCAGTGCCACCCACACTGGTTTAAATGTAAAATTTAGATATCGGGTTTCACTATGTAAAGGGCTTTAAGTCACTAGAGAAAAAGGGGGTGCTCACAGCCCAACAATTGCCCTATGGTTAAGAAACACTGGCTTAACTAACTTAGTTTTTTATATTTTTTGCTTGGTGGCGGCCATTTATTCTTTGTTGTACAGATGCTGTTTTTTTTTAGTTGGACATAGAAACGAGGAATCGAAAAGTACATTTTTGTTTACAATTTAAGAGAACTGGAATCTTAGTCCCAAGTCTCATCAATGTCCTAGATCACAGGTGTCAAACTCAGGCCGGGGGCCAGTTGTGGCCTGCCGGATCATTTTATTTGGCCCTTGAAAGCCTGGAAATAATATGTATCAATAAAGTACTGTAACTTTTCTTATAAAAATGTTTCTCTCTTCTTATTTCGGGAGAAAAAATATATATATACAAAATGTAACGGTAAATTATGTTCCCTTGAATATTGTCTAATTATACAAAAATATATGACAAGCGGTAAAAAAGGGATGGATGGATATATTATCAAACATTCAAACAATTTTTAATGGAAATAAATACTAATAAAAATGATTTCAAAGCAAGTCATCCATCAAATTGTGCAATGTAAAAATAGCAATAGATTTCATAATAAAATTGTAAAATGTATTGTGGTTTTTACAGCATTTTTCTCTAAATGAAAAAAGAGTACTTTTTTTACTGTAATAAACTGAGATGCCGTTTTGGCATTTACAGTAATACACTGAAAAAATCTACAGTCATTGATTTGCGGTGAAAAAACAAACAAACAAACAAACTGGCAGCTCAGGTGCCACATTTTTACTGTAAAATTGCAGTTTTGTATTTACAGTATAAAAACACATGTACATTTTACAGTAAAATTCTGGCAAATGAGCTGCCTTTATTTAACCATAAAAACAGCAGTACTGTTTTTCCATTTACAGTAATGTACACTAAATTGTACTGTATTTTGTAAAATTTTACATTTACAGTAATATACACTAAAATGTACTGTATTTTGTAAAAAAAAATGACAAAATGTTACTGTAAAATTGCAGTTTTTTATTTACAGTAAAAAAAAACAGTACAATTATGGCATCTGGCTTGCCTTTTTTTAACCATAAAAACAGCAGTACTGTTTTTCCATTTACAGAACTATACTGTATTTTGTAAAATTCTACATTTACAGTAATACACATAAAATGTTCCTGTATTTTGTAAAAAAAAAAAAAAAAACAATAACATAATTTTACTGTAAAATTGCAGGGTTTTTTTACAGGTAAAAAAAATTATATTTTACAGTAGAATTCTGGCATCCGGGCTGCCTTTTTTTAACCATAAAAACAGCAGTACTGTTTTTCCATTTACAGTAATGTACACTAAATTGTACTGTATTTTGTAAAAGTTTACATTTACAGTAATATACACTGAATTTTACTGTATTTAGTAAAAAAAAATACTAAAGGTAACCGTAAAATTGCAGTTTTTTATTTACAGTAAAAAAACAACCGTAAAATTATGGTATCTGGGCTGCCTTTTTTTAACCATAAAAACAGCAGTACTGTTTTTCCATTTGCAGTAATATACACTAAATTGTACTGTATTTTTTAAAATTCTACATTTACAGTAATACACACTAAATTTTCCTGTATTTTGTTAAAAAAAAAAACTAACTTAATTTTACTGTAAAATTGCAGTTTTTTATTTACAGGTAAAAAAAATTACATTTTACAGTAACATTCTGACATCCGGGCTGCCTTTTTTTTAACCCTTAAAACAGCAGTACTATGTTTCCATTTACACTAATATGCATTGTATTTTACTGTGTTTTGTAAAATGTTACATGTACAGTAATATACACTAAATGATACTGTATTTTATTAAAAAAATACTAAATGTTACCGTAAAATTGCAGTTGTTTTTATTTACAGTAAAATTATGGCATCTGGGATGCCTTTTTGTTAACCATAAAAACAGCAATACTGTTTTTCCATTTGCAGTAATATACACTAAATTGTACTGTATTTTGTAAAATTCTACATTTACAGTAATACACACTAAATGTTCCTGTATTTTGTAAAAAAAAAAAAAATAACAACATAATTGTACTGTTAAATTGTAGTTATTTATTTAAAATTACATTTTACAGTAAAATTCTGGCATCCGGGCTGCCTTTTTTAACCATAAAAACAGCAATAGTGTTTTTCCATTTACAATAATATACATTGAATTTTACTGTGTTTTGTAAAATGTTACATTTACAGTAATATATACAAAATTTTACTGTATTTTGTGAAACAAAAATACAAATGTTTACTGTAAAATTGCATTTTTTTTATTTACAGTAAAAAAACATGTACATTTTACAGTAAAATTCTGTTATCTGAACTGCATTTTTTAACCATAAAAACGGCAGTACTGTTTTTCCATTTACAATAATGATGATTGATTTACACACACATTTTTACTGTATTTTGTAAGATTTTACATTTACATTAACATACACAAAATGTTACTGTATTTTGTAACATTTTACATTTACATTAATATACACAAAATGTTACTGTATTTTGTAAAATTGTACATTTACAATAATATAGAGTAATTTGTACTTTATTTTGTAAAATTTTACATTTGCACTATACACAATGTTTTACCACATTTTGTAAATGTTCACAAAATTGTACTGTAAAATAGCATTTTTTTTTATTTATAATATAAAAACACATGTACATTTTACAGTAAAATTCTGGCAAATGAGCTGCCTTTTTTACCATGAAAACAGCAGTACTGTTTTTCCATTTAAAATAATATACATTGAATTTTACTGTGTTTTGTAAAATGTTACATTTACAGAAATATACACTAAATTGTACTGTATTTTGTAAAACAAAAATAGAAATGTTTACTGTAAAATTGCAGTTTTTTATTTACAGTAAAAAAACATTTTACAGTAAAATTCTGGCATCTGAGCTGCCTTTTTTTAACCATAAAAACAGCAGTACTGTTTTTCCATTTACAATAATGATGATTGATTTACATTAATATACACACATTTTTGCTAAATTTTTTAAGATTTTACATTTACAATAATATACACAAAATGTTACTGTATTTTGTAAAATTTTACATTTACATTAATATACACAAAATACTACTGTATTTTTTTAAATTGTACATTTACAATAATATACACTAAATGTTACTTTATTTTGTAAAATTTTACATTTGCAATCTACACAAAATTGCACTGTAAAATAGCATTTTTTTTATTTATGGTATAAAAACACATGTACGTTTTACAGTAAAATTCTGGCAAATGAGCTGCCTTTTTTTACTATAAAAACAGCAGTACTGTTTTTCCATTTACAGTAATATACACAAAATGTTACTGTATTTCGTAAAATGTTACTGTAAAATTGCAGTTTTTTATTTACAGTAAAAAAAACATTTTACAGTAAAATTCTGGCATCTGAGCTGCCTTTTTTTAACCATAAAAACAGCAGTACTGTTTTTCCATTTACAATAATGATGATTGATTTACATTAATATACACACATTTTTGCTAAATTTTTAAAGATTTTACATTTACTATAATATGCATCGGGGGCGGTACCTCTGGATTGGCAGACCGGGGTGGTGGTCCCTCTCTTTTAGAAGGGGGACCGGAGGGTGTGTTCCAACTATCGTGGGATCACACTCCTCAGCCTTCCCGGTAAGGTTTATTCAGGTGTACTGGAGAGGAGGCTTCGCCGGATAGTCGAACCTCGGATTCAGGAGGAACAGTGTGGTTTTCGTCCTGGTCGTGGAACTGTGGACCAGCTCTATACTCTCGGCAGGGTTCTTGAGGGTGCATGGGACTTTGCCCAACCAGTCTACATGTGCTTTGTGGACTTGGAGAAGGCATTCGACCGTGTCCCTCGGGAAGTCCTGTGGGGAGTGCTCAGAGAGTATGGGGTATCGGAATGTCTTATTGTGGCGGTCCGCTCCCTGTATGATCAGTGTCAGAGCTTGGTCCGCATTGCTGGCAGTAAGTCGGACACGTTTCCAGTGAGGGTTGGACTCCGCCAAGGCTGTCCTTTGTCACCGATTCTGTTCATAACTTTTATGGACAGAATTTCTAGGCGCAGCCAAGGCGTTGAGGGGTTCCGGTTTGGTGGCCACGGGATTAGGTCTCTGCTTTTTGCAGATGATGTAGTCCTGATGGCTTCATCTGGCCGGGATCTTCAGCTCTCACTGGATCGGTTCGTAGCCGAGTGTGAAGCGACCGGAATGAGAATCAGCACCTCCAAGTCCGAGTCCATGGTTCTTGCCCGGAAAAAGGTGGAGTGCCATCTCCGGGTTGGGGAGGAGACCCTGCCCCAAGTGGAGGAGTTCAAGTACCTAGGAGTCTTGTTCACGAGTGGGGGAAGAATGGATCGTGAGATCGACAGGCGGAGCGGTGCGGCGTCTTCAGTAATGCGGACGTTGTATCGATCCGTTGTGGTGAAGAAGGAGCTGAGCCGGAAGGCAAAGCTCTCAATTTACCGGTCGATCTACGTTCCCATCCTCACCTATGGTCATGAGCTTTGGGTCATGAACGAAAGGATAAGATCACGGGTACAAGCGGCCGAAATGAGTTTCATCCGCCGTGTGGCAGGGCTCTCCCTTAGAGATAGGGTGAGAAGCTCTGCCATCCGGGAGGAGCTCAACGTAAAGCCGCTGCTCCTCCACATCGAGAGGAGCCAGATGAAGTGGTTCGGGCATCTGGTCAGGATGCCACCCGAACGCCTCCCTAGGGATGTGTTTAGGGCACGTCCAGCTGGTAGGAAGCCACGGGGAAGACCCAGGACACGTTGGGAAGACTATGTCTCCCGGCTGGCCTGGGAACGCCTCGGGATCCCCCGGGAAGAGCTAGACGAAGTGGTTGGAGATAGGGAAGTCTGGGCTTCCCTGCTTAGGCTGCTGCCCCCGCGACCCGACCTCGGATAAGCGGAAGATGATGGATGGATGGATGGATGGATACACAAAATGTTACTGTATTTTGTAAAATTTTACATTTACATTAATATACACAAAATACTACTGTATTTTTTTAAATTGTACATTTACAATAATATACACTAAATGTTACTTTATTTTGTAAAATTTTACATTTGCAATCTACACAAAATTGTACTGTAAAATAGCATTTTTTTATTTATGGTATAAAAACACATGTACGTTTTACAGTAAAATTCTGGCAAATGAGCTGCCTTTTTTTACTATAAAAACAGCAGTACTGTTTTTCCATTTACAGTAATATACACAAAATGTTACTGTATTTCGTAAAATGTTACTGTAAAATTGCAGTTTTTTTATTTACGGTAAAAAAACACGTACATTTTACAAAAAAATTCTGGCAACTTGGCTGCCTTTTTTAAAAGCATAAAAACAGCAGTACTGTCTTTTCATTTACAATAATACACACAACACTTTGAGGTGAAATTATTGCAACTTATGTTATTTTTTTTTACATTTCAGTTTCTAAAAAATATACTGATAAAATGCAAAAAAACATTGCGTAATAATAGTATTCACTATCATATCACTATCTGTTTATTTCCTTATTTCTATGCCATATATTTCAACTGATCGCCGACAATAAAAATATCCATCCATCCATTTCCTACCGCTTATTCCCTTTTGGGGATGCGGGGGGCGCTGGCGCCTACCTCAGCTAAATAATTTAACAAATCCGATCGGACTATGAAAAACCGTAGACAGAAGCAGCCCTTCGTGTTATGATTAGAAGTAGTTTATTAATTTCTCCACGGTTGAGATACTCTGATTTACCATTATCATGTCAACAGTTCACTATCGAGAAAGGGCTATTGTAATTAGCAGTTAGCACAAATAGCAGTATAAGTAGTATCGTATTCCACTAATTTAATGAATTAAAACCGGAGACAATTACTACCACTGCTACTTACAGCTAGCCGAACTTGCATCTCCCTGCACACAAACACTGATCCTGTGTTGTTTTGCAGCCCGTTGGATCAATCATGCAGGACAAAGGAGCAAAGAAGACTCTTTGTTTTAAACTTTAATGACCATACGCAGACATCCACATCATGAAAACACAACAAATAAAACGTCTCTTTCCTAGCCGTAGCAGTTTAACGAGCTATTTATTCATTTTTTTTTTCTTTTAATGGAGCCGCAAAGTACGGATGCAAGAGCTGAAGTTGAAGAAGTTCGGAATGTGCTTTATTGTTATGATGGCCAGTAAAGGTTTCACGGCTTGATCAGTGCTGTATATTGTTGTTGACTGTGACACACTTAGATGTTAAAAACAAGTTTTGACAGCAGCCGTAAGTTTGAAGAAGAAATGAACACGCATAAAACAAAGAGTTGTTTAAAACATGAGCTTGAATTGTGTGGGAGTTTACTGAATAAGTAATCTAGAACAATACCGAGACGATTCAATCATAAACAAGTCATGATTATAAGTAATAATCTTGAATTATAAATGTGTGGTGAACTGTAACTTTTCTCAACCCGAGCATTTATTGGTCCTTAAATATTTTTATACTTGGAGTTTTTATTTATTTTTTGTCTTTTATGCTGGACAACGAACAATTAACTTTTTTGCTTTTTATCTAAGAATGTACAAAACGTATATATTTTTTTGTTATTCAGGTTAAGGATTAAATACCTAACTATTTTATTACTTTTTATCTCAATAACAAATATTTATTGCACGTTTTTCGGATTTAAAAACATAACCCCAAGTGTTGATCATTTAAATAAAATATAGTATTTAAAAAGCTGCAAAAATCTGTATTGTTTTTTTGTGTTTCAGAGAAAAAAACAAAAACATTTTCACACATTTTATAATTGTTTCGGAAGAGTTGCAAAATATTTACTTCTGTTGCTGTAAAAAACTGCACTGCAAACCATACAATTTCCCTTATTGTGGAATTAATAGAAATGTATCTATCTATCTATCTATCCAATACAATATGAGATTTTTGTTCACGTTTTTGCATATGCTTAAAGTTTATATCAAAGAGCGGTGACAACATTTATTATTGTGTTTTAGACATTAGACAGTGATACATGGCAACACAAAATGTTGGGACTTTTCAAACTTTTATCCAAAAAGTCACACAGATTTAATGTTTTGGGATTTGGACCAAAAATTAAATACAGGTCTCTTAATGTATTTATTTATTTATTTTTTTACTTTTTGCATTTTTTCCCAAAACATGATAAATATTTATTTTTTTGTGTCATAGATTAAAAAAAAATAATCAGTCAATGTTCTACATTTTTATCGAAAAAGTTACAAAATAATAATTGTAATGTTTCAGATTAAAAATATAACAGTTACACCAATACATTTTGGGACTTGTTTTCATCCAAAAACAAATCTTGTTTTGGATTTAAAAAAATAAAATGCCTTTTTTTCTTAATATTATTTTTAATTTTTTTTTTTTTTTTTTTTAGCCAAAATGCCACACATATTTAGTATTTTTAATAGACTTTTTGCATTTCCATCCAAAACACAATAAATATTTTTTTTTGTTTCAGATTAAAAAAAATAATCAGTCAATGTTTTACATTTTCATCAAAAAAGTTACAAAATAATAATTTTAATGTTTCAGATTAAAATACAACAATTACACCAATACATTTTGGGATTTGTTTTCATCCTAGAACAAATGTTTTTTTGGATTAAAAAAAATTTAATATTTTTTTTCTTCTCAATCCATCCATCCATCTTCTTCCGCTTATACGAGGTCGGGTCACGGGGGCAGCAGCCTAAGCAGGGAAGCCCAGACTTCCCTCTCTCCAGCCACTTCGTCTAGCTCTTCCCGGGGGATGCCGAGGCGTTCCCAGGCCAGCCGGGAGACATAGTCTTCCCAACGTGTCCTGGGTCTTCCCTGTGGCCTCCTACCGGTTGGACGTGCCCTAAACACCTCCCTCGGGAGGCGTTCGGGTGGCATCCTAACCAGATGCCCGAACCACCTCATCTGGCTCCTCTCGATGTGGAGGAGCAGCGGCTTTACTTTGAGTTCCTCCCGGATGACAGAGCTTCTCACCCTATCTCTAAGGGAGAGCCCCACCACACGGCGGAGGAAACTCATTTCGGCCGCTTGTACCCGTGATCTTATCCTTTCGGTCATGACCCAAAGCTCATGACCATAGGTGAGGATGGGAACGTAGATCGACCGGTAAATTGATAGCTTTGCTTTCCGGCTCAGCTCCTTCTTCACCACAACGGTTCGGTACAACGTCCGCATTACTGAAGATGCCGCACCGACCCGCCTGTCGATCTCACGATCCACTCTTCCCCCACTCGTGAACAAGACTCCTAGGTACTTGAACTCCTCCACTTGGGGCAGGGTTTCCTCCCCAACCCGGAGATAGCGCTCCACCCTTTTCCGGGAGAGAACCGTGGACTCGGATTTGGAGGTGCTGATTCTCATTCCGGCCGCTTCACACTCGGCTGCGAACCGATCCAGTGAGAGCTGAAGATCCCGGCCAGATGAAGCCAACAGGACCACATCGTCTGCAAAAAGCAGAGACCTAATCCCGCGGCCACCAAACCGGAACTCCTCAATGCCTTGACTGCGCCTAGAAATTCTGTCCATAAAAGTTATGAACAGAATTGGTGACAAAGGGCAGCCTTGGCGGAGTCCAACCCTCACTGGAAACGTGTCCGACTTACTGCCGGCAATGCGGACCAAGCTCTGACACTGATCGTACAGGGATTGGACTGCCACAATAAGACAGTCCGATACCCCATACTCTCTGAGCACTCCCCACAGGACTTCCCGAGGGACACGGTCGAATGCCTTCTCCAAGTCCACAAAGCACATGTAAACTGGTTGGGCAAACTCAAGAACCCTGCCGAGAGTATAGAGCTGGTCCACAGTTCCACGACCAGGACGAAAACCACACTGTTCCTCCTGAATCCGAGGTTCGACTATCCCGCGTAGCCTCCTCTCCAGTACACCTGAATAAACCTTACCGGGAAGGCTGAGGAGTGTGATCCCACGATAGTTGGAACACACCCTCCGGTCCCCCTTCTTAAAGAGAGGGACCACCACCCCGGTCTGCAAATCCAGAGGTACTGTCCCCGGTGTCCACGCGATGCTGAAAAGTCTTGTCAACCAAGACAGCCCCACAGCATCCAGAGCCTTAAGGAACTCCGGGCGGATCTCATCCACCCCTGGGGCCTTTCCACCGAGGAGCTTTTTAACTACCTCAGCAACCTCAGCCCCAGAAATAGGAGAGTCCACCACAGATTCCCCAGGCACTGCTTCCTCATAGGAAGACGTGTTGGTGGGATTGAGGAGGTCTTCGAAGTATTCCTTCCACCTATCCACAACATCCGCAGTTGAGGTCAGCAGAACACCATCCGCACCATACACGGTGTTGACAGTGCACTGCTTCCCCTTCCTGAGGCGGCGGATGGTGGTCCAGAATCGCTTCGAAGCCATCCGGAAGTCATTTTCCATGGCTTCCCTAAACTCTTCCCAAGTCCGAGTTTTTGCCTCTGCGACCGCTGAAGCTGCACACCGCTCGGCCTGTCGGTACCTGTCCACTGCCTCCGGAGTCCAATGAGCCAAAAGAACCCGATAGTACTCCTTCTTAAGCTTGACGGCATCCCTCACCGCTGGTGTCCACCAGCGGGTTCTAGGATTACCGCCACGACAAGCACCAACTACCTTGCGGCCACAGCTCCGATCAGCTGCCTCGACAATAGAGGTGCGGAACATGGTCCACTCGGACTCAATGTCCAGCACCTCCCTCGTGACATATTCAAAGTTCCTCCGGAGGTGGGAATTGAAACTTTTTCTGACAGGAGACTGCCAGACGTTCCCAGCAAACCCTCACAAGCGTTTGGGCCTGCCAGGTCTGTCCGGCATCCTCCCCCACCATCGCAGCCAACTCACCACCAGGTGGTGATCGGTAGAAAGCTCCGCCCCTCTCTTTACCAGAGTGTCCAAAACATGAGGCCGCAAATCCAATGACACAACTACAAAGTAGATCATGGAACTGCGGCCTAGGGTGTCCTGGTGCCAAGTGCACATATGGACAACCTTATGTTTGAACATGGTGTTTGTTATGGACAAACTGTGACGAGCACAGAAGTCCAATAACAAAACACCACTCGGGTTCAGATCTGGTCGGCCATTCTTCTCAATCACGCCTCTCCAGGTTTCACTGTCGTTGCCAACGTGAGCGTTGAAGTCCCCCAGCAGAACAAGGGAATCACCCGAGGGAGCACTCTCCAGTACTCCCTCGAGTGCTCCCAAAAAGGGTGGGTACTCTGAACTGTTGTTTGGTGCGTAAGCACAAACAACAGTCAGGACCGGCCCCCCCACCCGAAGGCGGAGGGAGGCTACCCTTTCGTCCACTGGGTTGAACTCCAACGTACAGGCTTTGAGCCGGGTGGGAAACAAGAATTGCCACTCCAGCCCGTCGCCTCTCACTGCCGGCTACGCCAGAGTGAAAGAGAGTCCAGCCCCTTTCAAGAGAAGTGGTTCCAGAGCCCTTGCTGTGCGTCAAAGTGAGTCCAACTACATCCAGCCGGAATTTCTCTACTTCGCGCACTAGCTCAGGCTCCTTTCCCCCCAGTGAGGTGACGTTCCACGTCCCAAGAGCTAGCTTCTGTAGCCGAGGATCGGACCGCCAAGTGCCCTGCCTTCGGCTGCCGCCCGGCTCACATTGCACCCAACCTCTATGGCCCCTGCTATGGGTGGTGAGCCCAATGGAGGGGGGACCCACGTTGCCTCTTCGGGCTGTGCCCGGCCGGGCTGCATGGGTACAGGCCCGGCCACCAGGCGCTCGCCATCGTGCCCCACCTCCGGGCCTGGCTCCAGAGGGGGGCCCCGGTGACCCGCGTCCGGGCAAGGGAAATCTGGGTCCTTTGTTTTTACTTTTCATAGAGGTTTTCGAGCTGCTCTTTGTCTGGTCCCTCACCTAGGACCAGTTTACCTTGGGAGACCCTACCAGGGGGATTAAATCCCCCGGACAACATAGCTCCTAGGATCATTGGGACACGCAAACTCCTCTACCACGGTAAGGTGGCATTATTTGTATTATTTTTCTTTTCTTTTTTTTTTTTTTTTTGTATTATTTTCAGACAAAATGCTACACATATTTAGTATTTGTGTTTTGGATTAAACATTAACAAATAAAACATTTTAAGACTTCCCATTTTTATCCTTAATGCGACACATGTTTATTCTTTGTGTTTCAGATTTTTTTTATACTAATAAATACAGCAACGTCTAATTTTCAGACTTTTTAAATTTTTATCGGAAAAGTTCCAAAGATAAATATTTGTCATGTTTTCAAAAAAAATACAATAAATACTGTAATACATTTTGAGACTCGTTTTCATCCAAAAAGTAACAAATATGTACTCTTTGTGTTGTGGATTAAAAAAAGTAAATAAGATTAAAAAATTTAAATAAATAATAATTAATAAATAAAGTATTGATTCTTTGTTTTACACATTAGGACAGAAACACATGGCATCGACTGAAAAAGCCTATAATTTAACTATATTTTATGGTAATGATTTTCTTTAAAACTTTTAAGATTTTCTTCAGGAAAAATGTGGTAATTCTGAGGCTAAATATTTTTGAGGCTGTACTTGGAAATGTTGTTGCTGAAAATCTCATAGACTTTTGAACTTCTTAGTAAAAAAAAGTGCAAGACATTAGGGCCAGTATCAAGCTATCTTGGATATCTTGTGCACTATAACAGCTCCTGTGTGCTCATGGTCTTCTTTCACTCCTGTCAATCTACTAGACTGAGGATGTTCAGGTTTTAGTGGGCAAGATGAAACCTACATTGAGCCATGTGCAAATTGTTCCTAATCCACTGCTCTCAAATGTTTTAGATGTTGTCGGTCCTTTGCTGGTATAATTGATAAACCTGTCTCTTCATTTGAGCTTGACCCCCAGCATTTTTTTTTCAACATGCTGTGGTAAATCCCCTTTTTGAGAAGCCTATTCCTGATCCCTTGGAGCCTATAAATTACCGGCACATATCAAAGCTTGTCTTCATGTCAAAAATCATGGCAAAAGTGGTAGCTAAGCAGCAAATTTCAGTTTTGGGACAGAATGATTTTTACAATAAATATCAAACTGGCTTTAAGTCGATCCACTCCACCAAAACTGCTCTTCTGAAAATTTCCAGTGAAGTTATGATGGCCGCTGATTCTGGTCGCTACACAGTTTTGGTTTTACTCGATTTGACATCTGCCTGTAATACTGCGGATCATAGTATACTAATTAATCGACTCAAATCGGAGATGGGGTTTTCTGTGGTTGTTATCAGGTGGTTTATTTATTTTATAAATGGAATAATTTATAATGTTCATTTTAATGATGTAATGTCCAATGTGTTCAATCTGTTATGTGGAATTGCTTAGTGCTTGGTTATGGAGCCTGTTTTATTTTTGTTGTACTTGAGGTCTCTGTGTCGGTTGATCCGTATTTTTTCAAATTTTTCTTATCATTTCTATGCTGATTATATTCGACTCTATTGCTCCTTCAATGATTGAGAGTTTCAGCATTTGGTCTTCAGGCCAGGGTTTCCGAATGATAACAAAAACTCATTTTAAGATCCCCCTGATCAAGAACTCCCTTGGTGCTCTGGGTGCTACTGTCAAAACCAGCCTCAGTTTTATTAGTCACAGTCTTTATCGGGACACTGTCATCGACTGACCGAAAACTGTTTTTATCACCTGAGAAATATCTCTAAAGTGAGAAATTTGTTGTCATACTCAGATCTGGAAAAACTCCCTATCAAATATCTAAAAATCCCTTGGTGCTCTGGGTGCATCTGTTAAAACCAGTCTCAAAAACATTGGGGTTCAGTTTGGTCAGTCAATGTCTTTAGAGGGTCACGGTCATCAACTGACCAAAAACTGTTTTTATCACATGACAAATATCTCTAAATTTAGAAATTTGTTGACAAAAATCAAATCTCAAAAAGATAATTCACGCGTTCATGACGTCTCGCATTGACTGTTGTAATTCTGATATTATGTGTTTAACGAGTCAACTCTAAAGAGACTTTAGACTGTACAAAATGTGATTGGCAGACTTTTGACCGGTGCACCTGGAACAGCCCATTTTACCCCCATTATATACCTCCTTTATTAGCTTCCAGTCAATTCCGCATAGAGTTTAAGATTTTAGACCTGACATTCCGTCTGTTGCATGGTGGGGCCCCTTAGCGTATCGCTGATTTTGTTGTGCCCCTAGGGCGCAGGGCACAGCCTTCGGTCTTCGGCACAGGGTTTCCGAAAATTCACAAAACCTTTTTTAAGATCCCCTGATCAATAACTCCTTTGGTGCTCTGGGTATTACTGTTAAAACCAGTCTCAGAAACATTGGGGTTCAGTTTGATTAGTCACAGTCTTTATCGGGACACTGTCATCAACTGACCAAAAACTGTTGTTATCACCTGAGAAATATCTCTGAAGTGAGAAATTTGCTGTCATAATCAGATCTGGAAAAGCTCCCTAACAAAGATCAAAAACTCCCTTTGTGCTCTGGGTGCATCTGTCAAAACCAGCCTCAGAAACATTGGGGTTGAGTTTGATCAGTCAATGTCTTTAGAGGGTCACTGTCATTAACTGACCAAAAACTGTTTTTATCACATGAGCAATATCTCTATATTTAGAAAATTGTTGTCAATATCAAATCTCAAAAATATAATTCACGCGTTCATCTCATCTCACATTGACTATTGTAATTCTGATATTATGTGTTTAACGAGTCATCTCTAAAGAGACTTTAGACTGTACAAAATGTGATTGGCAGACTTTTGACCGGTGCACCTGGAACAGCCCATTTTACCCCCATTATATACCTCCTTTATTAGCTTCCAGTCAATTCCGCATAGAGTTTAAGATTTTAGACCTGACATTCCGTCTGTTGCATGGTGGGGCCCCTTAGCGTATCGCTGATTTTGTTGTGCCCCTAGGGCGCAGAGAACAGCCTTCGGTCTTCGGGCCAGGGTTTCCGAATGATCACAAAAACTCATTTTAAGATCTCGCTGATAAACAACTCCCTTGGTGCTCTGGGTGCTACTGTTAAAACCAGTCTCAGAAACATTGGGTTTGATCAGTCAATGTCTTTAGAGGGTCACTGTCATCAACTGACCAAAAACTGTTTTTATCACATGACAAATATCTCTAAATTTAGAAATTTGTTGACAAAAATCAAATCTCAAAAAGATAATTCACGCGTTCATGACGTCTCACATAGACTGTTGTAATTCTGATTTCATTTGTTTAACGAGTCAACTCTAAAGATACTTTAGACTGTACAAAATGTGATTGGCAGACTTTTGACCGGTGCACCTGGAACAGCCCATTTTACCCCCATTATCCATCCATCCATCCATTTTCTACCGCTTATTCCCTTTCGGGGTTGCGGGGGGCGCTGGCGCCTATCTCAGCTACAATCGGGCGGAAGGCAGGGTACACCCTGGACAAGTCGCCACCTCATCGCAGGGCCAACACAGATAGACAGACAACATTCACACTCACATTCACACATTAGGGCCAATTTAGTGTTGCCAATCAACCTATCCCCAGGTGCATGTCTTTGGAAGTGGGAGAAAGCCGGAGTACCCGGAGGGAACCCACGCATTCACGGGGAGAACATGCAAACTCCACACAGAAAGATCCGAGCCTGGATTTGAACCCAGGACTGCAGGAATTAGATTCCAGTCAATTCCGCAAAGAGTTTAAGATTTTAGACCTGACATTCCGTCTGTTGCATGGTGGGGCCCCTTAGCGTATCGCTGATTTTGTTGTGCCCCTAGGGCGCAGGGCACAGCCTTCGGTCTTCGGCACAGGGTTTCCGAAGATTCACAAAAACTAATTTTAAGATCCCCTGATCAATAACTCCTTTGGTGCTCTGGGTACTACTGTTAAAACCAGTCTCAGAAACATTGGGGTTCAGTTTGATTAGTCACTGTCTTTATCGGGACACTGTCATCGACTGACTAAAAACTGTTGTTATCACCTGAGAAATATCTCTAAAGTGAGAAATCTGTTGTCATAATCAGATCTCGAAAAGCTCCCTAACAAAGATCAAAAATTCCCTTTGTGCTCTGGGTGCATCTGTTAAAACCAGCCTCAGAAACATTGGGGTTGAGTTTGATCAGTAAATGTCTTTAGAGGGTCACTGTCATCAACTGATCAAAAACTGTTTTTATCACCTGAAAAATATCTATAAATTTAGAAATTTGTTGTCAAAATCAAATCTCAAAAATATCATTCACGCGTTCATCTCGTCTCACATTGACTATTGTAATTCTGATATCATTTGTTCAACGAGTCAACTCTAAAGAGACTTTAGACTGTACAAAATGTGATTGGGAGACTTTTGACCGGTGCACCTGGAACAGCCCATTTTACCCCCATTATATCAAGCCTTCATTAGCTTACAATCAAATTCCGCATTAGTTTAAAATTCCTGGCCTTACATTCCGTGCGTTGCATGGTGGGAGCCCAGTGTATCGCTGATTTGTTGTGCCCCTAGGGCGCAGGGCACAGCCTTCGGTCTTCAGGCCAGGGTCTCTGAAAGATCACAAAAACTCATTTTAAAACCAGAGGAGACCAGTCATCACAGGCTGTGGCCCTCAGACTCTGAAATTACTTGCACCAGTCCCTCCGAGAGCTTGACTGTGTTGATTCTTTTAAAAAACATTTGAAGACTTTGCTTTTCAGAAAAGCTTTTGATTAATGGACCTTTTAACTTTATCCTGTTGTTTTAATTTAATTGCAGTTGAATTTCACCTATGTTTTTTTACAGCATTTTGTGATTTGTGTCTGTGAAAGGGCCTTTTATTAATAAAGTGTACTTACTTACTTACTTGGCATAAAAAATACTAAAGAAAGGGAGATAAAAACTCACAAACAGACGTGGTCAAAAGTTTACATACACTAGTAAAGAACATAATGTCATGGCCGTCTTGAGTTTCCATTCATTTCTACAACACTTATTTTTTTTGTGATAGATTGATTGGAGCACATACTTGTTGGTCACAAAAACAGTCATGAGGTTTGGTTCTTTTATGAATTTATTTTGGGTACACTGAAAATGTGACCAAATCTGCTGGGTCAAAAGTATACATACAGCAATGTTAATGTTTGGTTACATGTCCCTTGGCAAGTTTAACTGCAACAAGGCACTTTTGGTAGCCATCCACAAGATTCTGGCAAGCTTCTGGTTGAATTTTTAACCACACCTCTTGACAAAATTGGTGCAGTTCAGCTAAATTTGTTGGTTTTCTGACATAGACTTGTTTCTTCAGCATTGTCCACATGTTTAAGTCAGGACCTTTGGAAGGCCATTCTAAAACCTTAATTCTAGCCTGATTTAGCCATTCCTTTACAACTTCTTACATGTGGTTGGGGTCATTACCATGAATTGATTAACGTGGACCCCGACCATTTAGTGGTCAATCGTACGGGATATGTACTGAACTGTGCAATCTACTAATAAACGTTTCAATCAATCAATCAATCAAAAATTGTCCTGTTGGAACACCCAACTGCGCCCAAGACCCAACCTCCGGGCTGTGAATTTTAGGTTGTCCTGAAGAATTTGGAGGTAATCCTCCTTTTTCATTGTCCAATTTACTCTCTGTAAAGCACCAGTTTCATTGGTAGCAAAAAAGGCCCAGAGCATAGTACTTACACAACCATGCTTGACGGTAGGTGTGGTGTTCCTGGGATTAAAGGCCTCACCATTTCTCCTCCAAACAAATTGCCGAGTATTGTGGTTAAACAGCTCAATTTTTATTTCAATTGACATCACATGGACAAAGATAAGACCTTCTGGAGGAAAGTTATGTGGTCAGATGAAACAAAAATTGAGCGGTTTGGCCACAAGATGATATTATATTCTCTACAAGTGTATGTAGAGAACATAATAATATAGTTCCTTATGATCGTTCTAACCCTTTACATTATCTTTGAAGACAAAAGTCACATTTCCCTGTCGACCAATCATTAGAACCAAACAAAATGATGCTCAAAAACGTGACAGCCAAATATTTTGCTGTTGAAACCCAGGTGTGTCGCCCAAAACTGAAGCCTGCGAGATGTGGGAAACCTTCAGTTATCAGCTCTCTTGTACAAAATGCAACATTTTTAGAGAGTCACTGGCTAGTTGACGCTGTCTCCTTATTTTTCACGTACCCAGCAGGTTGATGTAATTACTGCTTGGTGGTGAGCAGTCAGTTACACGGTCACAGCTAGACTCTTTTAGCGAGTCCGCCTAAAAACAGAGGCCCACTCAGATTTGATATATGAGGCAATAACACGTAATGCAATAAAGTCACCTTCGGACCAACCATTGAAATCATCATGAATTATAAAAAGCATGATTATTTTGGGGGTTGACACACTGATACTCACTATCTCCAACGTTGTTATTTATCTATTTTGTGTGCTTGCAATATGAGGTTAGCCTCAGAGTTTAAGTGCCATCACCCAGAGTCGTAATTCAAAAATAATTTACTCAGGCAAGTGGATGGCAGTATAATTTAAATCACAATCTTGTCATTGTGGTGGAGCCATCATATTTACTAAGATGAGTTTCCTTGCCTATTAGAGTTGCTGTCACTTTGAATTTATGCGGGCCGCCGGGCTAATGATGCGCCGTGACTCTGCATCCATATATTTTTTTTTCTCCACCCGGAAATATTGTTCAAGTAACACCGAATGATAGAAAGAGTATAAAAGAATCGTAAAAGAAACATGTTTTCGTGTCTGTTGATTTTAACACAGAGTAGCATATTTCAGCGAGGCTAACTGATTATCTAAATGGCTAAATGTTCATAGCAGATAGATTATGTTCAATAATGTTGTCGTAAATTAGGTTCATTCTTCATTTTAATTTATTACTTATTTTTAAACTGTTTTGACAGAAAAAGGCAAGTTTATGGCAAACTTGGGCAGCACGGTGAAAGAAGGGTTAGTGCGTCTGCCTTACAATACGAAGGTCCTGAGTGGTCCTCGGTTCAATCCCAGGCTCGGAATCTTTCTGTGTGGAGTTTGCATGTTCTCCCCGTGACTGCGTGGGTTCCCCCCAGGTACTCCGGCTTCCTCCCACTTCCAAAGACATGCACCTGGGGATAGGTTGATTGGCAACACTAAAATGGCCCTAGTGTGTGAATGTGAGGGTGAATGTTGTCTGTCTATCTGTGTTGGCCCTGCGATGAGGTGGCGACTTGTCCAGGGTGTACCCCGTCTTCCGCTCGGTTGTAGCTGAGATAGGCACCAGTGCCCCCCACGACCCCAAAGGGAATAAGTGGTAGAAAATGGATGGATGGATGGCAAACTTGTTAACGGATTTTGGCAGAGTAAATGACACAAAATAAACATCAGGAATGAATGTATATTCTAAATTTAAAGTTCATATCTTAACAAAAACGGTGCGTCCCAGCCTGGTATTGCTAGTTTTAGTCGACGATTCTCTCAATTCATTTCAACAGAAAGGGATAGTGGATAGGATAGGATAGATCTTTATTGTCATTGCACAAGTACAACAAAATTTTATTTTTGGCACAGTCCCGCTAAGAGCAGACATACGTTACAGGGGGGGACAAGACGAGACCGCCAACGGATCTGCCACTTACGGCGCTCCATAAAAAGGTGAGAAAAGGGTGACATCAGGAGAGGGGGGGGGGGCATAAAAGAAATATCAGTGGTAAGCCTAGACCCTCAGGAGTGGTCCAGACTGAGTCCAAGGAAAAACCCTCACATAGCATGGCACACATTAAACATGGCACTTATATCACACCAACTTGCAACAGAGGGAGGGGTGGGTTTGAAGAGACACCGCTGCTCAGCCATCCACAGCCCCGGAGGAATTAAGCGGTGGTGAAGGCGTTGATTCAAGGGTGGCGGTCGTGTGTGCATTTATACCCAATTAACTTGGGAGAGATGATGAAATGCTTTTATATGGACTGAGGCCGATCTCAAAGTTCGACCACAAGTGTTGTTGACAAAGAGGAAGGTCAAAAGTGTCCATCTTTGAGGAGTCCTCGGGAGAGTTTCTTCAGAACAGCCTGTTCCTAATTGTGTCAAGGCCATTTGAGGGAGTCAAATCGTAGATTAAGAAGTTGTTTTTCTTCGAGAAGACAAAATAGTGACTTATCTTCTCTGTTTGTCCATGCTGGATTTCTTCAATTCCAATTTAATTATTCCTTCTCCGCAAGCTTTTCCAACATGAGATCCTTTCTACGATTCAACTCAGAAATCGCCCCAGTCTGTGTTCCCACAGCCCGACCCAATCTTTCCATTGTGTTGAACAGCCTTTGGGCCACTTGAGTGGCTGCCATCGTCTTCCGAATTTGTCGATACACCAGAGCAATGCCCAGCCCAATCAGCAAGTGCCCCGCGATCACAGCTCCAAATAGGTAGATGTCTTCAACGTCCTCTATGGAAAGGGCTGAGAGGCACGTAATCCTCCATTTATCCCAGGAGTCCCTCACGTAGCCCGCAGGGATGGTTCCATCAGGGCAGCCAGGCTCCCCCGAACCTCTTTTCCTTGTCGAAAAGACTGTCGATTGCGTCGAGAGTCCAGCTGATCATGTTCATATTTGATGTTTAGATTAGATGCAGCACAAAGAAAGAGGCTTTAGAAAAGTTCAGACAAAGACAAGACACAAAGAGCAAGCAGGGAAGGAGGGAGCGGAGAAAATTGCCACAGCCTCCACCAGAGGGAAGACAGAAAAAAAAAGTGTCTAGCTAACTTGCTAACAGCTCACAGCAGAAGTGATTCTACAGGGTAAAGTTTAATTACTAGTTGGGGGTGTCATAGTTAATGCCATAATAGGGTGTTAACAATACTTTCCTTTAACGGCAAAAAAATGTTGTGGCAGGCATCCTTTTTTACCCTCTGGCCATTCAATAACATGGGAAACTGTGGCTGTGTTTACTAGTGACTGATGAGCCAAAAGCAGGAAAATAGTGAGCAGAAATGGAAAAAGAAAAGGGTACATGAGGCAAAAACCGGATCCAACGCCATGGCAAGTTGTTGTCCAAAAAACAAAAGGCAATTTTTTCGGCCTGAGCCGTCTGCCACCTGCTGCTTTGCTTGCATTCAGAGAGGTAGGAGGAGTGTTAAGATTACAGTTAACGTCCACTGATAACAAAAAATATAGATTTTTACGCTAACTGGTTTAGTAAGATGGCAGAAAAGCTGAGCAGAAAGAAAACCCAGTGTAACATTGTCATTAGGCAGGAGGTCTACAGTCATGTTTTTATCAAATAACAAAATATAAAATATATGAAATATTTTAATAGTTTGACAGCCCTAATTATTAGTGATATGTAATCCACATCCAGTGTTCATGTTAGATTTAAAGGGGAACATTATCACAATTTCTGAAGCGTTTAAACCAATAAAAATCAGTTCTCAGTGGCTTATTTTATTTTTCGAAGTTTTTCCTAAAATTTTACCCATCACGCAATGTCCCGAAAAACGGCTTCAAAGGGCCTGATTTAACCGTCGTTATATCCACCCGTCCATAATCCTGTGACGTCATAGCGTGATCACACAGAAACAAACATAGCGGATACTACAGAAAGGTATAGCAATATTAGCTCGGATTCAGACTCGGATTTCAGCGCCGTAAGCGATTCAACAGATTACGCATGTATTGAAACGGATGGTTGGGGTGTGGAGGGAGGTACCGAAAACTAAATTAAAGAAGAAACAGAAGCTTTTGAGCCAGGGAGGAAGCGCGGACGAATTCGGCGATCGCCTTCTAACCAACGATTGGTATGTGTTTGTTTGGCATTAAATGTGGGTGAGGGAAAGGCTGGATGCAAATATAGCTACAAATGAGGCATAATGATGCAATATGTACATACAGCTAACCTAAATAGCATGTTAGCATTGATTAGCTTGCAGTCATGCCGTGACCAAATATGTCTGATTAGCACACTCCACATAAGTCAATAACATCAACAAAACTCACCTTTGTGATTTCGTTGACTTTATCGTTTAACATGCATCTGCTTTGAGTGTCGCAGGATATCCACACATTCTTGCCATCTCTGTGCCATCTCTGTGCCATCTCTGTCATAGGTACAGTGTGCAGAACAAACGAGGGACTTTTGCATCTTTTGACTACTGTTGCAACATGAATCCGTCTCTGTTCGTGTTGTTACACCTTCCGACAACACACCGACGAGGCATGATGTCTCCAAGGTACCGGAAAACAGTCGAAAAAACGGAAAATAACAGAGGTGATTTGACTTGGTGTGTGTAATGTGTTTGAGAAAATGGCGGGTCGCTTCACGGGTGAAAGGTCATTGCTCCGACAGGCAAACAATTGAAAGGCGTTTAAATCGCCAAATTCACTCTTTTAGAGTTCGGAAGTCGGTTAAAAAAACATATGGTCTTGTTTCTGCAACATCAAGGTATATATTGACGCTTACATAGGTCTGGTGATAATGTTCCCCTTTAAGTGCCACAATGTCTAAATTTCAAAGTTTTTTTTACCTAAAAAGAACATAATTTACATCTCATACAAGCTTCCCTTAACTGTTCTCATTAACTTTGTTAGAAAGACTTGTTTCTGGCTAATTTGCTATGATAGCAATCAAAGTAGCGCTATTTGTTATTTTATTTTTTTCCAATAGCTCAAGTTCCTCTTTTGTCACAGAGATTCTGTCAATTTTTTTATTTAAATCGGGCTAAACAAGTCACGATTAGCATCTTAGCCCGCCCATACTACATACTTGTCAAACTTCAGACCTCCGAATTCAAGAGATAAGGGGTGCTGAGGGGGGCAGGGTTTGGGGGTAGCGGGGGTGTATATTGTAGCGTCCCGGAAGGGTTAGTGCTGCAAGGGTTTCTGGGTATTTGTTCTGTTGTGTTACGGTGTGGATGTTCTCCCAAAACGTGTTTGTCATTCTTGTTTGGTGTGGGTTCACAGTGTGGCGCATACTTCTAACAGTGTTAAAGTTGTTTATTCGGCCACCTTCAGTTTGACCTTTATGGCTGTTGATCAAGTATGTATTGCGTTCGTTTATGTGTGATTGTAAAAACTGCAAATATTACGTGACTGTCACCACCTGCTGCCATCTTGTGGTTAGTCTACTCAGTTTCCCTTGTTGGTGCAGCAGACTTGTCTCTGACGTTTGGTCTTCCTTAGAGTTCCTGTCTTTCCCTTGGGCGGAGCTGCAAGACGTCCACAGCTGGATCTAATTTCACCTGCACTGTATAAGCGGCACCTGGCCAACTGGATGGTACTTGGCTATTCCACTCCGTGACGGTCTTTGTATTTTTGCCTCAGAAACTGCTTGTCAATTCCCTGTGCCATCCAGTTGGTATGTATATCGTAGTTTGCACGTCTTGCAATTTCGACCCTAGTTTTAGTTTAGTTTGTAGTTTAGCCTTTGTTCTTTTATCACGGTGCCTTTTTGTGTTCCTCTTTTTCCGCACCGTCGCCTTTTGTTGCATTCTAGTTTTTTGAGCATTTTTGTATTGACTTTTTCTTATTTGTGAAGTAAAGACTATTTACTCTCAGATTCATCTGCATCCTTGGGTCCCTTTGTTCCACTGCTAAACGAACTGTGACAGAATAGCCAAGTCAATATGGAACCCGCAGATGATCAGATTCAGCTGGCCCTCAGGGCTCATGGCCAGCGCATAAGTGACCATGAACAAGCTTTGGTAAACCTGACCACACTTGTGCAAGAGATGCATACTAGCATGTTTGTGCCTCGCCCGCTCCCAGACGCTGAGGCTGCTCAACTAGCGGCTCCTTCTTACCCCACGTCCTCGACATCGGGTTTTCTTGCCCGGGAGCCCAGCATACCACACCCACCCAGGTATGAGGGGGACTTTGGACAATGCAGACTATTTTTGTATCAATGCTCTCTAGTTTTTGCACAGCAGCCTCACACATACGCTACAGACTCTGCCCGAGTGGCATATATTTTAAGTTTACTGGCTGGAAGAGCAGCGAGCTGGGCTATGGAGGTGTGTGAGAGTAAACCCGGACTTCGTTCCAGCTTACCCCTATTTTCAGCTGAATTACGCAGCGTTTTTGATCACCCCGTGAGGGAACGAGAGGCAGGCCAGGGGCCCTCCTCCGTAGCGGACCACTCTATATCCTTCCGAATCCTGGCGGCAGAGAGTGGCTGGGGGGAGAGAGCCTTACGAGGAATATTCCTGGCTAGCCTTAGCTCCCAGATCCAAGGGGAGCTGGCTGCCCGAGACGAGACCCAGACCCTCGAGGAGCTCATATCGCTCGCCATCCGATTGGACAACCGCCTACGAGAGCGTCACACCCAGAGGAGGGTGGATCCCCCGACCACCAGAGGGCAGTCATCTACCTGGTCCACACGGTCAACACCCAAGCCTCAAGATTTGTCCACCTTCCGACTGCAGTGCCCCGGAGGAGGGGCTAGAGGGGGCCATTCCCATGCAGCTGGGTAGCAGTCGCCTGTCGTCTACAGAGAGGACCCGGCGGCTGAGATTGCGGTTGTGCCTGTACTGCGGAGCTGCGGACCACATCGTTGTTCGCTGTCCTGCGCGGCCAAGTGGGGGCCGTTCCACGTCCAACCAAGACCGTCCGCAGGGAAGATTCTCTACTTCGCCACCTGCTCCTGTGGTGACGTCTGCTTCTTCAATGGTGGGAAGATTTCAAGTCGAAGGTACTCTGTCATGGGTGGGGGGTTCTTGTCCTATTAAGGCACTTATTGACTCAGGGGCTGATGAAAATATCATTGACAGTGGCTTTGTTGAATCTCTAAAGATTCCTACTATGAGTATTGATCGTATTAAGAATGTTAGCTCACTTGACGGGCGCCACCTGGCTAATATTACTCATCAGACACAGACTACATCCCTCCTTATTTCTGGTAATCACCATGAGGAGGTTAAATTGTTTATAATGCCTTCTCGTTCGGCGCCCCTAGTTCTTGGACTTGCATGGTTGCGACGTCACAGTCCAAGCATAGATTGGACTACTTGTAAGATTACCAATTGGAGCATTTTTTGTCATAGTCATTGTTTGCGCTCCGCTCCGTCTCCGGCTAACCTTGCTACTCTTCCTACTCTCGCATTGATTCCTGAGGAATATCATTCCCTTAGTGAGGTTTTTTGTAAAGACCGGGCTACGTCGCTACCACCCACCGCCCGTATGACTGTGCCATTGACCTCCTTCTTGGGTCGTCACTACCTTCTTCGCGGCTATATAATATTTCGCGTCCCGAACAACAGGCTATGGAGGAATACATCTCCTCTTCTCTCACCGCCGGACACATTCGTCCCTTTTCTGCTCCTGTGGCGGCGGGGTTTTTCTTTGTTCAAAAAAAGGATGGTGGGTTACGATGGTGGGTTATCGTGCTTTAAACAAAATTACCATCAAGAATAAATACCCTCTTCCACTGCTGGAGTCTTCGTTTTCTCCTTTGCACGGGGCGGTAGTATTTACTAAATTGGATCTACGCAATGCATATCACCTTGTGCGTATTCGTGAGGGTGATGAATGGAAGACTGCTTTTAACACCCCTATTGGCCATTTTGAGTATTGCGTCATGCCGTTCGGCCTCACTAATGCCCCTGGGGTTTTCCAGTGTTTAATTAATGATGTCCTCCGTGACATGATAGGCCGTTTCGTGGTAGTCTACTTGGATGATATACTTATTTTTTCACGCTCCATCGAATTACATCATCAGCATGTCCGTTTGGTCTTGCAGAGACTTTTAGAGAACCGATTATTCGTCAAACCCCAAAAGTACACCTTTCATTCTACCACAGTGTCGTTTTTGGGGTTGATTGTGGAGAGGGGGCAGGTTAAGCCAGACCCAGTTAAGATCCAAGCGCTTGTAGACTGGCCTACGCCGTCCTCCAGGAAGCTGCTTCAAAGGTTTCTGGGGTTTGCTAATTTTTACCGACGTTTTATTAGAGAATTCAGCAAAATAGCCCAACCTTTAAATAGATTAACGTCCTCTAAGGTTTTTTTTGTGTGGTCTGCGGAGGCGGACCAGGCTTTTCGACACCTTAAATGTCTCTTTACCTCAGCTCCTGTGTTAGTTCACGCTAATTCTGATCTCCCATTTTTTGTTGAGGTGGACGCATCTGACACCGGGATAGGTGCTGTTTTCTCCCACCGCTCCAGTTCTGATCAGAAATTGCACCCCTGCGCCTTCTTCTCCAAACGCCTTTCGCCTGCTGAGAAGAACTATGACATCGGGAACCGAGAGCTTCTTGCAGTGGTCCTCGCCCTTCAAGAATGGAGGCACTGGCTTGAGGGTACCAAACACCCCTTTACCATCCATACTGATCATCGAAACCTAGCCTACCTCCGCTCTGCTCAACGCCTCAATCCCCGTCAGGCTCGGTGGTCCCTGTTCTCTACAAGGTTTGATTTTTGTATCACCTTTCGCCCGGGCTCCCTCAATGGAAAACCTGACGCTTTGTCGAGGATGTTCTCTACGCCTACAGAAGACACTCCCACAGAGACTATCCTTCCTCAGTCCCGGATCCTGGGCGCTGTGCAGTGGGAGGTGGAGAGATGGGTGTTGGAGGATAACAGGGACTCCCCATCCCCTGCTGGATGTCCTCCTGGTCGCCTTTTCGTACCAAGAATCCTCTGTCCAGAGGTCTTGTCGTGGGCTCACACAACCAAGATTGCTTGCCACCCAGGTGCCAGACGCACTGAGTTCCTGCTCACTCAGCGGTTCTGGTGGCCTACCGTTCGCACAGACACTAAGGAATTTGTGGCGGCATGCCCCGTCTGCGCCAGACGCAAGTCTTCCCATCAAGCTCCTGCGGGGTTGCTGCAGCCTCTTTCCATCCCCTCTTGCCCATGGTCGCACATTGCTTTGGACTTTGTCACAGGTCTACCCATCTCTAGGGGGTTTTCTGTCATCCTCACAATAGTAGACAGATTCTCTAAGTTCACGCACTTTGTCCCCCTTCGCAGACTTCCCTCATCCCTGGAAACCGCCAAGCTTCTGGTCACCCATGTGGTCCGACTTCATGGGATCCCCTCAGATGTGGTGTCAGACAGAGGGCCTCAATTTTCATCCGCGACATGGAGATCCTTTTGCAACTTGTTAGGGGCCACTGTGAGCATGTCATCAGGGTACCACCCACAATCTAATGGACAGTCGGAAAGAGCCAACCAGGACTTAGGGGCAGCCCTGAGATGTGTCTGTCACCAGCATCCATCACTGTGGTCCACCTATCTCCCATGGGTGGAGTATGCCCGTCACACACTCATATGTTCATCCACTGGGCTGTCTCCTTTTCATGTGGTGCATGGTTTTCAACCCCCCATCTTCTCCTCTCAGGAGGTCGAGTCAACTGTCCCCTCCGTAGCTGCCTTCCTGCGACGTGTGCACCGTGTATGGCGTAATACTCGTGCCGCTTTGTCTCGCACGGCCAGTCAGAACCAGATCATAGCTAATCGCCATCGCAGACCATCTCCCGACTACAAACCTGGCCAGAGGGTTTGGTTATCGTCTGAAGACATTACACTACCAGGAGAATCGAAAAAACTGGCACCAAGATTCATCGGTCCATACGAGGTGGAGCGGATGATAACTCCCGTCACAGCTCGACTCAAGGTACCAAAATCCTTCAAGTCATATCCTGTCTTCCACGTTTCCCGCCTCAAGCCCGTCGAATCCAGCAACCTTAGTCCTCCACCTGTGTCTCCCCCTGCTCCACAGCAGATTGAGGGTCATCCATCCTTCACGGTCAACACTATTCTGGACGCCAGGAGGCGAGGCAGCGGGGTGCAGTTTCTGATCGACTGGGAGGGTTACCCACCAGAGGATCGGTCCTGGATTTCACGTTCCCTTATCATTGACAAATCCCTAATTTCTGATTTCTATCATAGATTTCCTGGTAAACCAGGAGGTCCGCCAGGTGGCGTCCGTTGATTAGGGGGGGAATACTGTCACCACCTGCTGCCATCTTGTGGTTAGTCTACTCAGTTTCCCTTGTTGGTGCAGCAGACTTGTCTCTGACGTTTGGTCTTCCTTAGAGTTCCTGTGTTTCCTGTGGGCGGAGCTGCAAGACGTGCACAGCTGGATCTAATTTCACCTGCACTATATAAGCGGCACCTGGCCAACTGGATGGTACTTGGCTATTCCACTCCGTGACGGTGTTTGATGATTCCTCCTAGTCTCTTTGTATTTTTGCCTCAGACCTGCTTGTCAATTCCCTGTGCCATCCAGTTGGTATGTATATCGTAGTTTGCACGTCTTGCAATTTCGACCCTAGTTTTAGTTTAGTTTGTAGTTTAGCCTTTGTTCTTTTATCACGGTGCCTTTTTGTGTTCCTCTTTTTCCGCACCGTCGCCTTTTGTTGCATTCTAGTTTTTTGAGCATTTTTGTATTGACTTTTTCTTATTTGTGAAGTAAAGACTATTTACTCTCAGATTCATCTGCATCCTTGGGTCCCTTTGTTCCATTGCTAAATGAACTGTGACAGTGACTGTGTTGGCACGCTGTTGGTACGGAGGAACAGCAGACGTGACGACAGGTTATAGAGGACGCTAAAGGCAGTGCCTTTAAGGCACGCCCCCGATATTGTTGTCCAGGTGGAAATCTGGAGAAATTCAGGAGAATGTTTGCCCCAGGAGATTTTCGGGAGGGGCATTGAAATTGGGGAGTCTCCCGGAAAAAAGGGTTGGCAAGTATGCCATACTAGTGTTCATTTACTTTAAAGTTGTTCCCCTTACTAATTTTGATTAACAAGGATATATTTTTCATTTTGGCAATTCGCTAGTAATTTGCAGTGGGACACATAGTGTCTGCTGGTGTAAGCAATAACATGTTTTGCATATGGTGAACGATTGCATTCCTCCTGGAGCAAGCAGCCATCCAGTTTTTGCAAGCTGGGGTCCATTTTTTCGGGTAAGAAATAAAGTATAACCATTACATGTGCCTGGAAATAGCATTCACACAAGCAAGGCTTAATAAATCCTTCAATGGTAGGACTCCCCAAGCAGGTCTCTATGAATACCAGTCATAATGCTTGGATGAAGTCGACGGACGCTAAGAAACATGAACAAGCCCATATATGGTCCTGACGGGCAGTATTATGAACTCAAAGACCTGAGATGACATCATTTACAGCAGGGGTTTCAAACTCATTTTACCTGGGGGCCACTGGATGCAGAAACTGGGTGAGGCTGGGCCACAAGAAAATATTTCTTTAAAAAAATCTTAACATGTGCTTTTTAATGAATTCACCTTCTTTGAATGGCTTTCCCGCCACAGCAACCATCTCCCTCACCATGTATGTATTTTTCGGACTATAAGTCGTAGTCTCACCCCAGGCCAAACTACAAAAAAAAACGTGACTTACAGTTTAGTCCCAAAAATACGGTAGCTAGCTTTGACTGCTGCATCGCTCTTTTCGGTTGCTTTCTTGAAGAAATCTTGCTGCTTCAGTAGACCGGATTTAAAACGTGCAACCCGTTTCACTCTCTCATCTCCCTGGTATTTTGCATACTCCTCAGCATGTCGAGTTGTATAATGACGTTTCAAATTGTATTCCTTGTGCACCGCAACTTTCTCTGTGCAAATAAAACATGTCGCTGTGTTCAACAAAGAAATATTCCATCTCCCACTTTTCCTGTAATTGTCTTTGCTCATAACTATCCTCTCTCTTCACTAAAAGCTTTGAAAAAGACATGTTTGGGGTTGTGGAATATATTTGTATTTAGCCGACGCACGGAGAATATTATTATTTCCGTAATGTGTGTCGTTCCACTTTTCCTCCCTACAGCAACACGGCGGTCGGCGGAAAGAAACGGGATCGCGAGCGCAAAAAAGTCACGGCTCCCGGAATGTTATCCGGCATCATATACAAACCCCGTATCCACATGTCAGGCTTGTCCCTGACAGTTTGGTTTATGTCTTAGTTTTTCCTCTGCATGTGTCTTTGTTTCCTGTCTTTATTTCCTGTCAGCGCTCTTATTTTGTATGTTTCCTGTTTTTCTCCCTGGGTTCTGTTTCCCCTCAGCTACGGCTGATTGGCACCTGGCCACACCTGGTGTCAATAAGCCCACTCCTATTTTTACCTGCTTTATCCTCCTGTCAGGGCTGAATTATTGTCGTGTCGTGTCGATGTCACCACTAAATGATAAATGATAAACGGGTTGTACTTGTATAGCGCTTTTCTACCTTCAAGGTACTCAAAGCGCTTTGACACTACTTCCACATTTACCCATTCACACACACATTCACACACTGATGGAGGGAGCTGCCATGCAAGGCGCTAACCAGCACCCATCAGGAGCAAGGGTGAAGTGTCTTGCTCAGGACACAAGAGACGTGACGAGAATTGGTACTAGGTGGGGATTGAACCAGGGACCCCAGGGTTGCGCACTCTCCCACTGCGCCACGCCGTCCCTAATAATGACATTGACTACTTGTCAATGTCATTATTACTTATCGTTGTAGCTGTGTCTGCTTTTGTTCACTCTGCTCTGGTTTTGTGTTAGTGTTAAATTAAATCATGTTTTCTTACACAATGCCTGCCGCCTTCTCTGCATCTTGGGGTTCGTCAACAACTAAATGTGACACCATATGACTTGGGAAATTGTGTTAGATAAAAATATAAATGGAATACAATGATTTGCAAATCATTTTCAACCCATTATCAGTTGAATATGCTACAAAGACAACATATTTGATGTTCAAACTGATAAACATTTTTTTTTTTTTTGCAAATAATCATTAACTTTAGAATTTGATGCCAGCAACACTTGACAAAGTAGTTGGGAATAATTATTGATAAAGTTGAGGAATGCTCATCAAACACTTATTTGAAACATCCCACAGGTGTGCAGGCTAATTGGGGACAGGTGGGTGCCATGATTGGGTATAAAAACATCCATCCCATCCATTTTCTACCGCTTATTCCCTTTGGGGTTGCGGGGGGCGCTGGTGCCTTTTTCATCTCCAATCGGGCGGAAGGCGGCGTACACCCTGGACAAGTCGCCACCTCATCGCAGGGTATAAAAACAGCTACCCAAATAATCCTAAGTCTTTCACAAGAAAGGATGGGGCGAGGTAAACCCCTTTGTCCACAACTGCGTGAGCAAATAGTCAAACAGTTTAAGAACAACGTTTCTCAAAGTGCAATTGCAAGAAATTTAGGGATTTCAACATCTACGGTCCATATTATCATCAAAAGGTTCAGAGAATCTGGAGAAATCATTCCACGTAAGCGGCATGGCCAGAAACCAACATTGAATGACCGTGACTTTCGATCCCTCAGACGGCACTGTATTAAAAACCAACATCAATCTCTAAAGGATATCACCACATGGGCTCAGGAACACTTCAGAAAACCACTGTCACTAAATACAGTTTGTCGTTACATCTGTAAGTGCAAATTAAAGCTCTACTATAAATGGCGAAAGCCATTTATCAACATTATCCAGAAATGCCGCTGGCTTCTTTGGGCCTGAGATCATTTAAGATGGACTGATGAAAAGTGGAAAACTGTTCTGTGGTCTGAAGAGGTTTGGGGGGGAGGGGGGGTTTGGGTGGGCGGGATTGGGGGTAACGGGGTGTATATTCTAGCCTAGAGGAGTCATGGCTGCAAAGGATTCTGGGTATTTGTTCTGTTGTGTTTATGTTGTGTTGCGGTGCGGATGTTTTCCCGAAATGTGTTTGTCATTCTTGTTTGGTGTGGGTTCACAGTGTGGAGCATATTTGTAACAGTCTGAAAGTTGTTTATACAACCACCCTAATTGTGACCTGTATGGCTGTTGACCAAGTATGTCTTGCAGTCACTTACGTCTGTCCGTAGAACATGTGACAAAAAGGTAAATACAAAAGTCAATTTTGAATGGAGAAATAGCGGGCGCAACGACAGGTTATAGTGGACGCTAAAGGCAGTGCCATCATGCCTCGCCCTCAATATTGTTGAGGGCCACATACCACACCGTGATTGGAAGATTCCTTCACCTCCGCATACAACGCTGTCAAGCGCCATTCATTTAAAACTTGTGGGCCGCACTAACATTAAACTTGCATATTATGGTGGGGGCCGCAAAATGACGTCTCGCGGGCCGCAATTGGCTTGCGGGCTGCGTGTCTGAGACCAGGGATTTACAGGCTATAAGGACTGGTTGCCTAGCGGGAAGGTACTGCAGAACATGGTGTGACGCTTGCTTGTCAATAAAATAAGAATTTGTTCAACAATTTGTCACCGGCGTCTCCTTTGATCTATTGCACACCCACACCACCCTTCTGCCTGGGAGAAGGTGGTAAAGTTAAAGTTAAAATGCCAATGATTGACCCATCCCCTTGTTCCACCCCCTGGGAGGTGGGGGGAGCAGTGGGCAGCAGCAGTGGCCACACCCGGGAATCATTTTTGGTGATTCAACCCGCAATTCCAACCCTTGATGCTGAGTGCTAAGCAGGGAGGTAATGGGTCCCATTTCTATAGTCTTTGGTATGACTCGGCCGGGGTTTGAACTCACAACCTACCGACCTCAGGGCGGACACTGTAACCACTAGGCCACTGAGTCGGTAAGACCAGCGGTACACCATAAATTAACCATGCAAAATTAGATTGCAGCATCATGTCCAAGGTAAGCTTTACGTTAAAAGGTAAATACAAAAGTCAGATCAAAGACTTTAAGGAGTTTAATATTGATTGCTTCTGCAACAAAAAAACACTTTGTTGTATATGCTTTAAAGTATCTTAGCTCTTATTTCTCGAGTTTATTTTTGTGATTGCTTTCAATGAAGCTTCTTTGTCTATTCGTTCGCAATAGACATCCAGCAGAGCAATGAATCATCTTTAGCGATGAGGGGAGAAAAAAACAAACGGATCATAAAGATGTCTTTCTGTACGGCCTGTGTTTGATGTTTTTCAGATGTCTTTAAACCATGTGTTAGGAGCCAGCTTACCCCACCTGTGATTGCACTCTTACTTTTGTTTTACCGGGATCACAGATGAGATGACAGAGCCACGTCTGTGCTACATGCCGCTAAGTATCGTTTAGGTCAGGGTTCGGTAGACCCTGGCTCATGCCCTCGGGCAGGGGTCGGGAATCTTTTTGGCTGACAGAGCCAAGAAGCCAAATATTTAAAAAAGTATTTCCGTAAGAGCCATATAATTTATTTTTTTACACTGGAACACAACTAAACGCGTGCATTTTTAAGTAAGACCAACATTTTTAGAGTATAGTAGGTCTCTTATTCTTTGTAATAACATTGTTATTCTGAAGCTAACTGTGGAGGGGACGTGGCCTGCAGTGAAGCGGGGTGTGCCAGGACCGGCCTGGAAGTCACTGACAGGTGCGTAGATGGCCCACCTGGGCCTTGATATCTAATCACCTGTCACTCTGTTATAAGCAGCAGCCAGGAGGAGAGACAGGGTTGGGGCTGGACCCAGAGCGCGAGCGAGAACGAAAGAGAAAAAGACAATTAACGGAAAGCAACTGAGAGACTTATTGAAAAATCCAATATTGTAACCTAGAAACAGGCTTTCATGTCGGTGCATGGTGGTCTGAAGAACCCCCATGAGGGTAAGACCCACACTAACCAATGAAAAATAAATAACTTCTTACCAAAAGCGCAACTTCTTGAACAGGTCCGGTAGAAAAACGGATGGATGGATTAAAAATGCATGAAAATGTTTTATATTTTGAACATTATTTTTAACACTGTGATTACAAGTGGAATTATTCATTATTTATCATGTTAAGCAATGTCAGCTCAGTTTTGTCCGAGAGGCAGAAGCAGTCATCAAAAGAGCCACGTCTGGCTCGAGAGCCATTGGTTCCCTGCCCCTGCCCTAGTGGCTTTCTGCAGCTCTTTCAAAAATGTATGAAAAAATAAAAGGTTTTTTTTTTGGATTAAAAAGGTGTCTGTCGGAGGACAAACATGACACAAATTGTTACAAATCCCATTATTCATGTTAGCCATGCTTCACTTATGAGAGAATTTGGCGAGTGCTGTTTTGTCCTGCTATTTTCAACGGACCTTGAACTTACCATAGTTTGTTTACATGTGCAACTCTCTCTGGCACCTATTTTTTGCCACTCTTTCTTTGTCTCATTTTGTCCACCAAACTTTTTATGCTGTGCGTCAATGCACACAGGTGAACTTTGTTGATGTTACTGACTTTTGTGGAGTGCGAGTCAGGCATTTTTAGTCAGCGCCACACCTGATGTCAATCAGCCAGCCACTATTTAGACCTGTTTTCTCCTCCAGTCAGAGCTGGATTATTGTTGTGTCGTGTGGCGCCGTGTCAATGTCATTTCTACTTGTCGTTCTTACTGGTCCTGTCATTGCAGCGTAGCGGTAAGCTATATTTTGTAGCCGTTTGTAGCTTACTGTCTTTTGTTCCCTGCTTCCAGTTTGTTTGTTCATAGCCAAGTTTGTTATCCGCCTCGTGCGCGCCTTTTGTTAGTACCCTTTTGTTTGTTCTTGTTCTAGTATTTTAATTAAATCATGTTTTCCTATTCAATAATAATAATGGATTAGATTTATATCGCGCTTTTCTATTGTTAGATACTCAAAGCGCTCACAGAGAAGTAGGAACCCATCATTCATTCACACCTGGTGGTGGTAAGCTACATCTGTAGCCACAGCTGCCCTGGGGTAGACTGACGGAAGCCTTGCTACCAGTTTGCGCCTACGGCCCCTCCGACCACCACCAATCATTCATTCATCATTCATTCACCGGTGTGAGCGGCACCGGGGGCAAAGGGTGAAGTGTCCTGCCCAAGGGCACAACGGCAGCGACTTTGATGTCCATAGGTGGGAAGCGAACCTGCAAACCTCAGGTTTCTGGCACGGCCGCTCTACCCACTACGCCATGCCTACCACCGTCTCTGCATCTTGGGGTTCATCACAAACTCACTCAGACAGCTCTCCTGCTGGCCCCACTATGGACTGGACTCTCGCTATTATGTTAGATCCACTATGGACTGGACTCTCCCTATTATATTAGATCCACTATGGACTGGACTCTCACTATTATGTTAGATCCACGATGGACTGGACTCTCACTATTATGTTAGATCCACTATGGACTGGACTCTCACTATTATGTTAGATCCACTATGGACTGGACTTTCACAATATTATGCTAGATCCACTCGACATCCATTGCACCGGTCTCCCCTAGAGGGGGGAGGGTCACCCACATCAGCGGGCTTCTCCAAGGTTTCTCATTGTAATCCCACTGGGTTGTGAGTTTTTCCTTGCCCTAATGTGGGATCTGAAGCAAGGATGTTGTTGTGGCTTGTGCAGCCCTTCTGGACACTTGTGATTTAGGGCTATATAAATAAACATTGATTATGTGATTAATTATAATGCCGACGGCGTGTGCTATTGTCAACTGCCACCATTGAGGTGGAAGGACTAAAACTAGTTTGAATCGCATTCCCAAGCGTATTTGTGGACAAGCGGAAGCGGATGAAAAGAAAAGTAATGTTAAAGGCGAGCATGTATTCAGACAATCGATCGAGATGTGACGTGCTGACGACTTTGTGTTTGTTCGGATCATTTCAGGTAAGACATTTTGTAAGTAAAAAAAGAATCTGACATAACAGCCTCACTTTGCATTAACTCGTTGTGCTTAGTCAAAGAACTTTGATGGTAGTTATATTAATAGAAATAGTACTCACTTGTCTTATCCGAACTGTAGCCTCCACATAAAACAGAAGAGAAGCGACATGAGAACAACATTCTTTCAATTATGCTTTACAGTCACAGTGTGCGGAGATAACGATATATTGGTGAGCTTCAAGAAGTTGTCACCTGAAATGGTTTTCACTATATATATATATATATATATATATATATACATATATATACTGTACTCCCTGATGATTGAAGGAACCCCTCATGAAACAGTTCTGTAGAGATGAAGTAGTCTTGTGATTTTTCCCACACATACATATACATATATATATATATATATATATATATATATATATATATACACACATATTATATATATATACACACATATTATATGTATATGTATATATATATATATGTGTGTGTATATATATATATATATATATATATATATATATATATATATATATATATATATATATATATATATATATATATACACACATATTATATGTATATATATATATATATGTGTGTGTATATATATATATATATATATATATATATATGTATATATATACATATATATAATATAATATACATATATGTACAATACATATACACTGTGTGTGTGTATATATATATATATATATATATATATATATATATATCAATCAATCAATCAATCAATGTTTACTTATATAGCCCTAAATCACTAGTGTCTCAAAGGGCTGTATATATATATATATATATATATATATATATATATATATATATATATATATATATATATATTTACATATATTCTTATTTGTCATAATAAATATGATAAATATGATTCGAACATTTGAGCATTATGTTTGTGTTCAATAACAGGAAGTGTGTTTCTTAAACATTTCCGCCACTTTATTTTACACACTATGGCATTTTTAAGTCATTTTTTGGGGCCATAAACCAATAATATCGTCCAGTGGCCTTCATTCCGTCACAATATATTACCGTGAGATTTTGATACTGTTACATCCTTAGTTATCCCACAGTTACTTGTATCGTGATACCAATGTTAATACTATGCTGTAGCTGATGATTTATAAGGTAGCTTCTCATTTTACTTGTGTGAAACTGAATCAACCACCGGTTGATTCTTTGTTATTGAAAACAAAATATGGGTCAAAAACATCACAACTTTTGACCGGCTTTATGTGTCGTCTTTGAAACGCTCGAGACGGA
Organism: Nerophis ophidion; assembly: GCF_033978795.1. Classification (NCBI taxonomy): domain Eukaryota; kingdom Metazoa; phylum Chordata; class Actinopteri; order Syngnathiformes; family Syngnathidae; genus Nerophis; species Nerophis ophidion. The sequence goes on from NC_084614.1 coordinate 65,564,610, forward strand.
GTGTTCTGCCTTGCAGTGAGCACACCAAAGAGGTTGTGTTTTTGCCAGGGTTTCTTTGTCTGTCTGTTGGCAACATAATTTAAAAAGTTATGGACGGACTTTGATGAAAATTTCAGGAAAAAACATTAAAACACGCTCTCAGAAAAATACTGCAAAGATATGCTGCGTTGCAATATCAACTTTATATCCCGTTGAGAATCAAATTGATATTTGGTCACAATGTCACCCTTGAGAACAACAGTTACCAATCTATGATAGAAACACAACGGTTACTAATTCAAACACCGAACTAGGGTTGTACGGTATATTGGTATTATTATAGTACCGCTATACTAATGAATCATATTCGGTACTATACCGCCTCTAAAAAGTACCGGTCCCCCCACGCCTCCGCCCCATTGTCGTCGTCACGTTGTGTCATTGCTGGTTTACAAGCATAAGAGCATGTTCGGCAGCGCACAATCACAGAGTACTTACAAACAGACACAGTGTGTAGACAGAAAAAGGAGAACGACAGCATTTTGTCTTAAAAACTAACAAAGGTGAAGTTATAACACTGAAACACCCTCAGGGAGAGGTGCTTTAAGACATGGCAAGCTAGCTAGCGGCGAAAGTCCATCCACACTCTGCAGTGTTGTAGCTACTTCTAAATCACTAATCCTCGCCTCTATGGCGACAAATAAAGTAAGTTCCTTACAAGTATCATCCCTGCAGGACGAGGAATAGCTAAACATGCTTTACTACACACCGTGGCTCACCGGTGTCACAATTTAAACAAACACCCTTGTAGTATTTACATATGACATCCACTATAATGATACCAAATACAGGAACGTATGTAGTCGATAATACTATGATCACATCGGATTTTTTTTTCAGCATCACAAAATCTTCTTTTGTTTTTCTTAAATATGTTTATAAACTCAGGAAATATGTCCATGGACACATGAGGACTTAAATTATGACCGTTGTATGATCCTGTAACTACTTGGGATCAGATTGATACCCAAATTTGTGGTATCATCCGGTATCGGTATAAAAATATTGGTATCGGGGCAACTTTACCTCGAACACAAGCGATATATATATTCATGTCAATATTTAACACCGGTGTATTTATACAATATCATTTGCAATAAGGATATATACCTTAGTAACGAAACATGATGAACGCCAATTAAGAATTTCAGGTATCTATTAGTTTTTTAACGTATCTGGATTCATCGTATTCACTGACATATTGTGTAAGTAGTCCGATGTAGGTTACAATGCTACGTTATTTATTTTGCCATACCGAAACACGGTGTTAGACAAATTGACTGATGACGATCTAGATGTCAGGTTCAAACATCGATGACATCTATTGAACTAAACAAGGAGCTAGCAAATAAACAGAGAGAGGATTCAATTTGGCTCAATTTGAGGAGAAATGTCGTGTCTTTACTCTTGTACATGCTCTGACAAAAAAAGGTGTACGTCTCCTCTTTTATTTGGATATTCCCTGTTTACACAACACAAGCTGTTTCTAAAGGAATGGGGGGTATGCAAACAGCCATTGTTTTGGGTCACATTAACACAAAATAAAAAGATGCCTCGGGCTTGGGCTGGTCCTGGATCGAGCTTGGGCAGGTCTTGGATCACAATAGATAACCCCTCCCGTCGCCTCTCATCGCACACAGCGGAATTTTCCAAGCCTTTGGCTTATTGCAACAAAGACAGCTTTCATCTGTTCATGGAATTTTTTTTGATAATTGACATATAATTTTTCTGACACTAGATATTTGGCCAAGTTTTCCCTACTATTGAAAAATATCGCGATTTCACCGATAACCGTGATTATTTTAGTCGCGATAATCACAATTTTGAAATTCAAAAACACTGCACTGCTTCGAAAAACATGTTTAGGTCATCAACATAAGAGTTTTAAAAAAAATTTGATCTGTATATAATAGTAATGACACAAAATCCTTGATACGAGAAGCACGTAAAGTGAAACCAAATGTGAACGTCCCTAACAGCTACTGCTTGTGTATAAACTCGTTCTGAGGAGACAGCAATTATTGTGGGCACAACAAAGCTGTCCATAATTTCATTGTCTGAAGCTGCCGTTGGCTTTTATTAACAGTAAAAAGATGATACGCTGTAATAAAGGAAATGAAACATTGTTATGCATTACACTTTTTTTTAATAGCTGTTTACTGCCACATCAGCGTTAAAATGGCAGCGGTTGAGCCTCCATCGGGACTCACCCTTGTCCTTAAGGGGGTAACAAGCCAATTTAATTTTGTGTTAAAAAGCGAATATGTCGTCCTTATGCATATTAATCTTTCGCCGCGCCAGTCCTCGCATGTAATTCCAGCTATGGTACATTCCAGCTCTATATGCAATTAGCGGCGACCTACTTGACGACGAGACGAGAGAGAAGAAATATGTTTTTTAATTGCCTCGTATCTCAAAGAGCTGCAAGTGAGGTGTATTGCATATATATATATATATATATATATATATATATATATATATATATATATATATATATGTATATATATATATATATCCATCCATCCATCCATCCATCCATTTTCTACCGCTTATTCCCTTTGGGGTCGCGGGGGGCGCTGGTGCCCATCTCAGCTACAATCGGGCGGAAGGCGGGGTACACCCTGGACAAGTCGCGAGTTAATCGCAGGGCCAACACATATAGACAGACAACATTCACACTCACATTCACACAGTAGGGCCAATTTAGTGTTGCCAATCAACCTATCCCCAGGTGCATGTCTTTGGAAGTGGGAGGAAGCCGGAGTACCCGGAGGGAACCCACGCATTCACGGGGAGAACATGCAAACTCCACACAGAAAGATCCCGGGCCTGGGATTGAACCCTGACTATTCAGGACCTTCGTATTGTGAGGCAGATGCACTAACCCCTCTGCCACCGTGAAGCCCTATATATATATAAGTATATATATATATATATATCCATCCATCCATCCATTTTCTACCGCTTATTCCCTTTCAGAAAGATCCCGAGTCTGGATTTGAACCCAGGACTGCAGGAACTTCGTATTGTGAGGCAGACGCACTAACCCCTCTGCCACCGTGAAGCCCATATATATATATATATATATATATATATATATATATATATATATATATATATATATATATATATATATATATATATATATATATATATGTCTTGATTGGATTATCCAGAGAATAGTGCTCGATACCGTGGTAGAGCGCAATATGTATGTGTGGGAAAAATCACAAGACTACTTCATCTCTACAGAACTGTTTCATGAGGGCTTCCCTTAATCATCAGGAAAATTTTTTTTTTTTCTGATGATTGAGGGAACCCCTCATGAAACAGTTCTGTACAGATGAAGTAGTCTTGTGATTTTTCCCACACATACACATACACATATATATATATATATATATACATATATATATATGTAGTTACCATGTGTTTCCAGTCAAAACTGCAACGTAAAAAAATAAAAATAACACTCGGTTTCTGAAATGCTTATTCGTTATTATTCATTAAAATGATGGACTCATCAGGAGTATAACAAAACAGTGAGAAGGCGTGTAGAATTTACTATTAATCCTGTTTATATTTGGTAGGTCTGTTTTATGGGTTATTTGTTTTCAAAATCAGTAAAAAAAAAAAAACATAAAATACAAATGTATGTGATTTTGTTTTGTTTTTTTAATTACAAGAAATGTAGTTAGCATATCATGAGGAATAAACTTTTACTAATGATAAAGTATAGAATTGAGAAAATAAAATGTAATAAACCTGATCAAAAAAAAGATCACAAATCTAGGAGAAGATACATTGCAATGTTACAAGAAAAAAAAACTCTAAGTATGAAGTTGTAACATTACAAAAATAATAACATTATTAGAAATAATTCGTAATATTATGAGTTATTTCTAATAAAAGTATTTTTTTTTTGTAATATTACAACGTCATTCTTAGAGTTTTTTTTTTTTTTTTTTGGGGGGGGGGGTTCCCTCCGGGTACTCCGGCTTCCTCCCACTTCCAAAGACATGCACCTGGGGATAGGTTGATTGGCAACACTAAATTGGCCCTAGTGTGTGAATGTGAGTGTGAATGTTGTCCGAATGCAGCTGAGAGGCTCCAGCACCCCCTGTGACCCCAAAAGGGACAAGCGGTAGAAAATGGATGGAGAGATTAGATTAGATTAGATTATGCTGGGTGCTAGGCTAGGTTAGGTTCAATTATGGTATATTAGGTTAGGTTAAATTAAGTTAGGTTAAATTATTTAAGGTAAGGTTAGATTAGGCTACAAAACGTTAGGTTAAATTAGGTTATTGTTGCGATCCGCAACACGGATCTTCACATATTGTTTATTGTTACATTGTCTCATTCTCCATCCGACCAGTTTACTTCCTGTTTTGTCAGTCACCTTGGTTACACATTGATTTCACCTGCTCCTCGTTTTCTACACACACATGGTTCTCCTTGATTACTCCCTATATAAGCCTTCCTCTTTTCTTTGTTCAGTCTGGGTTCATAATTTGCCTTCTAGCAACAGTATTGACTGACTTCAAGTAAGTATATTCTCGCTAGCTTTTCACGCTAAACCTTTGTTTTATTCCAGCTCTCACGCTGATGAATTGTTTTTCCTTTTTGTGTGCCTTTGTGCCAGTCTTAATTTCTGTTTTCTATTCCTAGCTTTTATGCTAGCGCCCTTGGTTTATTTTGTCTGTTAGCTCCAGTATTTTTGTTCGTAGCCTGCTTTTGTTAAGTTTAATAAATCATTTAAACTTACCATTGCTGTGTTCTTGTCGACGCATCCACGGAGGGACAAACCCGGCATTACTAGATAGATAGATAGATAGATAGATAGATAGATAGATAGATAGATAGATAGATAGATAGATAGATAGATAGATAGATAGATAGATAGATAGATAGATAGATAGATAGATAGATAGTACTTTATTTATTCCGTCAGGAGAGTTCCTTCAGGAAAATTGAAATTTTCAGCACAATCCCATTCAAGATTAGACAAACATTACAGGGAGACAGAACAGGATCGCTGACGGGTCTGCCGGCTTCCAGCGCCCCTTACAAAAAAGATGAGATACAGGTAAACAAGGGGGGGGAATGGGAGAAAAAAATAGAAGTTTAAAATAAAATAAAAAAAATCAGTCTTAGCCTGGCTTCTGAAGAGGGGGTGCAGACTGAGGCCAAGGGAAAAAAAAACAACAACTCATAGCCATAGAACACATCCCTCTTACATGTGTGTAAGAGGGAAACATCAAACATCAAAGAACACAAAGGACAGACAAAGACATTAAAGCAGCAGATACAACCAGACACTCCTCATAATATACTTCATACTATGCCAATCAGTCATTACAGTTATATTAGGTTAGGTTAGGTTGAATTAGGTCAGGTTAGGTAGGATTAGGTTATGTTAAATTAGGTTAAATTAGATTAGATTGGATTAGATTAGATTAGATTAGATTTGTTGAATTAGTTTAGATAGGATTGGTTAAATTAAATCAGATTAGATTAGATTAGGTTCTGCTAGGATAGGTTCGGTTAAGGATCGGTTATTCGGTTAGGGACGGCGTGGCGCAGTGGGAGAGTGGCCGTGCGCAACCCGAGAGGCCCTGGTTCAAATCCAACCTAGTACCAACCTCGTCACGTCCGTTGTGTCCTGAGCAAGACACTTCACCCTTGCTCCTGATGGGTGCTGGTTGGCGCCTTGCATGGCAGCTCCCTCCATCAGTGTGTGAATGGGTAAATGTGGAAGTAGTGTCAAAGTGCTTTGAGTACCTTGAAGGTAGAAAAGTACAACCCATTTATCATTTATTTATTTAAAATAGATTATTAAACAGAATTAGGTTAGGTTAGTTTAGGTTGGATTATTTTATATTACATTATATTAGATCACATTATATTAGATTAGTTTAGATGTGATTAGATTATCTTGGATTTGGTAGGGTTGAATTAGGTTAATATAGGCTAGTTTGGGTTAAATTAAATTAGGTTAGTTTAGGTTGGATTAGATTAAATTAGATTAGACTGATTAGGATATTTTTAATTAGATTAAAATAGGCTTGGTTCTATCAAATTAGGTCTTATTAGGTTCTGCTAGGATAGGTTGGGTTTGGTTAGGTTACGTTGGATTAGGTTATGTTAAATTAGGGTATGGTTTGACCTTTGGCTTCCTCTCAAACATGCACTTTTTTTTTAGTCAGTGGAAAGCATGCTCAACAAACAAATTATAAGCTGTCACTCACCATGGCTCTGCATGTGTGGCTAAAAGAGTCAGGGTGGGTCTGAGGGTTTTATGTAGGTGAGCACACCTGCTTTGACTAATTAGGCCTAATTTGGGCCAAACCATGATTTTCAGGAGCTGGGTGTTGCTGAGGGACACTGGACATTTGAAAGTTGTGTTGTCTAAGCCTCAATACACTGTGTACAACAATGCAAAAGTACTATGTGAATACTTTTCAGACATGTGATGGTTTTTTATGGTTAAATTTACAAAACAACTGTTTTCTTAATTTCCCCTGTGGAATTTGTCCCAGCTAGTGGGCGGGGCTAGGGGCTATTTAAGGGGGAAAATGCCATTTTTCTGGAGTCTGCTGTCTGTCACTGCCAGAGGAGGTTCTCTGTCCTGAGCAAAAGTTTCGCACTACATGCATCAAACATCTACTGAGATTGTGGGTGCTTTTTCTTCCTGTTGTTGTTCACCTCTTGACACTTTTTGGGATTTAAATAAATGTTAACTGTTGCCAACTGCATGCCTTGTCATCCTTGATTTGAAGTCTGGTTTGCAAACATTACATAACCTTCACCCGAGGCGGGGTGTGACAGTCAGGCTAGGTTAAATTAGGTTATATTACCTTAGGTTAGGTTGGATAAAGCGAGGCTATGTGAAATTAAATTAGGTTAGGTCAGCTAGGTTTAGGTAAACTGGTTAGGTTAGGTTATGTAAACTATGTTAAATTTGGTTAGGTTTTGTAAAAAACAGTTATAAATAGTGGGAGGAAAAATGTAATTCAGGGAAAGGCAGTTATATTACAATAAAAAAAAAGAAAATAAATTATTAAAAGAAAAAAAAGAGGGTTCAATCAATCAATCAATGTTTATTTATATAGCCCCAAATCACAAATGTCTCAAAGGACTGCACAAATCATTACGACTACAACATCCTCGGAAGAACCCACAAAAGGGCAAGGAAAACTCACACCCAGTGGGCAGGGAGAATTCACATCCAGTGGGACGCCAGTGACAATGCTGACTATGAGAAACCTTGGAGAGGACCTCAGATGTGGGCAACCCCCCCCCTCTAGGGGACCGAAAGCAATGGATGTCGAGCGGGTCTAACATGATACTGTGAAAGTTCAATCCATAGTGGCTCCAACACAGCCGCGAGAGTTCAGTTCAAGCGGATCCAAGACAGCAGCGAGAGTCCCGTCCACAGGAGACCACCTCAAGCGGAGGCGGATCAGCAGCATAGAGATGTCCCCAACCGATACAGGCGAGCGGTCCATCCTGGGTCCCGACGAGCGGTCCATCCAGGTTCTCGACTCTGGACAGCCAGTACTTCATCCATGGTCATCGGACCGGACGCCCTCCACAAGGGAGGGGGGGACATAGGAGAAAGAAAAGAAGCGGCAGATCAACTGGTCTAAAAAGGAGGTCTATTCAAAGGCTAGCGTATACAGATGAGTTTTAAGGTGAGACTTAAATGCTTATGCTTATTGAGATGTTACACAAAAAGCAGTTGACATATTTGATCTTGGAATATATAATCCTCCAGATAAATTCTCTGAGCAGACCATTAAACCATATTTTTAAATTATCAATCAATCAATCAATATTTATTTATATAGCCCTAAATCATGAGTGTCTCAAAGGGCTACACAAATTAGACTTATTGCGGATGAGCTGACACATTGACGTTGGTGCTGCTGTTGATGTTTTTAAATAAAGTTTTTTTTTTGTTGTAGATGCTAGGTTTGTGCAAATGTGCAACTTTAGCCATTTTTACTTAAAATAATGTTCAATGCGATTGGAATCCATAAAAAAAAAATCATTTATAACCCTTTGATTAAAAAAAAAATAGTAATGCATTTTATCTTGCTGCTGCATGACCACTATTGACAAAAAGCGACAAAGCAAAGAAAGGAACATGTTTTGTGTTCTGAAGCAGACATCCTTTTAAAATGATGTTAAAATTTGAACAGCAGTCTGTCTGATCAACAAGCAAAAAGGAGGAAAAGATGGTCAAAAAAAAAAAAAAAAAGCTACAATAACACCAAGAACCTCTGCTGCATGGAGGCAGAAAGAAACCCATGATAAGGATACTATGGCTCTGGAGACTGGCAAAGCATTGAGCTGTGAGCGGATGAAGAGCAAATAGCAGGTTGCGTTTTCGACACTTATTGAGAACAATTAGAGAAAAGTGGGGAGCAGAAGAACAATGACAATTTAAGGTCATTACAAATGCTGCTATGGAAATGTGTGCTTTTTCCGACATGTGTCATTTTTATTACAGCTGCAGCAACCTTCATGTATGTTGCATAAGATTCCCTAAAGACCCGCACAATTTGGACTTTATTTTATATATATATATATATATATATATATATATATATATATATATATATATATATATATATATATATATATATATATATATATATACATATATATATATGTATATATATATATATATATATATATATATATATATATATATATATATATATACATATATATATATATATATATATATATATATATATATATATATATATATATATATATATATATATATATATGTTGCTGCAGCTGTAATAAAAATGACACATGTCGGAAAAAGCACTTTTCTTTTGATGGATATCCAAGATGGCGGCGCCCGGACGGGCTGCAACATTGCGGAGCTCCTGCTAAAGATGGAACATTTGGCAGGAATACCGGACAATTCTACAAACTTTATGGCTGGCTCACATCGTGGTCACTCCGTGATCACGTACGACCGCCAGACACTTCTGGATGTGGACACATCGGGCCGTTTTGGACTGATAGACGCGTGCGTGCTAAACATGCTAACTAGCATGGGAATACGTCGGCGGCTACATCCAGCGGCCTGTGAAGCAGGGGAGTCTAGTAGCAGCGGGGGCCGTCTACGGAGCAGACGCCAGCGGTGTGATCGGAAACGCGGATGTCGAGCGGGGCTAAAAACAAAGCAGAAGGCTAATCCCCACAGAACACCACTTCCCTCCATCCTGAAGACGGATTTAAATGGAAAATGTGAGACTACTGGTCTGGGTAAGGAGTCAGTTAAATTAGAACACGTTTTTTCTGCTTTGAGTGTTTCAGAGTTGGACATGTGTTTTACTGAGGTGGCTAACTATGATGCGTGCAGTTTATCAAAGCAACAAACAAACAATCGGAAAATCCCCGTTACTGAGGTGGCTAACCATGATGCGTGCAGTTTATCAAACCAACAAACAAACAATCGGAAAATCTCCGTTACTGAGGTGGCTAACCATGATGCGTGCAGTTTATCAAAGCAACAATCAAACAATCGGAAAATTCCTGTCGTATCAATTCCTAGATATGGTCGTAATTATACTAAATGCACTGGGCATAATAAACACAACATTATTAATATTGCTACTACGGATAATTTGATCAAAAATTCCCTAAAACAGCCCACTACCTATAATATAGGTTTTTTAAACATAAGATCATTGTCTCCCAAAACGTTATTAGTTAATGATATTATCAGAGACAACAATCTTAACGTCATCGGTCTCAGCGAAACCTGGCTTAAACCAAACGACTTTTTTGCGCTAAATGAGGCATGTCCTCCTAACTTTACACTTGCGCATATTGCCCGTCCGCTTAAAAGGGGTGGGGGGGTCGCACTAATATACAACGAAAACTTTAACCTTAGTCCTAACATAAATAATAAATATAAATCGTTTGAGGTGCTTACTATGAGGTCTGTCACAACGCTGCCTCTACACCTGGCTGTTATCTACCGCCCCCCAGGGCCCTATTCGGACTTTATCAATGAATTCTCAGAGTTCGTTGCTGATCTAGTGACACACGCCGATAATATAATCATAATGGGGGACTTTAATATCCATATGAATACCCCATCGGACCCACCGTGCGTAGCGCTCCAGACTGTAATTGATAGCTGTGGTCTCACACAAGTAATAAATGAACCCACGCATCGCAACGGTAATATGATAGACCTAGTGCTTGTC